>NW_023494800.1:14563700-15163700 GCF_904425465.1 Colossoma macropomum
CAAAGGTAGCATCATATGACAGCATCTTAGTGAAAGTCACTGAACTCTTCAGTATTACCCCCTGCACTTCCAGTGTTTGTCTATGTAGATTGCAAAGCTGTATGTCTGTATGCTTGATTTTATACACCTGTTGACAATGGGTACGCCTGAAACACACAAACACACTAATCAGAAGAGGTATTACGAATTGGTCTAATATACAATGGTAATGTTGCGATAAATCTAATCATATATGCGTGTGTGAGTGTGTGTGTGTTGTGTCATCTCCACTGTGGTCCGAGCAGTGCTCTCCTCAGGCCAGTGGAGAAGCTAATGCTCTCACACCGCGATGGTGGTTGGGGAGAGTGACTCATGGGGCTCCATCAGAGAGCTACTCTCTAGCTCCAGTCTAGACCACATTGGCCCAGCAGTCTGCCAGACTCTACCCACTGCTGGCACACACACAAGCAGTATGAGGGGGGGCGGGAGCAAACGTGTGTTGCGTGGGGGGGGCGCTGGAGCAGCTACAAAAGAGTGTGTAAGAAACTTCTTTACAGCAGCTGAGCTGTTTATAGCACAGAGAACCCCATGTGAGACAAACTCTTTAATGTACACGCTTCAATGCGAATGCCAGAAGAACTTGTGCCACAACACAGAGATTACAGTGGCTTAATTTCTAATGAGTATGACATCACAGAGCAGCACTGTGGAGTGCAAGTGAAACCTCTAAGTAAAGTACATTAGTAATAAACTAGTAGGCCTAACCCCAAAAATAAAGGTGACAAAAAGTAGAGATGCACATATATATCGGATTCATGTTGGTATCGACAAATAATTGCTTAAAACATTAATGTTTGCATTGGACAGATGTTTTGATTTGACTGATATGTCAAATCAATATTTCATGATTTATTTATTACACTCTGGAAGAGCAGAATGTTCAGCAGATGCTGGGTTACTGTGCTAAAATGTCTGCATTTCATTCATTTTATTGCATTTGTAACCTTACAGAAATATGAACGCTTATGTTTTGGAAGATATGTAAAATTATCGGATCTCTCACTGCATATTTCATTGGATGGTTCTTATCAGTACATAATATGAATGTGATGAACCTTTTTAAATGTTTAAAGAACCTCCACATAATTTAAAGGTCTGAGACCAACTAAAGGATTTTCCAAGAACCACACATCCAAGCCAAGGAACACTTATGGAGCCTTTATTTTTAGAGCGTATAGAACAAGAGAACACAAATCTCAAGCAAAATTCACAGAACATTAGCCTCAATATACAAAGTCCATAAAGACTGACAAACTCTGTGGAAAATGTCTTAGAAAAACCTTAAACACAGCTAGAAACTGCAATTGTACAGTGACTGATAGGACATTGGAATATGAATTACTAGTGGCTTTTATTCACTCAACCAAACAGCTTTTTAATCTCTAACCCATCACACTTTAATGATCTAAACAGATAAGAAAAAAAAAAGAAACCTGACGTTTCTCTTTCCTTGTGACAAAACCGTAGCCATCTCCAAAGCCTCCCTCCCCCTCTTTCCCCCTTGTGGAACAAACCAATGTTTTCATTTTAGTTCGGTTTTCTTTTTCCATCATTCGAACTGAGGTTAATGTCATTCCCCTCACTGGGGTAAAACTGAGCTGAGCGTAAAAGGTTAGGTCAGGATGAAGAGAGAGAGAGAGAAATAATTGTGGGGTTTCTCAAGGCTGCTTCTGATTTTTTTGGGAAAAAGGGCAAAGATTATTAGCCAGATATTCTAAAAACTTTGAAATAATATACTGACAAAAGTTAAATGTGATAAATATACAAGTAGACGATTGCCACTTCAAGGCAAAGAATAAGAAAAAAAAGTCCAAACCCCAGTACTCAATTACTAAGGACCCCATATGGATTAGACCACCAATCTCTGAAAACAACTCTTGCATCCTCCATGATAACATTATAGCACACAGAGAACCCTTCTTCTCCATGTCAAACCACTGCTAATAACACCATCAACCATTCCAATTTAAAGCTGCTCCCTGTGCTTGGCCCACATTTCTCAGCTAGCAACTACTGCAGTATGATTTATGAAACACAGCTTTAATGTGTGCTTCTATTAGGGGAAAACTGCTTTTCTTGTGGGAAAGTCCCAGTAGTTTCTCAGAGTCCAGACAACTCATTCTCACTTCCTTCACCTCACAACTTTTACTTCACAAACTTTCTCTACAATTGCACTTCAATAAAAGAATTTTCTTAAAGGGCCCATAGGCTAAATTTTTCTTGCCTGTTATTTTTTCCCCTGAGGTCCCCTCACGACATCTGTGTGGTTTTATGTACCAACAGAAGCTATAATTCATTTTTACATTTACATTTTCAAACCTCTTATCATCTCTTAGAATTAAACAGGCTGTTTTTGCAACTGTTCCTTTAAGGCTGATATATACTGATTACCTCTGTTCTAAATGGCTACTCTGTGTTGCACCTCAAACAAAAAGCAGTGTAAGCTGAAACAGTACTTATACTTTCAACATTAAGGAGCCCTTCAAGACAAAACCTGAGGATTCTTAGCTGAAAAGCAGACGAAACCATGGCCCTAACCAGAACTGACACAGTTTTTAAGATCCAGAACGAGCACACAATGGCCAACAAAGCACTTTAGGTGCAGGGAGATTAGAATATTCAGTGCAAATCATCTCACTGCTGTCACTTTACAACTAAAATCCCTCACATCTGCCCATCAATAACGACCTGTAAGGGAGGAACTGAGAAACGAGCGTTCTGGAAGCTCAGAACATGGATAAGTGTAGGAGAAGCTACAAGCTCCTCACTGTGGTAGGTGCAGCATAGCACCAATAAGTCTTCCTATAAAAACAGGGTCTTGAACCTAAGGGAGTTTGGTGGGGGGGACTGCCTGCTGTCTAGCATAACTTCCCAAAATCCCCTTCAAAGTCCACATCCCAAAGACAAGGGCAGGAAGAGGTGGGTGCACAGACGTACACATAGCTTCATCATACTTTGCACAGCTCTGGCCACACAGAACACTGGAAATTTGCTTTTTAAAACAGCGCAGAGTAGCTTCAAAGTTGTGGCCACACAGGAATATCTCCCAGCAGACAAGAGAGAATGGGTTGGTTTGATCTCAGACATGAAGCAATGAGAACTGGGGTGGGCTGAGTGAACGTGCAAGCGAGCGAGCGAGCGAAGCCAGTGATGACTCAATCTCAACTGATGTAGACTGATTTCAAACAGTCATGTTCAAAAGATTAACTCTATTCTTCATTTATGATTCTATACACAAGAACAGTCAAAGGGGTCCACAAACAAAGAAACTACAGACAATACTATTTACATAAAACCATAAAAAATAAGCAAGCGACCAGTGTGTGGTCATTTTGAAAAGAGGAGAGGAACGGCTCAGATAGCACGTAAACACATACTTGTAGTTATGCCAAAAAAGACCTGTTTTTATGAGTCCCAATTTAGCAGCTCTAGGGGAACTGACTAATTAAAGAGCGAAAGGAGGCAGCCACACTGTGTGGGCTATGGGACTCAGAGTCTTAGCATTTTTCCTCAGAGACACAGGCAGCATAAAAAGAAAAGAAAGGCTGAGTAGGGTACTCCACATCAACGGTTCCCAAATTGGGAGGCATGCAGCCTGCAGAGATGTTTTATGAACTGTAGCTAAAACTGAATTCAGATTATCATCAACAATTATCTTACTTCCTGCACTGGGAGAGACAACATAAAACATGGCACAGCTGAGCTTTTAACAAATAAAGTGGCTGTGATGAATCATGGAATGATGGAGCAGTAGATTTTTAACTAATCTGTCAGCTAAAATATTAAATAATACATTCTTTCACGCATAATTAACATTCAAAACAGTCGGCACAGTACCCACAAACCAAGAGAGCTTTACTAGACAGCTAGCTATAGTACCATGAGTAGTAAACTAATCTGATGCCTCAGTCGTATCCAATGAGAAGGCACATGGCCTGCTTTATTAAAAGCTGTCTTTAAATTGATGACTCAGAGGAAAAAATAACTTATCCACGCCCCAAATCAGAAGACATATTTGGTGTCTGAAGTTTACTTCTTTAATTTTGCTCTGGATCTACAAGGCTAATATAAATACAATAGAAGCTTTAGCTCCTGTTGAGTCAATGAATCAATTAAACAGATGGACAGATAGATATTCACCCTACTGAGACCAGTTTTTATTATTATTATTATTTTTTTTTACCTCAATTGCATTGAGAGCAGACACTGACAGACAGGTGACACTAACTGAACTTAATCTCTTCAGAAAAGATTCTAAGACATCAGACTGTCCTTGCTTCTCCCTGTAGCTTGATAATTACATGCTGCCATTTTGGATGGGCACCAAGTGTCATGCAAAAACAATGAATGTGCAATAAATTTAAGCCAATCTGTTTGGCTTATCCTAAACCAATGCCATTAGCCTCTTTGCATACTTCCTCTTCCAGGGTCAAACTAATTAGCTCATCTCTGATACATATCAGACTTAAAAACTATGTCTATTTTTAAACTTTCAGATTTTAGCCTCCCATGTTATCATCCAAAAAGTAACCCTACAGCCCTATTCTAATTTGGGCAGAAGTCTTTTTCCCCCCCCTTTCTTGTTGTTGCATTTTCCTTTCCCTACTATATATATTCAAATATCAAAAATAGTAAAAATGCACACCTGATTTTAAGCCTATTTTGTTTTTCCAAATATATAGTGACTTTTTAAAATGCTGATAAGTTTTGCAGTTCAGTGAGCAAAGCAGTCACAGAAGTGAGTCTAAATCAGGGTACTTCAGTTTTAATACTGGAGGGCCTGTGTCCAGCAAATTTGGCAATTTCCCTGCTCAAACACATCTACTAAACCTGAAAATTAACGGAGGAGTTTAATCAGGTGCGTTTGAGCAAAGAAAAAAAATCAGCAAAATGTGCTGGCCACCGGTCCTCCAGGGCTGGAATTAAAGATCTCTGGTCTAACTAAATGAGCAAGTGAGCCTCTGCTATACACTGATGGAAGATATTGGCCAACAGTTTATTTTTCCCCAGTCATTTCTCTAAGCCAACTGTAAAAGCCAGTAGCAAAAGCAAAATGTAACAATTTATCTCTTGTCATATTGTGTTTTTTTGCTCATCTGGTTTAATACTCCTAATCCTTGTATACTTCTAGGAATCATACCAAGTCTCACATGTTTCAGAGTAAAGGCTGTACACACTTCCATTGATCTTATGGAGGCAGCTGTCACCCAGTACTGCCTTCATGACTCTGCTACATTGCTGATGTACTGACTGAACAAACAGTTCACTCCAAAAAGGAGAGTGTGACCCTGACCTCAGACTGCACATCTGTGCAGATTTGATCATAGGGTAGACCACTTCAGATTCAAAGTTAATTCATTGTTAAACGGCAAAGCTAATTTTCACATTGCCGGCAACATTATGACATGATGAGGTATCTGCCATCCCAGACTGAACCCATTTAAAATGGAGAATGGCACAGACAGCTTCCGCGAGAGGCACACCATCCGCTGTAATTACAGCCATTCAAAAATGTTCCACTGCGTTTGAATGAAAAGGACACCAATAAAGCACTCCTCCTTCTGCGTGCCCTGCCAGAAGCCCATTGCTGAGCATGTGTGTTCTGGAATGACAGAATGAGAAAAACAGTGAGCGCTCCATCACCGGAGCACGGTAAAAAGAGCGGCCAGGATCCACACGCTTAGCGCGACTGTAGGCATTCCGGCCAGGGTGAGTGGGGACAGTCAGCCGTGTCATACTTGACATTTTTTAGGAAAATGATAAAGCATATGTTATAACTGAGCACATTTGCAGTCCTGTGCACCAATGACCAAGAAGTAATTTCAGTTGAGACATCTAAGGGACCAAGACGGAGGTCTAACCAGCAGCTAAACCAATATGGGTCAGGTTTCCAGACTGAGATCAAGCCTAGTCCTCTTCTACAGAGCATTCTTACTGGAGATTCTCCATTGCAAGGAAAGTGTAGCCCAGGACTAGACATAATCTCTGTTCTTGAAATTGACCCTAACAGCTGGTTTCCCAAACCCAGGTTAAACTTAAACACTATTTGGACAGAATTAGTTTTACATTACTTGCGTTCTTCAGTGAATTTAGTTCTGTCTGAATCTCCTACGTTAGTCATTTTTATGGACTGCACATGCCAGAATCTTTCCTGACATAGACATCTTACCTACTATAAAGAAAGCAGAAAAACTCAGGTTGTATTAATCCTGTGAAAGGTTTTTCTTAAGTATGGCAGCACCCTAAAAGGCAATTACTGTTCTCTGTGGCTCAAATCAAGCCGATAATGACAATACTAATAACACACTGAATTCCCTTAAAGCAACAAGGTAGAGTGTCAAGGTCAATAAAGTAATTGGTAAATTAAATGTTTTGACAGGTTTTCTACTCTTTTTCTGTAGTGAAGGACAGTGCATAAAACAAGTAGCCACTCCCATCTTTGTCACTTATACAGAGAAATATTCCGTCTCCTCCTCTCCCCATGTGCCATCACAGCTCATTTTACTTCTCTTCTGGTTCTTTTTCTTCTTCTGTTGCTTAATGGGTGACGATAGCCTGCCTCAACTTCCTGTAACTGGTCCAAAAGTCCAAACCACCCAAAAAAAAAAATAAATAAATAAAAAAAAAACAAAAAAAAACTGCAAACGAACTGGACCATTGCTTAGATCGATCTGGACCGAGACCACCTTTTTTGGTCGGACACAAAATTTGGTCCAGACCACGGTCCAAGGCACCTTTCACACCTGCCATTTTGGTTCGGACCAAACTGAAAAGTCAGACTGTCCGGGCCAAACAAGATAGGTGTGAAAGCATCCTAGGTTTAAAATTCTACTTCATTACTTTTCTTTATCAGTCACTCCTTTCAAATAACATCACATACGTCTGAATACACTACAAAGGTTTAGTTTCCTGGACTAAATTTTCCTTTTAATAGAGAATCTCCATTCAGACTCCTGTAGTCTAGGACTAAGCTATAATCCATGTCTGGGAAACTGACCAATAATGTGTTGTTTTCACACTGGCATCACAGACCTCAGTGGACCTTGTTACCAACAACACAAGTAACGTCAGCATACCAGATTAAAACACTTAAGCAGCAAACTTGGGGACAAAAACTAAAGCAAGAGTAAATGCAAGCCAAATATTTATTTTGTTCTGCTATTTAATAGGAATAAGACTGGCTATAAGAAACCTGAACATTAAATATGAACCTCATGCAGGCCTAAATATCTGACAAAATGATGGCCAAACCTGATTGTACCTGACCAAACTCAACTGTACAATTCTAAGCTTTACAGTGCATGTTAAGAAGAATGGGCCTATATCTCAATAGAGCATTAGTCCATACAGGGTCCAGCAGAGACAGAGTTAGGCTATCCCACAAAATAAGATGGGCAAAATACTTTACACCCAAAACACTGACAACAGAAGACACTGGGAGATCCTGTGTGAGCATGGAAAAAGGCCAACGGTTGGCAGGTCCTGACACTTCGTGTCGGCTCATCAACAAGCCTGCAAGGGCTAGTGGTCAGTAATGATACACCTAAGTGTTGGATACGAGAGCGATCACAAATGACAAATGAAGCGAAACAGAGTAAAGAGGAGACAAAGCAGCAGCTGCCTGCTGAGAGCAACTGAGCTGAGGGGGAGGCCATCAGTCAAACACCTTTGGTTAACCATGGTCTTGAATAATTAACAGCACATTCGGAGCATACACTGCTGGAGGAAGTAGAGGCATTTTCTGCTTGGTTAAAGCTGCAGTAAGATCTAAGCTAGCGAAGAGAATGTTCTTAGTAGAAGTGTTAATCCACAACATTCCAGGCATTTCAAAACTGCCTGATTAGGCCTTCAAATCCCAACACAACAAGCATCAGTAAATTAACTTTTAAAAGGGGCGGGGTGGGAAGAAACAACCCAATACATTCACATAACGGTAATCATTTATGCTTCACATAGATGTAGACCAGCCTAAAATTCATATTCATAGTTAACGTTGGGTGATATCATCTATGCTGGTACTGGTGTCTCATAATATTGATTTTTATTTTAGCAATACTACTATGTAAAAAAAACACTTAGTCATTAGTTTTGCACTATTGTACTAAGACTACTGTAATGAACACAGCAAATAAAGTCTTTTACTCAAAATCAAATGTACACAATTTTCCACACATGTAGTTGACCAGCCAAGACATGTTCAGTCTTCAAATTTTTATTCTTTAGTTTAGCTTTGCAGCTACAAGGTTAATGTTGCAAATCGTTTCTCTAAATACATCCTGAAAATCTCTCTCCATCCACTCAAGCCACATTCTGATCTTCATTAAGGTCATGCAGACTTATCGATGTGGTTCAGCACACAGTATGACATGCTTCGAACTATACAAATGAACACCGTGTAGCTAAACACAGCCATGACAGTTGTTGTGCTGAATTCTGACTCTTCACTGAGCACGCACTTCATGCTTCTATATGAATGCTACAGACTATGGTCCAGATTTCTGTTGTTTCTTTTTTTAACAACTAAATCTTCAATGTCCTAACTGCAGACAAATGTTTATAAATACAAACAGAAATCACAAGCATAATCTAGAGCGCAGAGTGTCTGTGTGGCGCATGTGAAAGCGCAAGGGAGTGTAATGTTGTCCAAAATGGCTGCCTGCTGCGTCTACCTGAGAAGTTATGGGGACACATTTAAGGAAATGTTTTGGGTGACTATTGACTTATTGTGTTTGTTAATGACATTAAACTACCACTGCTAAACTAAAGAAGCAAAACTTGGACACCAGGCATGCCTTGGCTGACTGCCTCCATCTGGGGCAAGTTGTGTAAATTAGATTTTTCATGGAAACATTCCTTCAACTTATGTATGTACCTTGCTGAGAGCCTTAAACTGTTTTTGGAATCATTTACTTTAATAAGGCAAACTTATATATAACCTAATGCTGAAACATTGGGAAAATATGGGGATACTGATTCTGATTAATACCACAAGCACTATTCCAAAGCTAAAGCTGTGATATGGCAAATTAGAATGACTTTTCTTAAATTCAGTGACCACATGATAATATGCACAATTACTAAGTGGAAATGTTAAATTTCGGTGCTCCATCATACGTTGCCATTAAAGTTAGCAGACACCTCATTAAAAACTTCCAGGGCTGCAGGCAGGCACAAAGAGAGAATGGAAATTGACAACGTCCCACAAACAAACAGCTCTTTGTGTGCGTGCTCCAGCCTCTTGGTAGGAGCACAGGGACTTTCATCTGTCCCGGAGCAGTCTCCGAAATAGCCTAAACCTTCACACAATGCAGCAAAAATTCAGAGAACTGGGACAGTATGCATCATACCAAAAATGGATGACGAAATCTCTATTGAAGGGGACACTAGAATGACAGAGGCCTACGCGACTGCACAGGAGAGGATGGTAATTGGGACAGAATGCTGCTGAACAAAACAAGGCCTGGCCGTGAATGGGACTTGCCAAATAGCAGAAGGACGCCATGGTAACAAAGCTAGTACCTAGCCAAGAAAACAGACACAAAACAGTTCCTAGGCAGGATTATGCTGGAGTATTAGATCCATACATGACTATGTTTTGCCTTTGGTGGCATTACATCATGCAATGACACATAACTCAACTTCTTAACCAAATCACCCTCTCCGTTTCTTGTGCTGTCTCATTTTTTCCCAGCTTTTCAAGCACTTCCAAGTCTTTCATTAAAACCATGCATCAGAGAGGCTGCTGACAATATACAGAAATATAACCAAAAGAAGAGTGATGGATTTAATAATAGGGCTCCAACTATTAATTGGCTAAAATTATTCTCAGATTAACTGACTAAAAAACAAATCGATGAAAACTCTTATCTCTGTCTTCTCGATGAATCGACAATGATTAGTTGACAAATTCTACATGACAATAATACATATCTGAAATACCCATACTGGTCAGAAACAGAACCTGATTGACGCACCCATTCATATGCACTTTTCACTTTTTACGTATTCTTTTTAACAATGTTTTTTTTTTTTAATGAAGTCTTTTTAAGAGCTTCCAAATGTAACCTTTAACAAAGTATTCTGGAATCTCTGAAAGGCTCTGCATAGTTCATTTTTGTTCAGTTAAGAGCACTTTTTTGAATGTTTGGCCTTTTAAGACACCTCCGGTTGCTCAATCGTCAAATAATCACGACAGCACTGTCGAATCCAACAGCCACTCACTACCACTACCAGAGGGAGGTCAGGAAGAAGGCAAGAGGTGGACATGTCAAGGACATCCAAAAACAATGAGAGGATATAAAGCCTGTCTCCCACCCACAGAGATGCAGCTGTTCAGCTCTGAGGAGTAGCGCTGGCGTTTTCTAGTGATTGAAACAGCTTTGACAGGGTATTTCCAGGAATAATACTGGAGATAAAATCAAGACAGATCACTGCATGCTCCTGCTATATCACTCATTTTAACATCAGTACCATACTCCCATCATACAAACGCATGCACACAAGGAGACACAAAACCAAGCCACAGACATAGGCATGCGCGCACACACACACACACACACACACACACACACACACACACACACACACACACACACAGTAACACTAAGCTGACCTCTCCATTATTACTCGCCTTTAATCCTCTTTTTTCCAGCATTTGTGTCAGACAAGCACCAAAAGAAGAGCGGAATGGATCCAAAAGCTCTAAAGCATCAACATCCATGTTGGACCAGCTAGACTCTTGACTCAACATTCATATTTTAAATCGAGCCATGCCACAATGCTAAAATCCGTCTTGATCCATGGAAACAATCAGTTCAGAGAAACTTGCCCACTTTTGTTCTTCACAAAGGCTTATGTGTGCAGAGATAAACAACTGTTTTTGTACTCAAATCCTTCCAGATTGCGGAGGGAAACTCAATCCAGCACGACAGGCGTGTTCTTTTCTTACTCTGTGGTAGCGGACAGACAAATTTGAAATTCATTTGTCTGGACTAAAGGCAGACACTTCACTCCCAAAACACCTAAGGCAATCCTCACAGACAAGAGCAGACTGAAGGCCATTGTGTCTGCTCACTGTTTACACTGCCACAGTTCTGCATGGAAAACTAAAACTAAACAAGTTGTTTTTGTTCAGCGTATACATGTGCATGGTGGGGGGTTAGAGAGGAACGGAGCACGCCACAGAAAGAGCGCGCATGTGCTGGAAGAAAAGGACAACTAAGAGGTAAAAGTAGTAACAAGAGGACGGCTGCAGAAAGATGAACCTACATATACTGCTAATGAAGGATTTACACCACACTAAAATAACTGGTCACCGCCCAGAGAGTTTTAATTATAGTGGGACCATGCTACGGCACTATGACTTATTCAGAAAGCTTTAAGAATTTATTACCCAAAGCCCCTAACCCATAGCTTCTTAACCTCCACAGACCCATAGAGGTCCAACTCCTGTTCCTCACTTCTATAACAAAATAATAACTCATGTTGCTCTGCTCTCCACGTAACTGAATAATAAGCCCTAGGATATGGACATACAAAGAAGCGCTAGGCATTAAATCTGATGGCTATATGCATCTTAAAAAGAAAAGTTTCCAAATGTTCTTGGCTCAGATGTCTGGTTCAAGGAAAAAACTTGCTATAACTGCTATAGAGCCTTAACATTAAAGTTACAAAGCTTATTCTCACTAAAACAAAAATGGTCATAGAATGCATAGAAAAGAGGTTCTTCTATGGCATCACTCCAAAGAACCCATTTTGGCACTTTTCAAAAATGCTCACTTGTCAGCAAACTTTTATTGTCAATGTCCACTGTAGATGTTTTGTAGATGTCACCCTAGTAGACGTCAACTGGCATGCCCAAAATCAGCGTCGGTAAAGCAACGTACAAACTGTGCATAACATGCTAATGTTATACCATTAAGCTGAATAGCTGAGTCAGCGATGTTATAAATGCAAATGGAAATGGAGCAGTCCCTCGATCACCTCCAATCGAAGCAGCAGACATAAGAGTGATACGAAAGGAACAACCAGTCTCTTGGAGTAATCCTTTATCTAGGCATTGAGACCTCTAGCACCACCTGTAGGGCTGCCTTCCTCAGTCAGCTGCTTCAGAAGATGATGCATCCTCAGGGCCCGGTCTTCAGCTTGCTGCGAGCTGCTCTGGTTAATATTTACCAAATTCCAGCAGTGTCTGTTAATCATAGATTTAAATATATCATAGGCACAGATGACATAAAAGACAGATGACTTAAATGACATAACACACACAAACAACATGATCACTGTTTTTGCTGGACCCTAAGAATCTGCTGCATTCGCATAGGGTTGTTAATATATTGATCAGTTCTGTTTTTACTATTTTGCACAGTAAAAATTATTTCAGATTTACTTACAAACAATAATAAGTGTGTGTTAACCTGGGAAAAATAGATTTACTTAAGCCAGGGGTGTCCAGTCTTATCCACAAAGGGCCAGTGTGGGTGCAGGTTTTTGTTCCAAACAAGATCACTCGTTTAATCAGTCAGTCTTTAAACAACTGATCACATGTGCTCCTGCATGGCTGCAATGAAAACCTGCAGCCCCATGGGCCCTTTGCGGATGAGATTGGACACCCCTGACGTATCATTTAGAAAAATAAATATATAAAATTTAACAGACATTTAATTAGGCGGGGGCAGGAACAATAAAAGGAGGATGGAGGTGCATAAATAAAGGGGGTGAAAAAACCAGCAATCCCATCAAAGTACAGAGTGACCCACAAACGCAATTCTGATTTACATTTAGCTTATTCGTCAGATGTACATTAAAGCCACTCGTGGGATTCAGACTGTAAGATTCCATATAATTACAGAAAGGTGAAATGGTAGTTGAGTCGTGGTTGAAAGAAAAGGTGAGCTGCTAAAGAGCCCCCGCCTCCCGGTAAGCTCTCATGAACCCAGATGAAAGCGTCTATATAAAGAGGTCATTCATTATTCAACCCCCTCTCAAAGTGGTATGCCCTGTGCTACAGAGTGGAAACATCTCTGATCCAACAACTGGGGAACACAAAACATTCCAGATGCAAAGTCAAGCCACTACATTTTTTTTCCTCCCCAGCGAAGAATAGTTGATGCATACATAATGCAGATTGAGAAGGGAAGCAGTATTTCATGTGTACAGTACTTGGTTTAACTGTTTTTTTGTTTGTAGATAGAAGACTACTGTGATCATCACCTACCAAGCATTAGCTTGCACTAAGATCTAATGCCTATTAAATTCATACTTCCTTCCAAAACCATATCATGCAATGCACTAATGACACCATTACTAAAATACAGGAACCCCATGAAAGTGCTGTTAATGGGAACGGGTACAGAAGGCCAAGCTCCAGTGATTTAAGCAGTGCTGAAAGGATAGAGTTAGCCCACACCACTAATGTCTCAATTCCCATGTAACCTTTTAGTGCTTTTATCGATCTGAGAAAAGAAGGAGAGAAGAGAGCGATGAGAACGAGTCAAATAAGGAAGGAAAGACTGACACAAGGAAATCATGAATGACAGCACTGCAAGTTCGTCTCTCTGGCAACCAGTTCATGTAAATTCTGAAATGACCTCTGAGGTCCCATGTGTTTTGCAAGTGCTAAGAGGAAGTTCTGAGGTGCATTTTCTCCAAAGTTAACCTGATAAGGAAATTTTCATTGTCATATGACAAAAGTGTAGGCAACGTCAGTCTTTAGGAAAGTACTACCAGGAACACTACAGGTTGGTTTCCAGGAGAGAAATTAAACCTCATCCTGGAATACACTTTCTCCTTTAATGAAGATTCTCCATTCAGAATACTGTGGAGTCCAGGATTAGGCTTAATCCCAACCCTGGAACCCAACCCTAGGAGTTTGTAGACACCTACTCAACCAACATTTCTCCTGAAATGAATGGTATGAGAAGGGAGTTTAATCCCACTTTGCTGCAGTAACAGCCTAAGGTCACCATAACCAGGCTTTACAGTCTGTTGGAACACTGCTGTGAGGATCTGACTGCATTCAGTCAGAAAAGCATTAGTGAGGTCAGGTACTGATATTGGTTGATAGTTTTAGGTCATAAATGCTACTGCAACACAGTTGAACGCAGTTTATACCTCTCTAGCTGATGCCTGGCAATGGGCATGGTGACCTTAGGCTCATAAGCTGCTGTTCCATTCCACTGGCAATTCCTTTATGTGGAGATTACACACAATGTGCAATTAAACGCATGTGCCAGCAAAGGTTACACCTTAAAAGAAGCCAAATGTACGAATTACAAAGGGTGACTACAAAGCTTTGGACATCCTTGGTGGGAAAATAAACAAATAACCCTATTTGATTCAAAATTAAGATAACTGCAAGTAACTGAGAGTACAAGGGCACAATCCATCACCGCATGAGGGGAAAGAGAGAGAAAGAGAGAGGGAGGCATACCAGGACTAATCCCCAGCTCCTGCATGGTATTTTAACTGTTGTTCTTCGCTGCTCCTGGTGCTCATTCCCCTGCCTCCATCAGTCATACTAAAGCAACTACTGACCACACATGCATGGAGTACTTGCAGGAGGGAGCCACAGTGGCCAACCCCGCTGGACGCAGGGTCACCCTAGCAGAGACACTGGCTCTGACGGTCCTGACCTTTGACCCCCTCCTTTACAACCAGCAGTACACATTTTACCATTGTCCCTGAGAGAGGCAAAAGCTGTATAGGGCAAATATTAGTTTACAAAAAGACCAATTAAACTGTACCAGTGCCAGCAGACACACTTTGCCACCAAATACTTCTCGACACTTCCAGCTACTGGTTCAAATGAGGAAAACCAGCATGGTTTGCAAATGTCTTATCACCGTCCAAATGTTTATTTAATCATTTAACAGCATGGCGTGCACACACAGAGGCGACAGTGTTTCCCTCCACCGTGCTAATAAACCTCGGGCAGGCAGGGGAATAGCCTACACGGCTTGACAACGAAGGAATTGAGCCTGGCCAAGGAGAAATCGATCGGGCACAAGGACGCGACACTGTCTCGGCAGCTGGACCGTCCAGTCTATGCTACACTAAACCCTACAGCTGAGAATACCACACAAACCAGCTGAGGCTTTCTTACAGACAGCTACTGGAGTCGTGACAGGTGGAGTCCTAACGTGTATGCGAAAAAAAAACAACAAAAAAAAAACAAAAAAAAAAACACCTCACTCCAGGCGATGAAACCAAGTTAAACTTTTGGTATTATTTCTGGAACAGAATCACATTGCACACGCGTACAAAACATGAAGATACATTTCAAGAACGCAACAGAATCTGTCTCTTTTGAGTGAACAGAAAAAAGTCTCACTGTTTAAAGACGCAGCACAGTAATGTTACCTTAGCCAGCGACAAACCATGCTAGTGGGACCGAACTTGGGGCTTGGTCCCGTTTACAGATATAACGTTATCACTTTTGCTAGCTAACCTAACCACATCTGCTAACAAAACTCACTATACATTTCTCAAGGTTAGCTATGTAAACACTAAACCAAACTATGCACGTCTAAAGGTTGGTATGGTTTGAAAGTAGCTTTGCCAACGTTTTGGACAAAAAAAAAAGTGTCGTGGATGTAAACATTGGAAAACAACACCTGCCTCAAAAAAGTGTTTTAGACTATTCTCTGTTCGAACTGAACACAGCCGCAGAGATTCATATCTAACGCTAACGCTCCTGTCGCCCCGCACTAGCTTGTAGCGGATCGTTTCCATGGCAGCCGCGGGATTCCACCGCATGTACATAAACGTTTACAGAGTTTGCGGACAAAGAAGAAGAAAATTTCGTCAAGCAGAGAGAAATAGTCAGAGCTGTTCGGCTTAAACAGGTTAAACAAGCTTGTGATAGCTAACTTTAGTCGTATATACAACGGCGGCTTTAGTGAATCGCTTTTGTGAACTTTTTAAGAAAGACGAATCTGAATCCACGAGCTTGGACAGCATCACTCTCCAGTGTTCCCCAGATTCAGTAAAAAGGAACCACAGCCTTGCACGGCTTTGTGTTTTCCCAAGTCTAACACACTTGATTTGGCATATTATTCAGCCTTTCGTGGGTTCAAGCACGTGTAACGGAGCAGGCGAAGCACAAACGCTGCGCAGCCCAGGCGATGCCCCTGGAGTGGAGTTGGGGAACGCTAGGTTAGCTGTTTCCTGCTAACTTAACTGAGTACTTTATAGTTTGCCACACAACTCTACAAATGACATACCGTCTAGTTAAAAATATAAGCGACGAAACCTACCAGACGCGATGCAAAGAAGAAGCAGGACTTTAACGTTAAGCCCGGGTTGCATCGGGTTATTCCTGAGATAATGGGCAGTCATTCTTAGCGCCATATCACCGCCCGCCTTCTCTCGCTCTCCCCGAAACTCTGAAAGCTCCTCAGCAACAACTCCATAGGGACGAGGCAGAGACTGGGCTGTACCACTGCGCCTGATAAAACAGGGGAGCTGAGCCTCACCTGGTACACCGCCTGCTCGCTTCTACAGATTTGAATCCGTTCTTTTCAATACATTGATTGAACCGATTATTATTTATCTTCTAGGCCCAACAATACAGTTTACTCCTATCTGTGAAAAAGACACTGATACTGTGATGAAGGGTAACGATGGGTTTACATGAAGACCTCATCTCCCATGGTTATGTTATTTTTAGTAAATGGATCCAACCGATTGTTTTCGATTATTATCTTATGGGCCCAACAGTTAGCATCTTTTGCCATTTAACAGCATAAACTGTGTGTTGTGCGTGCATTTTTGCAAACCTGTAAGTCTTTAGTTGCTATCTGGTCTTTTCTTCGATTCTTAGAAACGGACAGTTCTCTTTAAAAAATGCTTTATATGTTGTAAGTGAGCTAATCCAGATTCCAGCTATTCAAGTCAAGACGTTCAACTGGTAGGAAGTTATATTGCCAACATTTTGGGCCAGAAAAAGGTGCTGCACACTATGGATATAAACGCTTACTGCTTGCTTCAGCTAAAAATGGTTTCTCCAAAACGTAGTACATAATATTTTTTTTAGTCTGTTACCTTTTATCTTTCTGTTAAATGGGACTTTCACTGACTTATCAAAATTTCTGTATAATTAAATGGTTAAGATATAAACAGAGTCATTCAGATAGGAACTAGACATCTGAAGAGATGAAGGACTTTAAAGCTCTCTCACAGAAAGTTTGCGAAATGAATGATGCCAGACACAGTGTTTTATAGTTTTGAGATGAATTTATAGATTAAATCATATTTTTAAGACAGAGAGATACATGTAGGAGGTTGTGAGGCAAAATAAAAAATTAAATCCCCAACAAAAACATTTTTTTTTACATTTACCATTATCTTACCATCATCAACATTACATATAAAAACTCAGAAGACACATGTAGGTTCACTGGTTGTTTGGAAAGTAAATAAAATGGCTATATTTGCATACTAGACAGCATGACCCCTGGTTCCTATCACCACCACTGTGAAGAAAAAACAATCTACAATGACCCATTTCACACCAAACCACCCAAAATGACTTCGTTTACATCTCAGATATTAAATTAATAAGACTTAAAAAAACAACAACTAATATATAGTAAAAATGAAAATATAGCTGACAGTATTGAATTTAGAAATCAAAACAATTCTCACATTAAGGGAATGTTTTAGTTCACCCAGGGATTTTATCCCAAGTCAAGGTTGCTGCACAATTGTACATCTTACTACTAGGGTCTTTCAGAATGCGATTAGTTGCATTCTCATGGAAAAGAAAGAGAATGGTGGGGCCCCTTTTTCCTCCACTTGATATACGAGCCTAAATGGTCACCTAGCAGAGTTGAGCACTTAGCGCTATCCAAGGACTGAGGTGTGTAGCATCATATTCAACAGCTGTTCTATTTTTGGACGGGACAGTTGTAGCCTTTCTTTTCATAGTAACACATAACAAGGGAGACTCTTACTACTACAACGAACTTATACTAAAGTTATTAAACTAAATGGATAAATGACTAAATTGACAGAAAATTGCCACAATAACCAGCACTTTGGTCCAGTTTCAGTTTTATCTCGCCTTGTCCTGTTGCATTAGTCTTATGGCCTGTGCTGTTATTGATTCAGAGCCTTTCCTTAAATGTGCATTAATTTTGAGCCAGGGGTACAGGAGATTACAAGACATAATCCCCTGTACCCCTATGCTAATCCTGCCCAAGCCCCCCTCATGAATCCCTCTGCTGTCCAATCTGTGCCTCACCCCAAATACACTTCACCCACCCCCACACAATCAAAGTCTAATCGGGGCATGCACAAATTAACAGTCTAATCCAGGCAAGCAGCAAATGCAGGAAATACATGGAAGCCCCTCCCTATAAACCAGGTCAGCATTTTCCTTTTGAACCCCTTTTGTCATTCTAAGTCACCAGCAACATAATTTACCTCTTTCTTGTTTATTTTCTTGTTTTTCTTGTCTCTGCAAGATTTTAAGGTAAAATTGAGACAACTGAATCCCCAAAATCATTACTTGCATTATGGTTATGGGTGAGTGATGCTGTTAAATTGTATTCTATAGGCCTCCATTGTATTCAGTATGGAATTATCAGTGTAATGTGAATATTCATGTAGGACATTTTCTAAAGGATATGGCTAATCGTTTTTTGGCAAAATAACACAAGCAGTCATGACAATATTACTGTTCACATACTCATGGGCTAGAAAAAATAAAGGACTTATTGTTATAGCTTAGCTGCTGAGTAGTCCATAGGGACAGGGAGGCTTGCCCTTGATAACCCTGGGCTAGATTATTTTCTAGGACTTGCTGTGCTTCATCAACAAGTTTTCTCACTCACTCACTGAAGCCTCCTCTAATAAACTAGACTTTAAAACAGTCCAGGCAAAGCAGAGATCCTGCAGCCTCTCCCACAGGCCCTCAGCATGGAGCACTGATCCTCTTTCAATGAGGATCTGTTTCTTTCAGCAGCCTAAATGGACCAAACAAATCCTTGACAACAGAGAGGAGATACATCCATTCAGCAGAGGCTTTTACTCATCTCAGTTCACAAGAAACACTATAGTTTGGTCACTGGATGTTTTGTGGTCTTTCTGCTCTCTATGCTACCTTGTTAAATCCCGCTCCATCAGCGACATTTCTTTACAATATGATTCTTGCCCTTTTTCCACATAGTTACTTTTTATTGTTGTCAAGGATGTTGGTTTCTTTTTACTGCTCTCATAATGTTTCATGAGAGACCAGATAAATATACAGTACTGTTGATTTATTTAATTTTTACACAAAGTGATCATTAAGTACAAGTTGTTCATTTTTCAGTGTCAGGAAAAAAGGAAGGAAACATATATTTAACAGATAAGTACACAGAAGACTCAACAACTAAATATAATAACAGGTTTTTCAGTATTTGGTGTGTCCAACCTTTGTCTTTGTTACAGCGTCCATTCTTTTTTAGAGACTTGCTTTCAGTTTTTAAAAGAAATCTGCAGGCATATTTTTCCATGCCTCCAAAGTTCAGTCTTAGAAGTTGGTTGCATTTTCTCCTTCTCACAATCCAAGTAATCCCAAACACATTCATTGACATTGAGTGGGGTGGGCAGTCCATTGTTCTGAGAACACCAAACTCTTGATTTGCAAATTTTCTCCTTTTTTCTATTTCCTTTTTCTCAGTCACAACTTCTTGACAGCTACACATCCTTCTAAAGTGTTGAATTATCTTCTCACAGTGGAAGGATGGACAGAATTACCTGTGGATTTTTTCAGATCTCTTCAGAAAAATGTCCTAAAAATGAATAACTTTTACTTAATGTCTGTTTTGACTATAAATTAAATAAATGATGGGTGGTAGAATTGTAGTCCATCTGTCTCTCAGCAGAATTTGATAGCCCCCTTTTACCTTGTTTATTACTGGTCAACGGTCACCACCATGAGCAGGTATTATTTGGTTGGTGGATTACTGCGGTGTGATGTGGTAGTGATGTGTATGTGAGTGTGTGTGTGCATGTGTGTTCCCCAGAGTGGATCAGACAGAGAAGTTTTTAAACACATCAGTGTCACTGCTAGACTAATAATAGCCCACAAACCAAAAAAATCCAGTGAACAGTGTCCTGTGGCAAGAAACTGACCTCTGATAAAGAACTAGAGAATGACAAACACAAACTGTGCAGCAACAGATGAGCTGTCATCTCTGACTTTACACCTACAAGGTGGACCAATAGGGTATGTGTGTCTAACAGAGTGGAAAGTGAGTGGACAGTGTTTAAAAACTGTGGCAACACTGCTGTGTCTGATCCACTCATATTAACAGTACACGCACTAACATGTCACTACCACATCACTGTCACTGCAGTGCTGAGAATGATCCACCGTTCAAATAATACTTGCTCTTTGGGGGTTCTGACAAGTGATGAACGAGTAAAAGTGGAGCTAACAAATTCATAGAGAAACGATGGACTACAATCTAACAAATGTAGAACAAAGTGCACCTATACACGCTCAATGTACCTGTTGGGATAGAAATGTTGTCACTTGAGTGGTACCATGTAGAGTATGTGGTATGTGTTCAGTACCTTTAGTTAGAACATAATTGTACAACATTTTCTTGCAGTTATGTTTTTTAAGCTTCACTGTCTATACAGCTTGTCCTTTTTTGGGTATGCGTTCAGAGGTCATCCAGCATTACAATACAGAAAATGTCACATTATTCCTTCTACCAGAAGTAGTAAAATATTTACAAGGCACTCCGCATGATTAAAATATTCAAGAAAGCCTGACTCAGAGGAATGACTGACAACTTTACAGAGATTCAGAACGTTTCTCTAAAATAAATACCACAGTTCTCCACATATGACAGAATATCAATTAGGGGTTGATTTTTTCCCTTACTTGACATTCTCCCTATATCAAAATGGAAATGTATAAATTCAAAAGTTCTTGCAGAAAAATATTGCCTTCCAGTCTGATTCTCCTTCAAAGAGCTTTGCACTAGTGAAGGTCATTCCACTAAAGCAACATTTTGTTGCTAATAAAATTTAGAGCATAAGTGTCTATGATTTATCTAGTCTATACCTTGTTCCAGGAACACTTCAGAGAACCACAATAAATGAACATGACCCACACTACTCGAAATGTAATTGCTCAAACCTATCAGTGCTAATTCTATAGCGATTATTGTTCGTCAGCTCATCAACCAGACTTCATCTACAATAAACTGCAACACTTACAGCTAAATGTTTTCAGACAGGCTTCTTTTGGCCCCTGAATACTAATAATTCTTTTGTTTTCTCTTCCCATCAAGAAGCTCACCCAGTGAGGGTGTTGCCTGGGCCAGGAATGCTGCATGAGTCCTTAAGGACCCTTAAAAGAGGAGGTTCAGTGGGCTCTCTTTTGTGTCAACACTGTGACTTAACCCCATCAGTACAGAGCAGGGTACGTAAAGCAAAGCGCTGCTCCGAAATGTGTTACTTGGACCCGCAGTTTCATTGATAGAACACAGACACAGAAAAGGTCACTGTAGCAAATGTGCTAGAGTGTTACTGTATGCCATTGCATAGCATGCCAGTGAGTAATGCTCATGAAAAGGGCAGCTGCACAGAGAACAGGGTGTGGGATCAAGATTGGATAGAGCAGGCCTACTGAAAGTGACTGGACTGTTTTTTTTTTCTTTTTCTTTTCTGGCAGGGTGAAACACTTTTGTTCAGAAATATGAAGGCCTGCTAATCATTATTTTTATTATGTATACTCCAAATGCCTAACTAAACAAGGGCCTTTTCAAAATTACCAAATGTCACAAAAATGCCAAATCAAGACTGTGAAAAGCAGATTATTGACGCCAATCAGCCTTGTGAATACAGTACTTTTTTCTTCTTAATGTTGTGCATGTTAGCTTAGTTTTGATCCAGTAATATTGTATGGCCAATAACAGATGCAGCAACAGCTGAAGAAACCATTTGCAGAACATCTGTCACACGACACATAATAATGTGATGAGCCATGAACATATCAAAGTACATAAACAGTGGTAACACTTGCTGATTTCTAATGTCCTTAGAAGCTGGACTTATTTACTTTTTTCACGCTGTAACTAAAGCGTATAACACAAATAGACTGAACAGGTATAAAGCCCAATCAGGGAGATCAAAAATGCAGCGTGTGGTTTAAAGATAAGCAACACATGCCGTCCTTGAACTAGCTGTGAACATCCACAAGTTTCAAAACAAACAAAAACAATCAGAACAAACAAACAAACAAAAACCCTATTAACCCAGAGCAACAGAAAAAATACAGATCAACTGTTTCCATAGCCACACTAAGCCTGATGATAATGCTTCAAGCCAGTAATAAGTAATTTGGCCTGATGCGCCACCTGCTGGCGAAACAGCAATCTGCAACAACAGAACCTTGTCCAGTGTGGCTGGTTTCCCAGACAGGGATTAGGCTTAGTTTTGGACTACACAGCATGTCGAATCATCCAACTTTTAGTGAAACCAACCTTAAATGTTCAAACATTTGTAGACACCTGCTCATCCAATGTTTCTTCTGAAATCAAGGATGTTAATTGCCTCCTCTTTGCTGAAGTAACAGCCTCTACTCCTTGGGGAAGGCTTTACACTATATATTGCTGTGAGGATTTGATTGCTTTCAGCCACAGGGACTTTAGTGAAGTCAGGTTCTAATGTTGGATGATTAGGTCTGGAACACAGACATCACTCCAGAGAATGCAGTTCCACTGCACTACAACTCAGCGCTGGTGGGCTTTATATGCCTTTAACCAACTCTTGCATTGGCAAGGTGAACTTAGGCTCATGTGCAGCTGCTCCAGAGCATCAGATTCTATTGGCAATGCTTTTCTTTAGAGATTATACAAGCTATTTGTGCACTGCAGTGGGTGTAACTTAAACAGCTGAATTTACTGATTAGAAGGGGAATCTAAATACCTTTGAATATTTGGTATATAAGGATAGACAATATAAGTTTCATTCAGTTCTGAAGCCCAGACAGTTCAATAACTTCATGACTAATGACATTTCAACACCTCCAGTGGAACATGCAGGCCAGAAAAAAACAGAATGCAAACAACTAATGACCTTTACTTTCACTCAAAGGACACTCCAGTCTAGAAAAAGGCAGACAGCTTCAGATGTAGCCACCTAATATCATCACTTTCTTTACCACTACATATGCTCTCTGAGTTAACACTTTTCATCACCCCATATGTCCTTCACGCAAACCCATCCAGACTCAGAACAATAGAATACCAATGGGGTGTGAGCACATCTTTTAGCAGCTACATGCTCAAGTTCATTTTAAAGTCACACAAGAACAGTGACACATTACTCTGTTTACTGCTCTTGTTTGTTTTTCAACTTCAATTTAAAAGAGTTCTCTTGTTATTTTGTTAACAATAAGTGCATTAATAGCTCAAATGCTTATTTGTACATTTATATACAAGAGAGAGCTCATTAGTTGTGATGTGGATGAGAATGCAGCCAAATAATGCAGACCTGGCAACTTTCTTCTTTGCTAGACAATGTAAAGTACTGGATTTTTTAGTTTCTATTTTTGTTCCTATACAATAAAGATATACCATTCCGATTTGTAATGTTCTTCTGATGTGATTAGGTTTTTTTATTCACTGTAAAAATTGTTATTTAATGTGGTAAAAAACAATTTAACTGCTTTTATTCAACCCAAATAGATACTTTCAGTGAAACAATGCAAAGCAAATTTTTAGTTTAGATGAACAAAATGAACATTTTTAATCAGTTTAAAACTTCAAAGCAACTTCAGAATCACTTTTTAGAGTGTGCTTTACATCATCAGCCCAAGAATAATAAACTAATTACAATACAAAACATAACTGCAGCGCAAATAGCTCTTTACTACTTCATAGATGCATAAAATAGTGGATCTACCTTAAAGGCAACAGTTCTCATAGTTTCTTATAAGTATTCCTATTACAAAAACACTGGAGTTCATGTTTTGATGATTTTTTTTTTATTCTGAGATGTTTCTGCATTGTTTTTACAGCTGTAGAGCATTATGGACATAAAATGAACTGCTGTGCATATCTCTGCTGAGGGGTGTATAAAGAGTTTTGAGTCTTAGCAATTGTAAAAATACTGCAGTGTTTTTAATGGAGTTGTTTATTCTGGTATTAATATTATTTGATATATGAGCAGTATCACAGATTTTTCTTCTGTCAGTATAAAGAAATAAGGTTTGTGAAGTGATGTGGGTGAAATACTCTAAGGAATGTGATTAGTCAAAAAGAAGAAGAAGAAAAAAAAACAGAAACAGAGGAACGTGGACAGATGAGTTTGAGCACCTTGATAAAAACAAGTAGACAATGAACAAAACTGAAAGGAATTTACTGTTTGTCTTGAAAAGCTTGCGGTTAGGCAGGAGTCTCTTGATGAATAACCAGATACGTGAAGTTATATGTAACAAGGAAATGTGAAATTAATGAGGATAGTAGTTTAAAATTAGTCCCACTGCAGCCACACAGTACACAGTTAGGATATGCACCTAGAGTAACATATGATGCTGTTTAGATTGTGAATTCATTATGTAAACAATCAGTCCAGCAGATGGTGCTGTATAGAAATACATTAAACATAACTGTTCACAATTCCAGTTAAGGGCCGAGCTGCACTGCAGTGATTTATGTTCTAGAACACACTTCAACTCATCAGCTAATAAGCTCTTTTATGAGATGAATCAGCTGTGTAACCTGGTGATGATAATGTACAACACACCATTAAAAGATAAAACTAAGTCTAGGAATTACTGTTTTTAAGTAGTAAAGTCAACCCAAAGAGGGTCAGTGTCCACAGTTTACCACTAGGTCCGTAAATTGGCCACTGGATGTCTAAAATGCCTTTTGGTTATTCTATCATGGCAGTGGCAAAAAGGGTATGAATGTTAATATAATTTAAATGTAAAATGTAGTCTTATATTGAACACTGGCAAAGTTGTAACACCACTGACTATAACACTGACAAAATGACTCAGATCTGAACTTTTGTAAAATACAAACAGTCTGACTTTAGATTTTATGTCACACTGTATGTACAAAAATGACATTACATTCATGTTTTTTTTTTTATTTTAAAATCAGAAACAGGAAATCTCACCATTCACCATGGACTTCATATAGTTAGTCTTCCTTCCTTTGACGTCCATTAATAATTGACATAGACCTTCCTGTAATACCACTGACAAAAAATCTATCAAATTAAGCCATCAAAATAACATTACATTTATTCTTAAAAAACACAAGACAATTTTAGTACAATTTCTACAATTTAAATTGAAAAACAAGCATAAGAATTGTTATTTCAGATAAAAATAATACTGCAGCATCTGTGAGATCACTGTGACATTATTTTTCATAATTAAAAATCATTTAAATAAGAATGTAAAGAATTATAATAGTTTTTTTTGTTGTTGGTTAATTTAGGATTAATAGTTTCAAATTAATAATGGCTTTAATCATGCCTTCAAAGTTGTACTATGCCATTTGCCCCAGCAACAATAG
This sequence comes from Colossoma macropomum, assembly GCF_904425465.1. NCBI lineage: Eukaryota > Metazoa > Chordata > Actinopteri > Characiformes > Serrasalmidae > Colossoma > Colossoma macropomum. Next base: position 14,589,275 of record NW_023494800.1, read on the forward strand.
AATGACCCCTTCTTGCTCACTGGCTGACTAAGGTCTTAAACTTTATTGGACGCAAAAAAAAAAAGAGTATAATTTAAACTTGAAACAATAAAATAGCCCCACACAGAACAGCAAACAGTGCTTAAAATACCACATTACTTTTGTAAAATGTAAAATCGAAAGACTAAAACATCACAAAGAATAATTTAAAAAAATTCTATATTGTAATAATTACAAAGGCAGAACACTTTGTTTCAGGTTTAACAAAGATTTTCTTAAATACCCCCTTTATAAACCCAATGTCCGACTGAAAGTATTAGTCAGAGATTCTATGACGTCTCCCATTAATCATCCACACATCCATAGTGAGCATGTGATTCGTGCATATTAGGACAACAGCTTGCTAGAAGAACCTCCTCAGAGTACATTTTTGAAAAGAAAATTACATGGAATTTAAACAAGGTATGTTAATATGTTCATGAATAAATGTGGTACTGCAACAAGTGAAAACATTCTTCTACAACTGGACTGTCCAACTCCGCTCCTGAATATCTACCACCCAGTTTAGTTTTTAATCAAACACATCTGGACCCATATTTATAAACCTTCTCACAGTGTAAGTGCTGATCTAGAACCAAATTCCTTATTTACAATGATTTCCTGAAAGGAAAAGATCCTAGATCAGCACTCTAACTCTACAGGCCCTGATCTAGTTAAACAAGGCCTTCAGTAGCATCTCAATATTGGAACCATGTGTTAGAACTAGGCCAGGCACAGTTGTACGCCTACAGCAGTGGTCAGCAACCCTGATCATGGAGATCTAATTTCCTGTGGAGTCTAGTTCCAGCCACAGTCTGCAACACACGCTCCAGCTAATTCACTTCTTGAGAAATCCATGTTTGGCTGGATCATATACACTGGGACCAGGTAAAGGGGAGGGGAATCATGCTAGTCGCAGGTTGGAACTAAACTCTGCAGAGATAAAAGTAGATCTCCAGGTCCAGGGTTGGTGACCACCACCCTACAGCATCAACAGCATTCCAAAAAAAATATAGTCATGTGCATTTCAAATGACTTGTCCACAGCAGCCAGAAACTACCTAATTCAGGCACAGGTACAAGCTGTAAAGGTTTCAATTAACTGATACTTAGTGTTCCATGCGGGATCTCAATAATAAAAGGGATTAAACAAGTATTTTCTGAATGCTTTTTCTTCCTTTCCTTTGAATTTCAATCTGCACTGTGCTGTCAATTGTTGTAGTGCTGTCTGACAACAGTATAACTGCTGAACTTTGTCTCACTGGTAAACTACTACAAAAATATTGTGCAAAAATTGTTCACTGTGTGTGGTTCTTAACATTGGAATGGTGGAGATTCTGTGCGGAGCTCTGTATGTCTTTGGAAGTCTGCAACTCTTGATTAGTCCTCTCTCAGATAGGCTTCTGGAATTTCCTCCTCTTCTTGTGTTGCTGAGGTGAGAGATCTCTGAAGCCTTTCACTGTCTTCTGCCTTGCTGTTTTTCAGCTGTTTCTCTGCCTCATGTGATCGCTGTCGAACCTGCTCTACTTGAGACTGTGCCATCTGTAGGTTAGTCTGGGCTGCGGCTGAAGATTGGTCTGCTCCTAAAGCAAAGACATAGCAAAATTAAGATCACATGGAGAATCTAAAATGTGCTTGATAATAAAGCAAATATTTTCTCACCACACTCCCTGCAACTCACTGTATCCGTGTACTATTACTGTTTCCAGCACTGCCACATACATTGTCACAAAATATAATAAATATAAATAAATGCTGAAAATTGCAAAAAAGAAAAAAGAAAAAAATCTTTTGGCAATACTTCATTTAACCCATTTACTTTCACCAAAGAAATATGATACTAGGAAAACTCTAGTTCTACACCAATCTGTCAATACCTGCTTTCTTTACAATGTATAAAGTATGCCCTGCTCCAGTTGCTTTGAAAACCACCAATAAACCCACCAAAGAAGACTGATGTGATTGTGTAGGTTTTGTACAAAATCAAATATTAGAAAAATATATGAATGCTGTAGCACCCCCAGATTTCAGGATTGTTAAATAATGGAAAACAACAAAGCATAGCCAACTATGTGCCTTTTCTGTGCTTTTGTAGGGTAGAGTATGCATTTTTGTTTCGTTTCATTTATTTATGTTCCAAATCTGCAGTAGCCATGCGCTGTTAAAGTTTTAAATGAAGCAAATCGTTTCCCTGCCAACTGTTGGCCGCTCTGGGACTATGACTTGAGCACGTTGCTAAAACACAAGCAGGAGCTGTGGGCTATTTCTGTGCCCTGAAGAGACCTAATATTGTTTAAAAGCTTAACTAATGTAATAATCTCCCACTAGACATGCATTTGTAGCTTGACCATGGGTTTGAAAGAAGCATTTCTCACACTGCTTATGTGCATAAAGTTCATCCAGGAAAAAAGAGAGAAGAGTCAGCAGGATGTGCATTAATTGCGGTTACAGTGTTGGTTATCTGAGTACAGCTGTATTTTGTCATCCTACTCCAAACAATTTAATTGAAAAAGGAAAAAAAACAAGCACAACTTCAGTCTTTGTCATGTACATGCTTCACAAAAAAATTCAGCAGCGCTCCAATTTAAAACACCTTCCAACGTCCCTGCGTATACATGCACTGAATAACCTTATTATTTGGGTAAAATCCATATGTCTTCCATTGATCTCAACTTTATAATGTCATCGTGGTATGTTGTTTGCATGGCCACATGAATAATCTGCTACCTACCAAAATCAGATGGTTATCGTACAGCTAATGTGCACATAATTGCAATTCAGTGTGTTCATTGTGTTAGTAACTGTAAAATGTCTTGCCTGCATTAAAAGCAGCTTCAGCAGCAAGCTCTGAGAGGTCAATTGCAGTCAACCAGCTTGTTTCAAATTTCTTCCAGTCCTTCCTTCGGTCAATGATCTAATCAAATCCAAAACTTTAATTCAGGTTAAAATAATAAATCAGGTGTAGCTGGAATACATGCACATCTGATAACTCATTAAGGGACAAAGAAAACACAAGACAAATGTTTTGAGGATGGCTTGTGACTTAAAATACTAACTGACATTGTTCTTGACCTTTGCTGACTATTTTGAGTGTTTTTACCTCCTGGCGCTTGTAGACTATCATCTGCCATATTGTGTTCTCCTGTGTAGGGTTCAACTTGTTGATATTGGCAACATAACTTCTGTGAAGAGTTATCAGGGTATGTATTGCCTGGAGAGTGAAAGTACACACAAAACACAAAAATTGTCTCTGTTCATGCCAATGTCTTTTTGCTACAGATTAATAACTGAGGTAACCTCATTCTGACAAATACTGAAAGTGATGTGTATGGAACACCTAATTTAAATCCTCTAAAAGCTTAATGAGATTGTGTGTTGGCACAGAAGTACTTACATTGATATACTCATTGAGGGAGTCCACTAGTGCCAGAGTGGTCTGAGAGAGGTAAGTGTTGGCACTGTCAGTCACCAGAGACGATGCTCTGCGGATCAAGGCCTCATGTGATGCAGTGTCCTGTACAGTAACACAATATTGATTGAAAAGAGAATGCTTAGATGGACTGTCCTATATCAAGGTCTATTTTCTTGACAACAACAATTTCAGTTAGAAAGTGAACAGAATTTTGATTTTGTTCTAACGATTTGATACTATTTCTTGTATTTTAAGTGTTAAAAAACTTCTACTCTAATTAAGCACTACACTACACAGTGTAGCACTACACAGACTGGCTCACAGGTTTGGCTCAGATAAACATTAATTTCAAAAGACTGCAAAATAGCAAGTCCCTGTGAAAAACACAGATATGATAAAACAGTACAACTGAGCTATAAATGATGCAGAAATAGACGGGATGCACCCAGACGCCCAGTTTTTAATCACTCCCAGTGCTTTCTCCAAAGAAGGACTTATGAGAGCCCATTGAAAGACTGAGGGGCATATCTGCTGTATAGTATGAAAATTCAATACACTATGTTGAATGTTAATTTTTTAGACTTTTCAATACTGTATCAAAAGTGTTTCGCCCTGTAGTATCAGTATTTTCATCAACACATTATTATACACAGTTAGAAATAAAGGTCCTGTGCAGGTACATTTCTCATTCATCAAAGTACAAATAATGTAAATGTTCCCTCAAAGGTACAACAGTGGTTTTAAGGTCCAACTGTGTACATTAAATAAGTTTTTTTTTCCCCCCAGTGGAAAAATGTGTATTATTGTATATTTTTTATAAACTAATGTTTTAAAACAGAACAATTAAATAAAAAGCCTGGATACGAGATGGGTTGTGTGGAGTCAGTACAACTTACAAAATGTAATTTCAATGGATTATGGTACAATTATGTTCCCTGACTAAAGGTATATAGATGTACCCTTGAGGGTACCACCTCAGTGACAGTTTCATACCGTTTTTCTGAGAGTGTACAGTATTTTTAACAACTAGTAGCACCAGGAACCAGCATTTTGTGCTGTCCTTCATGATTCTGAAAGATTTCTATTAACACTGCAATCATGAAAACCTTTCAAACCTGCACAAAGGGAACAGCACACAGGCCACCTGAGACACTTAGAGAAATCCAGTTTCTCTTGATTAATGAAGGCAGCCAGCCAAGTGTGTGGCGTGTTCTGCTGGTGGTGCTCAGCAAGCTTGCTGCGAAGCTGTAGTTAAAGGATAAAGAATAATGTTTGATTGTCAGTTCACGCTCTGGTTAGTCAAACAAAACAATTCATATTCATATATACTGTGGTGTGTGTAATCAATAAGGCACACTGAGCCAAAAAGCACAGAGAAACGCTTCTAAATTCGTTCATAAATCACTGCTGACAGATACTGCTGTTACAAAATAAAACTCAGGAGCTTCATCTGAGACCTGTATTAAAACAATACTAACATAAACAGGAAGTAACGTCAAGTCAAATGAACGATTAGATTTAAAGGCAAACTGCCGTACACGTATCTACGTATGACATAGTTCTGACGTCGACACAGCATTATATACGTTTTTATCATATAATTTTACAGCACACACAGATCTCTCACTTAAATAAATGGATCACAAACACATACCATCCAAGAGCAAATGTCTTTCTCCTGAATAGCGCCATACTGCCTGGACAAAACAGTCAACCGAGCCGGGGAGTGCGCCCCCTGCGGTGTAGAAGCGCAACCGCTGCTTGAATATTTGCTTAACAAATATCTGATGGGCGCAACATTCTTTAACGAGCTCAATTTTCATTTTCATTTCTAACCTACAAGTGCTTTGTCATTTGTTGCCTCTCATGTACTCGTGTACACGGAATAGAACAGAATGACATTTAATACCATGCTGATTTGTGTTTCGTACTGGTGTGGTTTGAGTCACCACTGTCTCATAAAGGCTTAGTTTTACATAAAGCGTTCAGGAGAATATCAAATAACCTCTATATCAAATACTGACGCTTTTATGTGACGATATGCTAATAATAATAGGCTAATTGTAATAATAGTCTCTTATTATCTCTTATCTTAAAGGAGAATTCCCCAGATTTTTTAAGCCTTCTGGACAAAAGTATTGAGACACCCACACATTACACCTACAGGAGCTTTTATGACATCCCATTCTAAATTAGGCAATGATATGGAGTTGGTCCCTCTTTTGCAGCTGTAACAGCTCCAACTCTTCTAGCAAGGGGTTCTACAAAATTTTGGAGCGTGTCTGTGGGAATTTTTGCTCATTCATCTGGAAGAGCATTTATGAGGTCAGACACTGATGTTGGATGGGAGGGCCTGGCTCACAATCTCTGTTCTAGTTCATCCCAAAGGTGTTCGATGGGGTTGAGGTCAGAGCTCTGTGCAGGCCAGTCAAGTTCTTCCACACAAAACTCACCCACCTTGCTTTGTGCACTGGGGCTCAGTCATGCTGGAACAGAAAAGGGCCTTCTCCAAACTGTTCCCTCAAAGTTGGAAACATACAGTTTTCCAAAATATCTTGGTCTGCTGAAGCATTAAGATTTCCCTTCACTGGAAATAAGGGCCCTAGGCCAACCCCTGAAAAATAACCTACTGCATTTTCCCTCCTCAACTCCAAACTTTACAGTTTTCACAGTGCAGTCAGGCAGGTAACATTCTCTGGGCATTCACCAAACCCAGACTCCTCCATTGTTACTCCACAGAATATATTTCCACTGCTTTAGAGTCCAGTGACAGCGTGCTTTACACCACTCCATCCGATGCTTGGCACTGTCCATTCTGATCTTAGGTTTGTGTGTAGCTGCTCGGCCATGGAAACCCATTTCATGAGGCTACTAACACACAGTTCTTTTGCTGATGTTGCTTCCAGAGGCAATTTGAAACTCTTTAGTGAGTGATTCAACAGAGGATAGGCACTGTGCACTTCAGCACTCGGCAGCGCTACTTTGAGAGTTTGCATGGCCTACCGCTTCGTCACTGAGCTGTTGTTGCTCCCAGGTGCTTCCATTTCACAAAAATAGCACTTACAGTTGACAGGGGCAGATCTAGCAGGGCAGAAATTTCACAGACTGACTTGTGGCAGAGGTGGCATCCTATGATAGTGCCATGTTTAAAGTCACTAAGCTCATTCATACTGCCAGAGTTTGTTTATCAAGACTGCAAGGCTATAAGCTTAATTTTGTTCACCTTTTAGCAAAGGGTGTGGCTGAAACACCTGAACTCAATTATTATTAGAGTTATTATTAGTGTCCCAATACTTTTGTCCATGTAGTGTATTTTATAAGCTATTACACTGTGGCTTCCACCAAAGGCCTTGCTGCCATGAGAAGCTTGCAAAGTGGTTCTCCGACACCAGTGTAGTGTCAGCTAAGAAGAACAACGTTGCGCATATTGGCAAATGCTCTTGTATTTTGAGCAGGCATTTCAATAGGCAGCTCCTGAACACAAAACATAGGGAGGGGGTACATGACATCTGAGGATGGTGAACACTTCTAACCACTAGTTACATTACAAAGCCAACTATCCTCTGACACACTTACTGTAATTAACACAACTAATAACCAACAACACAACAACAACAAAGCAACAACCACAACAAATGTTCCTTTTACCCTTTTTCTACTAAGTACTCTTTTTATGTTTATGTTTTTGTTTGATATATGTCTTTAAAGCTCTCTGGAAGCTGTCACTATTATTGTCTCTGTGCTAACTGGTCACAGTGCTCTGAGGATCTCTCCATATTCTTCAGTCAATCAGCAGCCCCCCCTCCCCCAAATAAACACTGACTGAGAGCGCTGGAGAAAACGCCACTGACCAATCATATGTTCTTTTCTAGGCAAAATTAACACATTGCTTTAAAACGATTAGTCAAATTTTTTTCTATCAAAAGCTTCAGGCACATGTTTAATAAACATGGCTAACATAACACAACACAACATGCTAATACAGTTGAAGTTTGAGAACTTATTTTAAAAAATGTTAAGCAGACATTCATGTTTAAAGGATAAAAAATTATAGTTTATCCATCCATCCATCATCTAAACCGCTTATCCTTCTGGGTCGCGGTGGGGTGCTGGAGCCTATCCCAGCTGTCATTGGGCAGAAGGCAGGATACACCCTGGACAGGTCGCCAGTCCATCGCAGGGCAGATATACAGACACACACATTCACTCACTCCTAGGGGCAATTTAGCATGTCCAATTGGCCTGACTGCATGTCTTTGGACTGTGGGAGGAAACCAGAGTACCCGGAGGAAACCCACGCAGACACGGGGAGAACAGGCAAACTCCACACAGAAATGACTCTGGTTGCCCGGCCGGGAATCGAACCCAGGCCATTTTTGCTGTGAGGCGACAGCGCTACATACTGCGCCGCCGTGCTGCCCATTATAGTTTATATTATATTTTTATAGTTTTAAATAGTTTTTGGTGAGTACCCCCAAAGGGCTTTTATAATTGTATGCTATAGTATTGTAGTGTGTTTATGAAATGCTTTTGCATGTTAATTTTTAGGCTGGAGAATAAAGCACCATGACTTTTGTGAAAAATGTGTTGTTTTTTTTAATAGCAGTAAACGCTACAGTATTTTCCCATTAGCAGTTTACTAAGTTTATTACTGCTGTATGTATTTTAATAATTCTGGTTGTTATGATCTTTCTTTCAGTTCTGTGGTTAAAGGTATATCTAGCATGTCATTTTGCTAGACTTCCATTATCTTGTTTTGAAGACTTCATATAGTTAGTGGTATTTTTGTATTGCTGCGCTGATTGTGTTTCTGTACAGGCTTGTTATGAAGGGGTTTAGTTGGTCTTGTGCTGTTTACCTGAGACTGCAGCTGAATGAACCAGATACCAGCTTTATCGCTAGCCATGGCCATGGTTTCTTCACTCTTCGTTCCTTCTTTCTATGTAGTGGCTAACACTCTCACTGCTGTTAACCCTCAGAAAAGCCACAGGGGAGGATGGACTGGACCTCCATTTTTTGCATCTTGCTACTCTAGTAATTGTAGAACATAGTACATGCATTTTTAATCTTTCCACCTTATCTTGCAGAACTCCTATGTCTGGAAAACAGCTCATATTACAGTTCCCCTATGCAAAGGAGGCGAGGTATTTGATCAAGCTAATTTTTTTTAATCTTTAGTACACACCCAGCTTACTTTATGAAATTCTATCTTATTCATTGATCTGACATATAGCCACATCTCTATAACCACACTTGCCTTAAATGATCCTATCACAGCCATAGACACAAAGAAGCACTGTGCTGCCCTTTTTATTGATCTGACCAAAGCTTTTGACACAGTTGATCATTCACTTTATTTACTAAATAGCTTACAATCAATTGGTTTTGATAAAAATGCAATAAATTAGGCCCCAAACTACCTCTCTGACAGGCAACAGACGTGTGGCACTAGGTTACTACATATCAAATTTAATGCCTGTTACTAAAGGGGTCCCACAAGGTTCAATCCTTGGTTCAGTCTTATTAAATTTATTTATTAATGATCTTGCTGCTTCTGCCTCTGACTGCAAAGTTCACTTGTATGCAGATTACACAATTCTGTATTGTTCAGCTGACTCTGTTCGTGAAGCAGTAGAACAACTACAGCTCCTTCAATGTCTTACAGCACTGTACAAGCATAAGCTAGTCTTAAATGCAAAGAAAACAAAATTCATGCTGTATTCCTGAGCCCACAGTACTGATTTCAACACTGTGAATATCAAAACCCTGACTGGATCCAGTGTTGAGAGAGTCACAGAATTTAAATAGCTCAGCATTTGGCTGGATGATAAATTTATGTTAAAATATCACATTAATAAGCTAGTCAGTAAATGTAGACAAAAGCTTGGATATTCATACCAGATGTGTTTCCCATTGCATACTAGGAAGAGGATCATGTAGACAACCTTATAATTTATCCTAGACTACGGTGATGTAATCTATAGACATGCTTCTACCAGTAGCCTTAAACCACCAAGTTCAGTCTGTCGCTCAGCTCTGAGATTCATCACTGGAGATCCGTACAGAACTCATCTCTGCACACTCTATGAAAAAGTTGGTTGGTCCTCTCTAGCCATGTGGCGGGAAACTCATTGGTTTGTTTTTTATTTATAGGGTGCTCTCCGGCCACATGTCAGCTCATATCAAATCTATATTGGTTTGCTTTTAATTATAGGACACTCTCTGGCCACATGTCATCTTTTGTCAATTATATGCTCTGTAAATAATGGTGTTTATCAGATCCGCTCTAATGACAGGATTACTTGTCAGATTCCGAGAGTTTTTACTAAATTGGGAAAATCTGCTTTTAGCTACATTGCACAAGCGAGCTTGAATACACTACAGGAAACTCTGCTCACTGGTGTCACTTGACTTTAAATCTCTAACCACCTCCACTCTGCCTGCAGCTGTTTTATTTGATGTTAGTTCCTTTCTGCTCTATTTTATTTTATTTTGTTTCACCATTTTATTGCAACTGTTTTATTATATTATTAAATAATTTTGTTTCTAAGATTTTTTTCTTATTCCTTATTATCTTATCTGGTGTAACAAAACAGAACCAGCCAGACGCTCGCGGTAAAAAGGGGAAATGAGGCTTTACTTGGAAAGGATTTTACAATACTTGTAGTCTGTAAACAGGCATTGGTCAAACCCAAAAAAGCCAAAATACAGAGAATGACAAACATAACAAAAAGATATCAGGCAACCAGATCCAAAAGGACAAAGACAAAAAGGCAAAGTCAGGAAGTCCAAAATTATGTTCAGGAAAACAAAAAGGCAATATCACAAACAGAAACGCTCAGTAGCTCTGCAGAGAGAAGCAATTCCTTGCAAAGAACTTATACTAAAGCACGGGCTTAAATACTAAGCTAGATCTAGTCCTATGATACACATAACAGGTGAGACAGGTTAGTACTCAGATGAACAGGAATGGTGATTGGCTGATTGTGGAGGTTTGTGTGTCATGTGATCTCCCAAAGAGGGATGGGAGGGATGTGTGGCAGTTGGTTACTTTTAATTTGTTTTCATAATATATACATCTGTAAATTTCATGAAGAATGGACCAAGAAACAGCCCAAAATGACTTGAAAAAAAAAAGTCTGGTTCCACTGACTTACATTAAAAGTAAAAAGTAGGTTCTTTCCTTTTCCTGTAAAGTTACCATTTTGGAGATACGAGGTTTTCTTCCGGCAACAGCGATATTCTTTATAAATCTTATCTTGCTGATTTTAATTTGTTTTAGTTAATACATTTTATTTAAACTTTTTTCAACCCCTGTTTAACTTGCTCGGCTACACTGTAAATGAGGCTCACTCTCAATATATTTCCAAGTCAAAACAAAGGTTGATTGATTTATTAATTAAACTCACACTCCAGTTCAACAGACTGAGGGGAGAGCTATTACCACTCAAGTAGTTTTTGTGTGCATAATTAGAATGGAACAGTTAAGAAAACAGTTACATTTACGAAATGGGGAACATTCATTTCATCAGCTAGGTTGTGGATGACCACAGGCAAAAAAGCAGCAGGGGTGCTATATGAGACTGGACCACAGTGTGAGATTGATGACCAGCCTCTCTCTTGGCAAAACCATGCCATGCCACTGCTCAAGTACAGAAACTATGTTTAAGTCTTTACTTTCGGCAGCTCCAAACTTTACAAACTATGATGTGATTGACATGTGGTCTTATTTTAAGCAGAGCACTTGTTCCAAAACAATGACAAAAGCAAATCAGACAGCAAACAAGAAAAGCTAAATAATTAATGAGATTGGTCCTGGAGGCTTTTTTAACTTCACCCTGGAGATTCTGGGTCATGAAAGACAGCTGCTCTGTTAAATCACAGAGGAAAAAGGTAATGAAACAGACTGAAGGTATATTCCCTCCTGTATTTCATCATACACCATGTAATACATGCTCATCTTACTGTGCTCATATGAATCAGTCATCAAAAACACTTTCTGTGTACCTCAATCAGACACAATATTTACTCAGCCATATCAGAAATGTCTATATTTATATAGTTGGACATTTGTGCCTATTTGCAAATGCATTCATGCATCAAAAGAGGAAGCATGAAAAGAAGCATGAAAATGATTCAAATGCACTGATGTTTTGTCTCAACAAATCTTAAAGCAATAAAACAGTCTCCTTCTGTTGGTCTACTTGTTGCACACATTCATTGTGACGTCGGCATCATTTCAGTATCGGCAGATATTTGCTAAAAAACAAAAACAATCTTTTATTGTCAATATCTGATATCATAGTTATTGTACTCTGCATTTGTAACCCTATAGAAATGAAATATTATATTACTTTGTAATAGTAATCAAGATGGATCTAGTCCCAATTATTACATTTTATAAATGTTTATGTATCAGCATTAGCAGAAATGTACATGAAAAATACTGAACATTGGCTTTGGCCCACAGTTCCCATATCAGTGCATCTCTACTCCCCCAGATCTGCCACTGCTGTCCTAGGGGTCTGCACTGGGGAATATGTTAATTAAGCCAATTAGTTAATTATCACTATGTAATTAGCACATCTTAACTCTTATAGCACCCTGCATCATTTTCACTAGAACCTTCAATTTTGTATTCCTGTCAGGAGTAATCAAATACTCTCTCAAATAATAAAAAAAGAATGAAAAACAACTAAAAACACAGCAAATTTGCAGATGAAAAAAAAACATTTGATAATGTGTCTTAGAATAAATATTCAAGCAGACATTCGAAACACTGAAACTTAAACAAAAACAACACATTTAAATCCTCAACTTATCAGACTTCACAATAGTTCCTCATTAATGTTATTCTACAGCAGTGAGTCAGGGAACAGTGTTGATTGACACCTGTGGTAGTTAAAACTCTCTAGACTCCATGATGTCAGAGACAGAAATGACATAAAAAAGAGGCTTTTATCACCCAGAGACTGATCTGGGCTTGAGGCTCACAGGTCTGAAGCTCAGTAAAGCACACTATACTGTATATGACTTCTGCATTTCCAAATACTGCAGGGTAGTGATGGCTATACAACTTAGCACCTAAATGCAGACTGGATCTCTTGATATGCATCAGTTTTTCTCTTTGTTTGTGTTTTAATCAATGTTAAATATGTTGTACAATCTGATGTGTTGTTGATGTGGTTATAGGAGAATGCTTTACACTGACTGTTTTGTTTTGACTGCTTTATTGGACTGTAATGCCTTATGCTGACAGAAAAAGGATTTATTGTGCATTGTAATTTACCTTTCTTTTTAAAAAATGATCCCTAGATGCTGCCATCATGCTTATTTTTTTTTAACCTCATTAACTCCACGGAACCACTGGCAGTTCCAGACTTAAGAACTTAAGAATAAACAGTTTGCATTATTTTTATATATATATTTACTAAATAATAATAACTCCTTAAGATGGAAAATTTAACTGAAATTTTGCATATTCCTGTAAATGTATAGGAATGTTTCAGATCTCACCTCCTTTTAACCTCTTGTTGTTGCTCTGATTGAACATGTATTTCCGGCATCAAAAATTATCTGTTGATCATCTGAATACTGCTGTAAAAGTTTGTTCAGTAACTGCCGCACTGAATCATGCTGCAGCTGTAACTCTAGCCTATAACTGTAACTGTAACTAGTTTAATCAATGAAAGACATTCTCTTAAAGTGTAGACACTGGTGTCTAGAGCACTAGGGGTCCTGAAAAAGTTGGTGATTTTGTCTTTTATATTCTGGTTCTGTTATCATTTTCTCTCTTTTGCACTCTTTCTACAAAACTTCTAATCGTTGACATGGCTAACACGTCTGGACCTTTGACTGTTGTTGAGATGCAAGCCATCAGACTGGCTATCACAGAGGAGAGAATCTTTAAGATGTTCCTGGTGCTGTCCACCCATGCTGTCTTCATCTACATCAACATAGTGATGCTGTTCACACTCAGGACCAAGGCCACTTTCCGGGAGACGTCCCGGTACATCCTCTTTGCCCACATGCTCCTCAATGACACCATTCACCTGGTAGTCGGCCTGGTCCTTTATGTGCTCGGGGCATTCTACTTGGTGATAGTGCGGGCCATCTGCGCCTTTATCGTACTGATGTCTGCTTCCACCTTCATCAACGCGCCTCTCAACCTGGCAGTCATGTCTCTGGAGAGGTACACGGCCATCTGCTTCCCTTTGCGGCACAGCGAGCTGGCCACGCCCATGCGCACTCGAGTGGCTGTGGTGGTGGTCTGGGCGCTTGGCGTCTTCAATGTGCTAACCGATGTGTTTGCTCTCTTCCTCCTCGCAGAGCCGTCATTCTACTTGTCACATACAGTCTGCACTATCGAGCAGCTGCTGGTGGCTCCCTGGCAGCGGGGCAAAGGGGTGGCCCTCAACACCCTCCTCTTTGTGGCGGTGATGGCTGTGCTACTCTACACCTACGTGGCCATCCTGAAGCAGGCACGGGCTGCCTCGACTGACCACTCATCGGCGCAGAAAGCCCTGCGCACTGTGCTGCTACATGCGCTGCAGCTAGGCCTGTCACTCATGTCTTTCCTTTATGTGCAGCTGGAGTTCCTGCTGGGCAGCCTCCCGCTGCCTGTCTACACGCAGCTACGCTTCCTCAACTTCTTTATGGTCCTCATCCTGCCACGCTGCCTCAGCTCCCTCATCTACGGCCTAAGGGATGAGACCTTTAGGCCCCTGTTCAGACAATATGTTCTGTTCTGTAGTGCAAAGAAGCTTGAACCTCTATAGACTTTAAGGAAATGTTCATGAAAAGACAAGAGTGGGTTGCATGTTGTGCTCATTTTGTGCAGATCTGAAGTTGTGCCTTATGAAAATGTATACATGTATCCCAGTAGATGATTTCACAAGAGAATATGCACAATAAGGCTCACTCGAGCAGAGTTATTTTTGTGATTGTGGGGTGTTGAAAACACATATATATCATCTGTAGGGTGTTTGGACCACAACCTCCTGATTAAGTACAAGTTATTTTGCTTTTATGTCAGAATGAAAGCTGTATCTAATGCCAAAATAAAGTATCAGGAGTAAATTATATTTGATGTACTTCACATACAAAATGATAAATTTGTCCAAAGAAGCAAACTTCAAATGCTAAAAAACGGAAAAAAGGAAACTGTAACATTATTTTGGTCAGACCAACACATCTACTGTTCTTCCATGGCCCCAGCTCCATAGTCAGTGAAACAGTGAATATTACAATCTTACAGCACTCTCAAAAGCCTTGTTTTTGTTTAAAGCTATTTTAAAACTGTTTTTGCCAGCAACATTTGATTAAATACAAGTAAACATGAATACAGTAAAAATAATAAGCATTCTTTATGCATTATTAATAGCTATGAGAGACTAATACAAATAGAAGAACACAATTTGGTTCCTGACTTCTTGGTGCACTCCTGTCATTGCATGGATTATTAAAATTCCATCGACAACACACGTTATTTAATTTACTCTAGGATTGACTAGGCTAACTAAGTATTGGATGGTGAACTAGGCTTATTCAGGTTAATCTAACACACTGACAGACATAAAATCACAATGAATTGTTTATTTCCATTAACGTTAGTGCTTTTATTTAACAAACAATCTATACTGCCACATCATGTTCTCAGATTCCTAACTTTTGCACAGCGCTGTACATAAAACACAGAAGTGTGTTTGCATGCAAGAGTTTGATTCCTCAAGATGGACGTTCTAGCCAAGCTATGATATACTTTATATTTTGCCACCAAAAATTATTTGCACAACATTTCAATATTCAGCAGGCCATCAGACTGTACAGGTTGTACTGCTGTCATATCAAAACTCCATTTTATCCATATTTACATAGTTATTCTGATCCTTGGGGGCTGGATTCCAGTACAGTTTGGTGACCTCTATCAGGATAGAAATGTTTCATCACAGGATAAAGGTTATCTTTCAGAATAACTTATATTATTGTATTGATTTGCAGTGACTCTTCCCTCAAAGAGGACAAGTGGACCCAAACCAGGCCAGCAATTTTTTTTTTCAACCAAACTTAAAAATGAAATAAGAGTAGTAGTGCAATACTTGTTTTGTTTAAATGCAACAAGCATGATTATACACATACATACATTTTCAGACATGTATTTTTTATTTCACAGAAGTCAATAGGTCTTCTCTTAAGGCTCTCAAAGGCCCCAAAGTTTCCCCTCTGCTTGCTGACATAGTATGATAATGCCCTGTATTGACAGTCTCAGTCACCTGAGGAACTCTTCCTCTTCTGTTTTCTCTTACATATTGCACAAATGCAAGAGCATCATGGTGTACTTTGGACCACAATTTCCAACCCTATTTACGGATGTCTTTCCTATTTATCTAAGTACATGTGTCTCTTTAGTCACTGTTCCTATTGAAAAACTAGCCATTGAGGCAGTCCTTGTGACTGAAGCTGCTGCTATCTGCGCCCCAATAATGAACCATATTTCAAAGTCTCTTAGATCTTTTTATCTTACTATCTTGATCCAAAATCAAGTTTCAGGTTGTATCATGCTTTACACCTGTCTGGAAGCATTTACATTTGTCAAGTTTCTCCATTTATTTATACATTTATTTATACCCATGTTAACATAAGGAAGAGAAGTGAGATTCCACTATTGTTCTTTTAAGGTTCTTTGAACGATGGACACCCAGGCCATGAGTAAACCACACATTCTACACAGGTGAATATGTACCACATAGGTATTTGCTAACAATAAAGATCTGTATGACATCATGCCACATTGCAGTACAGCAGAAATCCCAAGGGCTTGAACAAATGTCCCATATGAGCAGCTCCCCCATCCTGCCTTTAAGAATCACATTAAACATTTATCATTGTCTTCTTGTTTTCATGCGTATCATTCTGTTATTAGAAAAACATGGTTATGGAGAACTGGCATGCAGCAGAGTGGAACACAGGCCATGGAGAAAAGGATGCTGTGGCTGAGGTGAGGATAAAATGTCTAAGACTTAGTTCTACATTTTAAACATTCTGTACTAATGAATTTTGCCACTAATTCCACTACAGTACAATTCAAAATTGGTGCATCTGACAGGCCTCTTAATATTTTCAAAAATAGCTGGCTTTGAATAAGGACAGCACCCCCACTGAAATGTTCTGCAGCTAGAGAAACTTTTGCACTGCTTTGAAGTCTAAACTTTGGCATTTGACACACTGAGCATTTCCAGTAATGGCATGCAAATGATTATTTGACTCAACAAGGCTTACTTACAAAATTAGTTTTTTGGGGCTTTTAAAACACTGTCTCCACTTACTGTCCACACTATGAGACACACCCACCTAGTTAGTCTACCTTGTAGATGTAAAGTCAGAGACAGTAGCTCATCTGTTCTTACAAAGTTATGCCGGTCATTCTCTAGTCCCTCTTCAGTGGTCACAGGATGTGGCCCACAGGATGCTGTTGGCTAGATGTTTTTGGCTGGTGACTATTCTTAGTCCAGCAGTGACACTGAGACATTTAAAAACTCTGCTGTGTCTGATCCACTCGTACCAGCACAACCCACACTAACACAATACCAACACATCAGTGTCACTGCAGTGCTGAGAATGATCCATCATCCAAATAATACCTGCTCTGTGGTGGTCCTGTGGAGGTCCTGACCACTAAAGAACAGAGTAAAAGGGCTAACAAATTATGTAGAGAAACAGATGAACTACAATCTGTAATTGTAGAACTACAAAGCGCAACAATATGGTAATGGACCTGGTAAAATGGACAGTAAGTGTAGAAACAGATGTACTTAATTAAGTGGTTCCACCATGAGAAGCGCTCTTTACTAAACATCAGGGCAAAAAGGCACACAGAGGAACGCAAACCCATGGGGGAAGTCACCGCTAGCCAACTACTTCCACTCCAGTGACCAACCATCCAACACAAAACACCCACAGCCAAACACAAAATAATAGAATAAACACATACCACATACCTTTGACCGACAAACAACAACATACACAATATTTAAGTCCTTTTTCTGAAGGGCGTACACGTGCCATAAGCCTCCTGGCACTGCCATGCTTAGCGTCACAAGCATATAGAGGCCAGCGCCAATCAGTAGCGGGGTGCTACATAGCCTTCTCTTCAAAGGTCAATCATCCCCACTGACCTAAAACTTGAGCCAAGTCCCTGGCCATGCACACAGTCCCGGTCAGCACAAATGCCACAGGGTGCTCACATAGAACATATTAACTACATACAGCAAAGCTTAAACCCCATTAAAGGTTAAGAGTAAGTGCCACTAAGAGGATTCACTGAGAGTAAACGCGCAGAACTTTCTGAATATCATGTAGAGGTGAGAAATGAAAACAACAAAAATGTGCTAATGTGAAATGATAAACAAAAGTAATTTTAATAAAATAATGTTAAACCATGAATAAGCCAAGTAACAAAAACGATTAAATGTTGAAAGATGCTGCAAGACGCTGACATTTTTTAAAATAATAAAAAAATATATTTAATAAAATATTATTTAACTTTCAATTTGTTTCAATTTGGTGATGGATGGTTTATATTGTATATAAAAAAACACTGTTTTAATTACACAACAGATTTATCACTTAAAAATTAAGTTCGTATGCATTTTATTGACTTTCTCTAATTCAGTTGGGCACTGAGCACCAGGGGGCACCGAAGAGCTCTCAGGCCGCTGCTCAGCTCCTCAGACATCACAGAGTGAGAGAGCCGTTGCTAAGGAAGTGAGAACCTTAACGACGAGAAGAGAGAAGCGCCCTGTAAACACTGAGCGCTGCTGAAGCTCAGGATTAGCCGACCTGAAACACATCACAGTTTAGACCAGTACGATATCGCTGGTTAATGAACTGACTCTGGTATGTATGCATTTTGTAATTTCCTTGTATGTGTTTAATAACGACATAGGGGATGAAAGTGTTAGCTAGCTAACTAGCTAACTAACTGTGCGACTAACTTAACTACATAGTTAGCATAGCCACCTTTAGCTAACTAGCACTTATAGACTTACTGACCTTGCGTGAGCTAATAATTTATACGCAGCTAGAATAGTTTGTGAATATTAGCACATGTCATGTTAACCAATTATCAGCCGCTCTGCGCTAGAGGTGAGCGATATGACTGTATTTATCGCTATCGTGATAAGTTAACTGTTACATCACTTTATGCCACACTATGGTTTACTGAGGATGATGTGAATATCATCAGTAATGAAATAACAATGGCCAGCTGCATGTTTCAATACAAAGAGAGCGTAATTAGTCCTGGTTAGGTGCAGTGCAATGTGTAAAACATTAAATAAAAGTCAGTATTCATTGTTTTTGATAACTGTATTTTTAAGTGTGGCACTGTTTTTTTCTGTTCCAACAGGAAAAGCAAATATTGTTATGCATAATGCCTTGAAGTATCATGATGTTATGTTTTTACCATATTGCCCACCCCTGCTCTGCACTGTTTCGGTTTTTTAAATCTTCACTTCACCTGAACTAATTCTGAGAAATCTCCATGTAAAATGTGTGATTAAATGGACCCAATGGTGCATACACTATTCTGCTTCTCCACCAAAAAAAAAGTCTCTCCAAAGCATCTTCTTAGTGAATGCATGCTGCCTGCGCTACTTATCACTGAGCTGCTTCTTTTACATAGTTTGGCCTGCTTTAGGACATGGCTGTGAACGTAGTACAGTGGTGTTCCATTCATATAGATATTCACTTCTGCCCCTGTTCACTTAAACACCATTTAAACACAGGATCAAATCACTGAAAAGCTGCCCTGAGAGAATTTAGGACAGAGAAGATATTCTTAAACAGAAATTAGATGCAGCCAAATGTGACTGTTGGGAACAAACTTGTGGGTTTAAGGCTTCAGTAGACTTTAAAAAATAATCCCTTCCATATGTACAAAAAAGAGATGACTCATCAGACTGTACTGCTGCTTCCATCTACGGTTCTGAAGTCCAGATATTCTACATCAGAGACCTTATTTAAAGAGACTCTCCAGCCAGACTGAAAACCCCTCTTCTGGTGTTGTATTTTGTAGGTTGGAGGAACCTTTGAAGGACTTTGACTGATTTGAGGTGGATGTTTTGGGACAGGTTCTTTGAAATGTGCTGTCACAATATTGAGCTTCTTTACCAGCTAGTGAAAAAAAAACACATTTTTCAAATGCACATAAGGCAGCTTGAGCATGATTCCTGTATGACCCCCAAAAGTCAACCCCAAAGTAGGTGTAGTTTTTTTTTTGAAGTCCCTCCAACCTTCAAGATATGTTATCAGAAGGAGGTTTTTCTAGTCTGACTGGAGTGAAATTTTAATTGACAAAGTTTTATTACAAATTACTGCAGCAAGTTTTATACATATTGATTTTGATCATTGGTCTCATATTCATTTTAAATGCTTGGCCATTTCTTTCTGGTTTCTTGAAATACACTGATATTGATAACATTTATATTAATATTAAATACATGCTTGTTTCTTTCTGAATGCTATTTAACCACTTACACATTTGACCCTGTTATCATTTGTTGTTTCTTTTAGTTTATGTGCCTGCTGTTGACTGCTGTCTTCAGATCTACCTTTTTTTGTACTGAAAAGCACATCTTATGGCAGAGCTGCATATAATCGGACAGATCGTTGGGGCCAGTGGTTTCCCTCAAAGCAGCCTGTTCTGCAAGTGGGGAGTTCACACAGGTGTCTAATCTTATCTCCTAGTCATTCATCCTCATCAGTTCAGTTTGCAAGGCTTTTGTTTTCATCTTTGCACCTGGGTGTGCATCTAGTGTAGTTTACCCTTCTTTCTGCTCTGCCACTCATATCAGGAGGAGCATGGCGGCTCCTCTCTGGACTCAAGGAGGGACAGACACAAGTGGACATGCCCCAGATAGGAGACATGGCCTACTGGAGTCATCCTATTGACTTGCATTACACCACTAAGGGTCTTCAAGGTATACATGAAATGTCCTGATAAAATGCCAAAATGCAGTTGTACTTCGGAAGCAGTGATTTTAATCATCTTGCTGAATATCTTTTTCAGGTTGGCCAAAGCTTCACCTGCAGGTTTGGCATCAGGACTCCTTTGGCAGATGTCAGCTGTATGGTTATGGTTACTGCCATATACCCTCTAGCCCTGGACAGCATCGTTTGCAGTGTGCAACTTGGAGGCCACTGGGAACCTGGCAGGAACAGCTAGCTCAGATTTTTGTGGGCGGAGGCCCTCAGCTTCGCTCTCCTGACCTCATTTACAGTGGAGCAGACAGATACAGACTTCACACCGTTGCCATGGGCACCGTAGAACTGGAGCTCTGCGTCATTCTGCGGCATTTTGACAGATACGGTGTGGAGAGCTGAGAGTGACACCTCCAATATGCAGATAGAAAATAGAGTGATGGAAAAATACAGTGACATTTGATACAGAAAATGTTTGAATTATAGTGGAGTTACTAATGCAGTGCGTGTGTGACTTTTGTTTTTTAAGAGTGAACATAAATGTATCGTTTGAGCTCTGGTTTGTAAGATAGCCAGACCACAGTTCTGGAGAAAAGAGAAACGTCTTGCTTTAATTTGTATTAAGGAATGCAGTGATAAGTTCTGGGTTTTTACCTCTCCATGACTGTTAAAGTTCAGTGCTTTTATTACTTTTTTATTTTTCTACTACCTATTTTATATGTGGTTTTTATGATGGAGTATGTCTTATGTTTTAACATGAGTAAATCTGAATTCTTATATTCTACTTTCTTGTGAAAAATTGTTATTTTCTTTTCCAGGACTTGCATACATTACAACAGAGTGTTTTAGACAGTGTTTAGTGACCTACTGTGTTCAGTTTAATTAAATAGGATTGGTTTCCTTTTTGCTTTGCATGTGTAAACCCTACTATGTTCTGATGATGATGAGAGGAAAGTCACCCTTTTGATCTGTTGCAGATGTTTCAGTATGCTCATTTCCTGCGTGGAAAATGTCTCGCTGTTATAGTAGAGTGAAAGAAAGTGGAGAAACAGTTGTGGTTTGCTGAGTTATCCTGCAAGGAACGTTACGCTCTCACAAATCATTTTTGTCTGAGGCAAGCAGAGACAAGTGAGAGAGAAAAAAGGAACAATGTCTGATTGACGTTAAGCGGTATGACATGTGAAGCAAAAGAAGTAGACTGACGCACAACCTCCTTAAAATAGTCTACACAGAAACCTTCACGGCTTTTGCTGCATCAGCGTTGTCACCTTTTTTCAAGAGCAGGCTTGCATTTTTTACCATTAAGGCAGTAGAAATTACCCTGTTTGAGTAACAAAGTAACAATTTTAGATGCTTTATGGTAATGCATTGTGGTGCATTGTTATCATGTCCTGTTTACATCTACGTTCCTCTTAGTTTTTTGAACCAATGGCTGAGAAGAAGGGGAGGGAGGGAAGGAGAGAGCTGTTCTAAGCAGAGGGCTCATGTTGGTGTGTGTGCAGCTGGCGTAATGTTTGGGTGTCTCCACTAATTCGCTGTGGAAAACCTCTGCTTTCTTGGGAGACTACTGTATTCGGCTTGAATTTAGGATACTCCCCATGGGGAGGCATCTGCCTTCTATAAACTTTTGGAAAGCCTCATTAACAGATAAGTTGAATGGAAATAATTTGATTTGATTGAATTGTTTTGATGGTGGTAATGTAACGGGATAAGTTGTACAGCATGTGTTGTAGTACTCTGTGAGCAAGATTTTGGTCTTAAGTCATGTGAATTCTCTAAAGACTATTATCGATAAGCCCTTTCAATCTACTGGTTTTGTGTTTCATTCAAACACATCTTGTAGTGCTGGAAACTATGCTGGTTTGATGCGAGTGCAAGTATGCAGCATATTTGCAGTTCTGTCCAGCAATCTGTGTGGCAGAATAGACCCCCTTATTAAAGACTGGTTTTGCACAGTGGGCTAGCTCTGATGGGGAAATTGCTTTGGAGTGAAGGAAGTGTTGTGTCATTTTGTTAAGCTATCTTGCTTCCTTTTCCTCTTTCACTCCTTAAGTTTAGACCAAAGTGAGGCGTACGAAGTCAGGAAGCAATCCTTAGGAGAGGAGGTCCAACCATGTAGAATCATGCATTTGAATTTTGGAGTCATAGGGGACAGAACGATAAAAGCTTTTGCATGTGCCACATATACTGTAAATAATGTGTGGTAACAGTGAGGCTTATTCCGAGGTTGTCTCTAGTTTATTGTGTGGCAGCATGCTGGATCACTGAGACTGCATTTGGGAGTTTGCGTGTTTGTCAGATCCAGCAAGGCTGCCTGCCAGCAAGACAGATATGGGCAGCAATTTCTCAGTGGTGTAGTGACTCTGATTCTGACCCTGGAGTTTGGAACTCAAGCAAAGGCGCCACTGGCCAATGGAAATTTTGGTTGGAATACTGAAGTGGAACCAGCATTAAACGTGCGTACGCTTTAAGCCTACAGCAGAGCATTTCACTCTCGACATCTCAAGCTTTCTTCAGGCCTTAACACCGTGCAAGACCATCTGAGGACGATGAAGGCAGAGGTTTTGTTTCTGGCACTGCTGTGCCTGCTGGAGTGCATGTCCTACACTGGAGCTTTGTCAACTTGCAAAACTTTGAACTTGGAGCTGGTGAAGAGAAAGCGTATCGAGGCAATCCGAGGGCAGATCCTCAGCAAGCTGCGGATGAACAAGGAGCCGGAGGTGGCCGAAGAAGAAGAGGAAGACGAGGTGCCGGCAGATGTGCTGTCTGTCTACAACAGCACGGTGGAGTTGAGTGATGAGGTGATACAGGGCCCTGAATCTCCAGATGCAGAGGAGGAGGCATACTATGCCAAAGAGGTTCACAAGTTCAATATGACCACGAGTGAGTATGTTTTGATGACCACATGTTTGCATATATAATAATCAGGAGCGGAAAATGTACAGAGAAACTGTTCTTATGTGAAATCATTTTTATAATGTACAATGCATGGGGCCAAAATTATACCTGAGTAAAAGTTACAAAGTATCTACATTTTAAACATACTCAAGTATATATAGGAAAAAAGTCAATGGTTTAACAAAAATTAACAAAGTTTTCTGACATTGGTGATGCGGTAAGGCGAGTAATGGACAGTACTAGTCCTTGCACAAAGACAAATTAGCATAGTCATGGGAAGTATTGTTTTACAGTGATGTGAATTTGGTTGGATGTTTAGCAAAAGAAAAAGAACAAAATCTCCTGCTTTGAGGTTTGTAACTAGTACTTTGAAGGTCTAAATGAAAATGGAAGGAGAAAATTGTAATTGAGTAAAAGTATTCAGGTTCATTAAAGTAAAAATCGTCCAATATAATACTCAAGTATTTTACACACCTGATCATAATATAAGAAATGTTATTGCATGTACACATGACTTTTATCAGGAGAAAAAAGAAATGCCATTTGGATCTTACAATTGAGGCTGTCCTACCCAATTAATGGCCAGACAGGCGCTAAATTAGAAGAACTGCTTACTTGTAAGATGAATGAAAAAATGTACAATTTACCATAAATAACATAAAGAAAAGAAGGGTCCATAAATAATCGATGGGTCTATAAGGTTTGATGTTTTCATCTTGTATGACAAATGAAAAGGTGAAGTTTACCAGAGTTACCATAAATTATAGAAAGCCAAAAGTTTGTTGATATTTATTTTTATTTTGGAGGGTGTGTGCCAGTCAGCAGACCACAAACAGGAAGGAAGTGTTCCAGCAAGTGACTCAGGTCCTGTATTGAGCATCCTCTGGCCAACTAGACCTCTCTATCTTTGAGCCCAGATCCATCCCCCTTTTACTATCTCTTACAGCCATGCTGTGATGCTCTGTATTATTCATTTGTAGCCTTCATGATAGGAAATGAGAGAGCAGAGGTGAAACTTCCTTCTCTAAGCTGTTCTAATGTTGTACTTAAATGGTGTTATCAGGGACCTCTACTCTAGTCAACAACTTCTGCTCTTTGAAAACTTTTCTTTTTTTAACTCAGGAGACAGATCAGCTCAGTGTCATTTGACATGTTCAGGGGGTTTATTTGCGTAGGCTTTATGTCAGAAATGTCAATGTATTAAAGTTAAATGGGTTAAAAGTTGCAAACATGGCAACTGAATTACAAAAAATGCTTTTTAATCTTATTTACTTTTTCATGCTTTAACACATACAATTAAAATATGCTTAATTGTGCAGAACTAAAGGCCTCTTACTTTCATTGTAATAAGCTTTCAGTCAAGCCACTTCTATTTCAGCTTAGTAGGCATAATCAGGGCCTCAACTGCAGTAAAGTGCCTGAACACTGAAGTGTCATATCAAGAAAATGCCTAGTATTCCTTTCATAATGCAGGCTCATTTAGAGGCTTGACTTAGGGCTTATTGTGCAAGGTTGTTTTAGGATGTGTGTAATTTAGACTGTTAGACTTGGTTTGGTCTGTGTGGGGTTATTTTGGTGTTGGTTTTCTGAACTGACAACTCTCGAAAACCACCGACAGTGTCAGCTATTCACTTCTCAGCCTTTGAGTTTGCCTGCATGCTTTTCTCCACCAACTCTTATAATTTCCTCTGCTTTCATGTTCTGTTTTGCCTCTCCTATCATTACGTGTCTCTACAGTGAGCCTCTCAAAATTTGTGCCCTTGCATTAAGACGCTGCAGTACAGTAGACTCACGGAAACCCTCCTATTTAAGATTTGAAGGGGGAGGATTAGTGTGTTGCTCTGCGGTGGTGCAGTGTGGTATGATCTGGATCATTTTCTCAGAGGGCTGGCCAAAGTATAATTACTGTCAGATATAGGGATAATTCTGGCTCAGACTGGCAGAGACGGTGAGCAGCGGGCATGCTGCCAGACCTTAAACCTCACCCATCACCTCTGGCCTATTTCTGAAAATTAAATGAACTTAAGTGCAGAGACTGGCCATTTGGCCATTGCACATATTAACTTAGACTAAGGTGAATCTGGTAAATCTGGTGAATTTCCTCTTTATCTCTTAAACACAGACCTTTTTGCAGCATGCTTACAACGAAAATGCTTTTCCTAAAGTTTTGGTTTTGCTACTGGTGTTCACTTACGTCATTTGTATGCTTTTATGTATCTAAAGCAGTCATAATTCATTCTTACATGACCATTTTCCATTCTCACTTTATTTCTTAGAATAACTTCTTGTTACTGTACGTTTAATACTGATATTTATATGTAAATTATCTTGATTCTGATTGGCTGCCCTGTATGTTGCCTTGTTCAAAAATTAGTCCAGCCTGAAACACTCCTTATAACTTCAACATAATTTGGTACAGATAAACTGTTGTAACCTGAATAGGTAGATTTTAAAAGTGAAAAGAAGTAAACAAAACCTCAACAATCTAAAAAATCCATACAAAATGCACTTGTCAATGCAAACAAATTTCAATGCATGGTTACTGTTTGATTAAGTTAAATAGTGATTGTGACGTGCAAAAATTGGTCTGTGCTTAGTAACAGCCCTTTTGGCAGATATCACAACTTGCAAACACCTCTTGTAACCAGCTAGCACTCTTTCTGTTCTTGTTTTACAAATTTTCACCCATACTTCCGTGCACAACACTTCTGTGAAATTCTTGGGCTGATGTTTAAGATCTATCATAGATTTGAAGATGAAGTCAGGTGACTGTGAGGGCCATTAAAAAAAGCCTAAGCTTGCATTTCATGAAGTAGTCCATCTTCTGACTTTGAGATATGTTTTGAATTATTGTCCTGTGATAGAAGGCAGCCTCATTTTAGCTTAAGTTTCTTGACTGACTGCATCATTTTTGCTTTCAGAATTTGGTGATATTTAGTGGAATGCATTCTTTCATCTGCTCATATAATGTTTCCAGTGCTACTAGCTGCCAAGCTAAGTATAATAGATCCACCCCCATGCTTAACAGTTGGCAAGGTGTTCTCTGGATCAATTGCTGTTCCCTTTTTTCTCCAGGCATACTTTTGTTTATTCTTGGCTTATCTAGAAGGTGTTTTTGCATACTGTTGACTTTTTGGAAAAGGTTGCAAGTAAGGTTTCCTTTTGACGGCTTTTTCATGCAATTTATATTTTGCACCTTCGGGTACTTTGCTGTCATATGGGGGTTTTGCTTTGCCTTTCTGGCCATCATAAAACCGGTTCTATCTGAGAGTTTTTTTCCAGTTTTTGCGTTTATGAACAAAATATGTAATTTGGACATGGGGTGCCAAAACTTTTGCATGCAACTATCTATTGGTTTTGGTGACATCACAAAAACATCAAATTCAAATGGGGACGATTTTGCACCTTAGTTTCCACATATGTACAGACTCAAGGTTGAATGAACTTTAACATTGCTTACATACTATATGTATTGTATATCTTTCAAAAACACATACCACAAATACAAAAATGGTTTTCCAGTGTTATAGGGCCTTTAATGAACAAAGCCAGGACTTTCCTTTCTCTCTTCCCTTCTTCTCTCTCACTTCTCTTTTAGTCCCTTTTCTCTGTACAGCACTCAATGAATGACACAATGTAAGCCATAACCTATAATTAAATACAACAAACCAAAATGAAACATGTCTAGTAGATTTGTCTCTCCACTCTCCGCTTGCTAATGCTGATGTCCCCACCTCACCCATTTTCTTTTTCACTGTTTATGCAAAATAATCTCGTCTTTCATACATGGTTTTTCAAACTGAGAATCAATTAAACACAATCAAGCAGAAAGGAAACTGAATCTTATAACTTTCATGACTACCAGAACATCCCACAATGACCTCATATGAAATTAAAGTTATATTATATATATTATACTAAATTTAAACCCAAAGCTCTACTGTATCTGACCTGGAGTGAATGGATCATTCTTTCATTGCTTTGGGCTGAGGTTCATGCATAGAGGGAGTTGCTGAAGTTTGTGTGTAATGTGTAAAACGCATCACCAAATGCTGAAACCTCTGGTATTTTTGCTTCTACATTGGCAGACTCCATGTCTTCCATTTTAAGACAACTGTTTTTGTTTATACAGTTTTCTGACATCCCGTTCTGGATGCACAGTAGGCCTACTTGGGGTTGTTGTCAGCTTAATTATGTAAAATAAGCATGAATGGCTGAATGATTGAAGTTTTGCTGAACTAAGAAGCAGTAATAACAGAGGTCTGGAAGTCAGTGGTAGTGTTTTAAGCATTACACTAAATACATGGAATCAAATGCAATGTGAATGATGCCAATTCTGCAGTAGGTCTTCTAGATTTGCAGAGTAGTGAAAGACACACTGAGATCATCAGATGAGGCAGTCATACTAAAAGGCTTTGGGTTGAAACAGTAACTGTAACTGTATAGCTTTAAGATCTTGATTACATGGAGTGTCTGAGATTGTTGCCACATAGTGCGTCATTAGGAGTAAGGAACTTGTTGACTTTGCTCTTTGCTGTCTTTTCAGATCCAAATAACACAGTAATGCTGTTCAACATCACAGCAATGAAGGACGTTTTTGGCCTAGACCGTATGGTCTCCCAAGCTGAGCTACGTCTTCATATGAGGGACACTAAATTACCTCCTGATACAGAGCAGAGGTTAGAGCTGTACCAGGGTGCCGGAGACAAGGCTCGCTATCTGAATTCACATTTCATTACCAGTGAGTTAAACGGAAAGTGGCTGTCCTTTGATGTAACACATACTCTAAAAGACTGGCTCAAAAAACCTGGTGAGTTACAACTGTTAAAGGAAGATCGTCATCAAGTATGTGATATTTAGTTTTCATCACAAACTACTATAAGGTCAAGAGGCTAATGCTATATAGCAGGGGTGCCCAAACTTTTTGTTTTTGGGGGCCAATGCCCAATGTTTGTGGCAGGCTGAGAACCAACAAGACAATATACAGTAGGTAGCTTTCTAAAATTATGTATGTTCTTTCATCGGGTGAGGGGGTGGGGTTACTTTATGGTAAAATAAAACATCCTCATTTGTCAGCTTTGACCTATGAGCCACAGTTTGAGCAGCCCTGCTTTATACCAATCTCCAAAATTATTTACAGAAATGAGTAAAAATGCCATGAAAAAAGCAGTAAAATTATTTAGTGAAGAAATCCTCATAATGCTTCTGTTTCTGACACAGAGAAGGAACAAGCATTCCAGGTAAAGTTGCACTGTGGTTGTGGTGAACCCGCCAAAGACTTTCGCCTCCAAATATCAGGTTTGTGATAGGAAGTCACATTTAGAATAGTAATTTTAGGTAAAGGTGGGTGATATGACAATATGTTGTCATTATTGTGATGTATTCTGACATAATACACTTTTCTGAGCATATGGCAGGGATTGTGAATATTTCTAGAGCACTAGTCTATTTAAAAAAAAGAGGTCTGCTTTGGCATGAAATTGAACGTGAACCCAACCCATACCTGCTACTTTGAAACTGGTTAACCCGACTGGTTAATTTGAGACTGGAAGTCAACCCGAACATGCTCGCTCTGCTGCATAACGGCTGCAAAGAGACAATTTGCTAGTCATCCTTCTATCATAGCTCAAAATACTATCACTAGCTGACCAGTATGCTTTTTATTTGATGTAATGAATTCATCCATGGCAAGTGAGCTAGACTTTGTTAGCTAGGCTTTGTTGAACACATACTAGAAATATTCCCTTGAATAAAAAAAAACAAATCTACTAGATACATTTCTTAGGCCTCAGTAGGCATCAGGCTCAGGTCTAGTAGCAAACATCTAAAAAAAATAAAAAATAAAAAAAATACAGGTTTAGACCGATTATACAGAGCTTGTACATAACAACCACTCTAAAATAAACACTGTATAGTGACTGATTTAGATTAGTTGCCTGATTTTTCTTCCTGTTTCTCGCTACATTGAATAAAATATAACAATTGGTGTACTTGTAGCATAGTTAATTGTTTATTTACTTAATTCATTTTAATTTGGCATTAATATTTTGTTGGTGCCTTTTGTCCAACTTATCAGCAAACCTCAGAAAAACTAAAATTTTGAATATAGAGTACATTTTGTACTGTGTATCGTGAAGTCGCTGCTAAATATCACGTTATTACATTTTTGCCGTGTCGCCTACCTTTACTTTTAAGTTCTTAAAAAAAGTTTTTAAATCTACAATTAATAGCCTTAAACCACTAACCAGTCCTGACTTATGCACATGCAGGCATACCCACTGAAAGGGGAGACAGAGCAATCCTACAGTCCAGAATGCAAAAGAAGCCACACATTCTAGTGATGTCACTTCCTGTGGAGCGCCACAGTCAGCTTACCTCAAGGAGGAAGCGGCAAGCTGCAGCAGAAGAAGTTTGTTCTGAGTTGAGGCCTTTTAATTTCTTTAAAAAAATATGCACGTACTTATATCACACCACAAAGAAACAAAAGCTAATTTTCTGTCTAATCTCTTCTGTTCTGTATTGCATTTTGTCAACTGTGTTCTCTTCATTTTAGAAGCTTCACTGTTTCTTACATGTAACATTTCTATATTTCATCCAGGCAGTCAGAGAACTGTTGTGTGAGGAGACTTTATATAGACTTTCGGAAGGACTTAGGCTGGAAATGGATACATGAACCTTCTGGCTATTATGCCAACTACTGTATTGGCTCTTGCTCCTATGTGTGGAACGCAGAAAATAAGTATTCACAGGTAATGTAGCTTATTTAAGTACTCTATTTGCATTAGCAAGTAAGATATGAAATATCATTATTAATATACAAATATTACAGGTCCGGGCTTCGTAAAATAGCTGAAATTGGGCAGTACATTGTTAATGTGGTGGTTGGTATAGAGTAGTGGTTAACATCTCTGCCTTCTATACTGTAGACTGCTTGGGCAAGGACCCTACAGTATACCAATAAGAGTCCTTGGGCAAGACTCCTAACACTGCCTTTGCCCAGCTGTGTAAAAAAATGATCAAATTGCAAGTCACTCTGGATAAAAGTGTCTGCCAAATGTCATAAACGTAATGTTTAAAGTAAATATGTACTATAGGAGTAGGCTTAATCCATGTCTGGGAAACCAATCCCAAAGGGTCAAAGGTGTAACTGTGATCAATGAATAGACTGAAAGAACAGCCAATTTCCACAGTAGTAACAGGATTTGATTATCAGGAGTGTTTGGTAAATTACACACTACACATTACAAATTAAACGCCAGTTCCAAAAAGTTGGGACAGTATGTGAAATGCAAATAAAAGCAGTGCGAACCCACTTTGATTTGTATTTGAAAACAATTCAAAAACAAGGTATTTTATGTTTTACTGTATTAATTGTTTTTTGTTTCTTATGGATATTACCACGTGGGCTCGGGAATACTTTGAAAGAACATTATCAATAATTACCTATGGTTGCAGCATACACAAGTGCAAGTTAAAACTGTACTGGAAGCCATATGTCAAGAATGTCCAGAAACACCACCAGCGTATCTGGGCTTGAGGTCATCTGAAATGGACTGATGCACAGTGGAAACCACAGTGGAAACATGAATTGCATTTTACTGAGTTAATTTTAGATTGTTTATGTAAAGAAGAAAGGCACCTTTCAGATTGTTGCCAGCGTAAAGTTCAAATGCCAGGGACTGTCATGGTATGGGGGTGTATTAGTGCCTATGACATGGGTAACTTGCACATCTGTGAAGGCACCATTAACGCTGAAAAATATATACATAGATTTGGAGCAACATATGCTGCCTTCTAGATGACCTCTTCTTCAGGAACGGCCATGCTTTTTTCTACATTACAATGCCAAACCACTTTGTGCATGATACAACAGCATGTCTGTGTAATCAGAGAATGTGCGTATAGACCCGTCTTCTATTGAGAAAGTGTGGTGCATTATGAAGCACAAAATACAATAAAAAAAGCCCTGTACTCAACGATTATTAAGTGTTGTTAAAAAGAAAGGTGATATAACACAGAGGCAAACATACTCTTGTCCCAATTATTTTGGAACGTGTTGCAGGCATCAAATTTAGAATGAGGGTATATTTACTAAAAAATATAATAACAATAAAGTTCATAAGGTAAACCATCAAATTTTTCAAGTTGGTCAATCAGAATTTACTAATCACTGTTTTTATTGGTATTTCATATACTGTCCTATTCTTTTTGAATTGAGGTTTGTGATAATAGCTTGATATAACAAGTCAGTGGTGTATGCATACATGCATAAACCTTTCTCTAGTTCCACCGCTTAGCACGTTTGACACTGCATTTATATGGTTGTGACAGGTATTGGCACTGTACAAACATCATAATCCTGGAGCGTCAGCCCAGCCCTGCTGTGTGCCCCAGGTCCTGGATCCTTTACCCATCCTGTACTATGTGGGGAGGCAACATAAGGTTAGTACCACAACACAATATGGCACACTGCTACAGTACCCTCCTCATTTAGTTACACTAACAAAATAAAAATGTAAATTTGGTGGGTTTCATTTTGAGCTTTTTGACTGAAACACAAACTGTATTACCGCAGGTAGAACAACTGTCAAATATGATTGTGAAGACTTGCAAATGTAGCTGAATGGACCACATGGTTTTCACAGTCTCTCTGCTGAGCGGAGTGGAGAGGAGACAGCGCCATACTGAGAAGGCAGCCATAGGTACAAGAGAAAAGCATTAATCTATGGACAATTTAATAAGTCTGACATTTGTGTTATTTTCCATGGACTTTATTTTTATGCTTTCAGTTTATGAGTTCAGTGTTTTCTAGACAGTTATGACCCATAGAGGTAATAAAGTGAAAATTTATCTTATCGTCATATGTATACTTTGTCCATGTGGACCATTCATTGTCTCCATGTTTTCCATCTCTGAAGAATTCTCTGAATGCTGGACTTTATGTTTATCTTAATAATTGGAACTATTTAGATGAACATGAATTTATGGTTCTGGACCTGATATATTGATACTCTGTTGGTAGCACTCAAATGTATGTTTAAAAGGGATTACGCCATTGAGAGTGCATTTGTGTTTGCATAATCAAAGCAAATTGCTTGTGTTTGATTTGAGCAAAAACAGAAAACTCCCCCATATGTGAGATTATTGTTTTTGCAGCTCTGTGCTTAGCTGAGTTAAAGGGGAATTCCATTGATTTTACAATCTTTCTGGGTAATTAATGATTCGGATGTAAACACACTCATTTATAGTGGTTTGATGTGAAATGCTTCTTTCTAGAGAAACTTACTGAGTCAGAATTGTTCACAGTAGTGATGATAGGAACCAGATGTCTGAAGAGTTTAATGTCTCTAAAAGCTAGCTCACAGAAAGTTATCACACAAAATGGTTTCAAGTATGCCGCCTGAAGCCTGACACATTATTTTACGGTAGGTTAGATAATAGGTTTTGGTCCAAGCCTTCTTTATAAATTTATCATGGAGAGGTACATGCAGGGATTTGCAAAGAAAAATAGCTTATCACTATTTTACCATTATCAACATTATTTATAATAAATGAGAAGATGTGTGAGTTCACTGGTGGTTTTGGATGCTAAATAAAATGGCTACATTTGTGTGACATCATGAGCCCTGGTTCCCATCATGGCCGCTGTAAATAAACCTGTCTGTCTGTATTTTTCCCTACAATGAAACATTTCACATCAAACCACTCTGAATGGCTTTGTTTACATCTCAGCCGCTGAATTATGGAGAAATTTAGAAAATCAGTAGAATTCCCATTTAAGTGTTTTGTCTTTGCTTGCATGTGGATATTACCTTTTTTTGAAGCCATTGTAAGCAATAATATTCTATACTTCATAACAACACCACAGAAACATTTCTTTGAAAGGTGGTTGTACTGTTGATTTTGACCAAAGCTTTTCTGCTTGGGGCAGTGGTCTCAGACACATGTTCATTAAAGCCATTCCACATGCTAAATTTGTATACGAGTAAAATAAACAAACACACACTAATTGAGGTTCTTTTCATCATCTGATTTCTTTGCTGTGCTCACTGTACTCCATCTTCCTTTTCAAACTGGTGTTTTTGTGATGGTTCATGAACTCCATGAATAATTCATCAAATCCACCCGACATATTACATAAGCAATCAAAGGGAGTGCTGTTATGTTATTGGAGAACCATCTTGTAGAGAATCATAAACAAACAGCATTATATTCCTCATCCCTACGTCTGTTCCAGGTGTTCAGGAAAGAAAATATCCTGTCAACATGTTGTCTTGTGACTGGAGACTTAGCAAACACACAGCGGTGGACGTGCTGTGCTTAAATAACCAAGGACAAATGGAAAGGGGCTTTCCTTAAAGGGATGGTTTGGCAAAAAATCAAATGTACACAAGTTTCCTTTTAACCCCAAATGTACCTAATCAAGACGTGTCCAAAGTTTGCTTCTTTAGTTCTGCACTGGAGCTATGAGGCTAACGTAGTTAACAGAAGTGAACATATTGGCTTCCGGCAAACTGCATGAATAAATTATCACTTACACATCAAGTAGTTTCAGATTGACTTGTTTGTGTGGTTTCTGGTACAGTATGGCATATTGCTAACTATAAAAACTGACACAAGTGTTGGCAAAATTCAGGCCTCATGATAGTTGCTGCTATTATTGTTAGCTAAGCAATGCACTTTTGTCCATTTATAGTAGTTTTAGTGTTAGAAACTAATTCAACAACTTGAATGGGTTTGACACAAATATGTGAAGATTAAGCACACAGTTTACACTATGCTAACCTGGCAGCTGTAAGGCTCTTTACTTGTTAGCTACACTAGCTTTGTAGCTCCACTGCAAAACTAAAGATAAAAACTCTGGACACCAAACAAGTTTTCGCTGATTGACTACATTTGGGGTTGATTTTTGCCTGGACCACCACATTATTATTTTTACCATAATGCACATACTGAAGGTAATATTTGACCATTCATTCATTCATAATATTAAAATTGAGCCACTGCACCTGATATGGCTAAAAACCAGACTTTTATTTCTACTTCTAAGGCAGATGTCCATTCAAATGTAGTGTAACAAATCAAAAAAAAGTACAACTAATACACCTATTATTCATACCCCAATCAATACTCAAACAATTATACCCCTATTTCTGAAATAAAAAAAACATTTAGCTGAAATTAATGAGGTGATCATGTAAAAATCAAAGGCATCCATTGCTATCCAGGAGACAGCAGCAGCAGTGACTGAACTATAAAAGGTACCTGCCAGTCATAGGGAGTTTACTGAGAACTGCAAAGTCACAGTGAGTTTCTACCCACGGTGTAAACAATAGAGCTACCATTCTTCTACAGTCTTTTCTGACACAAAACATCCATGTGGCTCTTTTGCTCCCTCTGGCAGCAGAGCCAGATACATAGGAGTTTCAGCTCCTTCCTCTGGGCTCTTCGTAGCATTTGGGCCAGCCATATCTGTTCTCACCCAGCCCGGACAGCATGCATTTACAAGAATGCCATCACCTGCTCTTGCCTTTGTAAGTGCACGTGCTTGTATCATCGACAACACAGTCACCCCAATCTGTAATGATTAAAAAACAAACAGATAACAATGAGACTTTAAAGCCTTAGGCTGAATGTTACTTTTACATTTAAAAGGAATGTTACATTTTCTCAATTAAAGGGGAAACATTGTGAAATGTTCAAAAAACCATCTCAGTACTTAAATACTTTGAAAAGCTGTGGTCAATAAACACTGTACTGTGCACAGCAGCAGTCATATATCAACAGTGTCTAGACACACTGCTGATGTCTTTGGGCTCAAACTCATCTGAAATGGACTGATGCACATCCAGACTGCTACCAGCATAAAGTTCAAAAGCCAGGGTCTGTCATGGTATTGAGGGGTATTAATTGGTAACTTGCTTGCCTGTGATAGCACCATTAATGCTGAACATATGTTGGAGCAACTCATGCTGCCTTTTAGATGCCGTCTTTACCAGGGATGTTAATGCATATTTCCCTATGACATCATCAAGAAACATTCTGCAGGTGTTACAACAGCATGGTTACATAATTGGAGAGTGCATTCACTAGACTAACTTGCCGGCAGTCCAGACCTGTCTCCTATTTGAAAGGTCTCAAAATACAACAACAAAGGCCCTGTATGGTTGCACATCTGAAGATCTGTATAACAGAAGAATGGGAAAAAATTATGCTTTCAGAACTGGATCATTTGTTGTCTTTAGTGCCCAAATGATTATTAAGTGTGGTTAAAAGGAAAGGTGATGTAACGCAGTGGTAAACATGCTCCTATTTTGGAATGCGCATATAGTTATAAAAAAAAACAGCGAAGTTAATAAGGGGAAACATCAAATATTCTATTTTTGTACCATTTTCAGTTAAATACAGGACAAACAGAATACCAACTTTTTGGGACAGTATGTATATAGGTAGATAAACACATAACATTATACATAGAGAGAGAGAGAGAGAGAGAGAGAGAGAAAGTGACAGTATTTCTGTATTGTCTGTATTAGCACAGATAGAGAAAATTCTCAATAGTACCTTTGAGGTGCCATAAGCAGTGTTTGGCCAACCCTTTGACTCGTGGTCTCCACGCTGTGCAGCAGCAACAAACTCATCCATTAACGAACACAACCCTTCCTCTGACAATGCAGGGTCACGGAACCTAGAGTAATAATAATAAAACAGTTTGTGACACTGTTAGTGAAATCCTTACAAATATTACAAAATACTACAATAATTATGATGTAGCAATTATAGTCAACATGAGTCGGCTAAAGAAGCTTTGTCAATGTGACAATGTGAGTGAGACATTTTCAAAGTTAAAATTATTAGCCATATCCCAAGATTATTCAATAGTGAAATCACAGTGAACAAACAGACAACAGTGTCATAACATCCTCAAATAAATATGTTTTCCAATAAATACCATTTTAGTTCCCAAAGCAAATACTTGTAGTGTCTGTCCTTTGCTGCCCTCTGCTGCCAAGTACATCTACACAGTGACTTTCACATGGCTGTAAAAGTCCTTACCTAATACCAATGCATCTAAACCAGCCAATTAAGCACTTCTGGAGCAGGTAGGTCTTAAGGACTAGGGTTGTTGACCACTGCTCAAACATGTCCATTCTGTTCTGCTCTTTATCTGCCTGTCCTTGTTCCATATAAATAACTGCAGCAATTACTACAATAATCATACTAAAACTGCATTTAAAAATTCAAGATGCTGCCAAATGATGATGTTAAAAGTTTGAATACTTCGCCTGCAGTTCAGGGCTGCATTTAGCAAGGGACCACTTGCTGACGAAGCTGGACATATTGACCACCCGAGCATTGGGCTTCAGCAGGGGGAAGAGAGCATGGCACACCCACAGTGTTCCCCAAAAGTTGGTGTGTATAGTGACTTCAGCCTGCTCCCCAAAAGGCTCTGTGGCATTACCTAACAAAAAAAAACATATAATTTATTTCATGATGAAGGTAAAAGAGATACATAAAAAGACTGAATATTGTTCTGATAAACCTAGATTCACGCAATCAAATTAATTCATAATAGAATACTTTTATAATTAAATAAAATTCTACATACATCAAAGCTGATTGCTGACTGAAATTCACTTACTTTTATAGGCAATCCCAGCATTGTTTATCAAAACATCAAGTCCTCCGTAGTTCTCCTTCAAAAACTTCTGCAGCTCCAGAGCACTACTTTGATTGGTTATATCAAGTTTGTGGAAAACAGCATGATGTCCTGCAGATCTGACTTTCTCCGCTGCCTCTCTTCCAAGCTGCTCATTCCGTGCAGTGAGGATTACATCTCCAGCAAATCCAGCCTCGCACAGACCTTTTACAATCGCAAATCCTATTCCCTTGTTTGCACCAGTAACAACTGCTACCTTTTTAGACATGGTGCCAAAAGATGCAGCTCCTTTAACTGTCAAATGTAATAAAGGAAAAAAAAGACTGCAACTACCAAGTTCGAACAGCGCAGACTTCCTGTTCTGTCAGTTTCTGTTTAGCTGTTATAGGCCAGCCAGACGTTACATAACACTTGAATACCTGCAAGTCATTGAGGAGTGTTATGGGTGTGGTGTAAAACATGGAGCAGATCCAGCCATCTTGCACTGCCAGTTATTTCACTGCTCTAGGGCTGCGCAAATAAGTCACATTCATGTCAAATTCTGTTTATTCTGTAATAATAATAATAATAATAATAATAATTGATGCAATAGACCAGTTTCACACCCAGACTTTGAATCTAGTTTCTGATAAGTATGTAATCGCTGATAAGTATGACACAAGCTAGCCATTCAGTTACATCAACAGTTCAGTGATCACAAAGGACCAGAATCTGAATTAAAGGTCTGGATTTAAAGACTTCTGCATCAAATAATATAACTGATCATCAGAAGCTTGTGGAGCCTACTGTAGCATACAAAAAGAATTTATTGCTTAACACGTAAGCTGACTCAGCATTTGGAAGCTTGAGTCAATGATCAGCTTGCATGAAACCAGGTCAAATCATAAACAGAGACATTGGTGATTAGATGCAAATGTTTTATTATTAAACGTTTGTATAACAACAGGTACTGGAGCAATTAATTTATCTCTTTATTGCTGTTCATCCTCAAATAATTTTGTTTTTAGTACTTTTCATGGATTCATTCTGAATATTATCTCCAGCATGGTTAATGAAAAGGAGGATTCATTCCATGCAGGATCAGCTATACTCAGGTTTACTTCATACACACTGCATTCATAGGTGTGAACCCATATGATTTACCCATATAAAATACAGTTTGTCTCAATTTTTGAGTTTATACCATTGTTTAATCCTGGGATACTTGAAACTTCCATTAACTCTGGCCAATAATTCTGTTACACCCTACAGCCTAAAAAGTAATTGGAACTTATTTAAAATGCATTAGGATCTCATCTTACAGATAATATTACATAATCAGATTTTTTTCTGCTCCCTCTCTCTCTCTGACCATTTGACACTGTTTGTATGTGTGTTTAACTATGTAAGAAATACTGTTGTTATCAAATTAAGTAAAAAACATTCATGATTCTGTATGAAATAATTAAAAAAGATTACTAAAGAAGTATATCACAGTAAAGAAAATCAAAACTGGATAAACTGCTGGTGTTACTAATGATTGTAATGGTGGAAATGTACCGTATCACTACCAGTGAATTTATAAAGTTTGGAGGCTGTGAATTTCACACTTGCTGGGTCTAGAGGTTACACCTACGTGCATGTATTGTTATTTTGGCCAGTTTAACATTCCTGAATAACTGTTACTACATTTTCTCATTTGCTACCACTCCTGCACTGTTTTGTCCCAAACCAACTGTCCATGTGGCTCTTTGGCTCCCTCTGGCAGCAGAGCCAGGTAGACAGGAGTTTCAGCTCCTTCCTCTGGGCTTTTTGGGGCATTCGGTCCAGCCATGTCTGTTCTGACCCAGCCTGGACAACATGCATTGAGGAGGATTCCATCACCGGGTCTTGTCTCATTGAGAACACGAGCCTGGATCCTTGAAAGCACCGTCACACCGATCTGA
Organism: Colossoma macropomum; assembly: GCF_904425465.1. Taxonomy (NCBI): domain Eukaryota; kingdom Metazoa; phylum Chordata; class Actinopteri; order Characiformes; family Serrasalmidae; genus Colossoma; species Colossoma macropomum. The sequence goes on from NW_023494800.1 coordinate 14,628,167, forward strand.
AAGAATCAGAACAACAAATTATCCATTCTTTATTCTGTCCTTCTGTCAGACAGTTTTCTGTAGACAGTTTTATATCAATGATGTCAACAAAAAGAAGTATTTAATAACAATACTAATAATACTATTACTACTACTAATAATAATAGTCAAAAATCTCAATGTTTCTTCCACAGGGAGATAAGGAAAATGCTGGAAAGGCAAAAAAAAATATTTTAAACAGTTTATATTAAACAGTCAAATCAGAAGTGAGTGTTTTGGTTTAAACCTTTAGGGATAACTACAATTTTCCATAATGTATATTACACCGGATCAACTAACTAGGTGCTATCACTTAATGAGCTTGAGCTTGTTAGCTCAAGAATTAAAATAACAGTACACTACAGTGAATTTTAGCCTTGGTTACTCATTATATGTTGAACATTGTTTCAGAAATGGAAAACCCATCTGTCAGTACCTGTGCATGAGCACCTAGACGGACATTTACTTTTATGCATTTAGCAGGTGCTCTTATCCAGAAACGCTTTCAATTTTAATCATGTTACAGAGGTATGCAAGTGTAACATCACTATGACTCATATTCGACAGTGTGTAGTGCTCATCTGGGTGGGGAACTGAACTGCAGCCTTTTATCGTCAAATAAAAGCACAATTACAAATTCTAGGACATAAAACAGACTTCTTAAACTAGGCATATGCTAGCCTAAACAAATATATTCTGATCCGGATTTTAAAGATTGCATTCATAATATTCTCTAGCACACTATACCAGAGGGTAGTGAGCCAGCCTCTGCTCTGTGACATGGTCTGGGTGGGCTCTCGTGCTTCAAGATTGGAAATATGTGCCAGATCTAAAACTCTGCCTAACAAACAACTTGTTTTAAAAACAGCTTCCTTCCCATTGCAATACACTGAATTTCATTGGATAATTTAATTTATGAACTGAATTTATGGCTTGTGTTACGCATCAAGGATGAACTGTACTTGTCATATTATTTGTTTGACTAAGTCATCTACAGTTGTATGCAGAAGTTTAGGCCCCCCTGGCCAAATTCCATATTTTGTTGACTTTAAGTGAAAAGAAGTAAACAACTTCTGCAGCAAACTTTTTATTTTGCTCATTTTAAATAGCAACATTTTCAGCAAATGTTCATGCTTAGTTACCTTTTATTTGATTAACTTAAAAAAACTGAAACAGTAATTATGGCATGTGCAAAAATTTGGACACCCAGCTAAGTCAGTACCCCCTTTGGCATGTACCACAGCTTGCAAACAGCTTTTGTAGCAAACTAAAAATCTTTCTACTCTTGTTTTAGGAATTTTCACCTACTCTTCCTTGTAGAATTCTTCTAGTTGTGTCTAACATGGACAGTGAGTTTAAGATCTAACTTTTAATGAAGTTCAAGTCAGGAGACTGAGGTAGCTCATGGTGGATTTTGAGTTTTTGGAAGTTAAGTGCTGAGACTGTACAACTGGAAGAGTGTTTAAACTTCTGTACATGCCAAAATCACTATTTTATTTGTACCTAGTGTATTAAATACAGTTAATCAAACATGTGTGCATTGACATCCACAGAAAATTTTATTTTACACACAGTTTGCTACAGAGGTTGTACTTTAAAAAAATGCCAGGGGTAGACAAACTTTTGCATACAATTGTACAACATCTCTAATTATTGTGGCAATGTAAAGTGAGCAGTGTGGATTGTGAAGACAGTCTGTATAGTATTGTATTTAATGTATAATTAATATTTAATGGCTGTGTGATGATTAAAAATAATCTGATCCTGAATCAGCTTCAAACATTATTAGAAAAACTTCAAAATGGAACATAATAGGAAGCCAGTGTACATTGAATAAGATCAATGTAATATGTTCATTATCCTGATAAGGTCATGGGCTGCAGCATTCTGAACTAGCTGGAGCTTACTCTGTAAAACAAGTCTGTAACAGTCTTATCTACAGATGAACTGTACCTTGGAGGGGCCATAAGCAGTGCTTGGCCATCCCTGAGCCTTATGCTCTCCATTCTGCGCAGCAACAACAAACTCCCCCATCAGCAGACAAAGCTCCTCCTCTGAAATCTCTGTGCTTCTAAACCTGAAAACACAAACAATACAACCACACTGGGTCTTAAAGGAATGATTCACTATAAAAATCTAATTTACGTGGCGATCCCCTTTGTCCCAAATGAAGTTGACCAGTCAAGACGTGTTTGGTGTGTAAAGTCTGCTTCTTTGATATTGCTATGGAGCTATATAATATAAAAGAAGTGTCTGTCACCCAAACATACTTTGAGTGCCATATATTTCCATTACTTGTTAGCTACATAGCCTCCTAACTACAGAGCAACAATAAAAAGGCAAACTAGACATCAAACGTGTCTTGGCCTTTTGAGATTTCCCATTTGAATGGGAAAAGGTAAAAGAAATTAATAACTGTGAATTTTTAACTGGAGTCATACTTTGCCTGCAGTTCAGGGTTGCATTCATTAAGTGACCGCTTGCTGACAAAGCTGGATACATTAACCACGCGGGCATTGGGCCTCAGCAGAGGCAAGAGAGCATGGCACACCCAAAGTGTTCCCCAAAAGTTGGTGCGCATGGTGACTTCAGCCTGCTCCCCAAATGGCTCTGGTGCCTTTACTAAAAGGCAGACAATAAACAAGAAAGAAACATCATTCATTTCTGACAAACAACTGCGCATCAATTCAGTAATAGCCTGCTTTGTTCTTATTGCAATCTATACTGGCTACATACAGAAGCGAAACTGCAAAAACTGCCTGTATCAAGTTGACTGTTTTGTGAAAATAAATGCATTTACATATATTTGCCTATTTGGCCTACTGTGGTGTTTCAGTCTAGACCTTTAAATGAGGCAGAATACAGGACAGCCAATTAGAACAGAGAACATTTACATATATCAGCCTTTAGTGCACAACCACAAAAACAATCTATTTAATTCTAAGGAAGAAAGAGAGGCTGGAAAGGTGATGTGAATATGAATTATGACTGTGTTTGGTACATTAACTCGAGGATTTCTGTAGAATATGAGGCCTTTAAAAACATGCAAGACACCTTTTATACTAAACTGGGAAGATATGAATGAAAATGTGGGACATATGTGGCCTCTCCTTGCACAGCTTCTGTCCAACACGTAAAGGGCAATTCCGGCAAATGTTCAAAATTCCTGCTTAATTCAGTCATTGAGAGGTAAAAAAAACTCATTTTTGAGCATTGTATTGAGCTGAAATAGTGCATTGTAGAGAATCGTACCGAGTGAAAATTTCTTTTCAGTTGTGGTGATGGCTATTTTGACTTATGTGACTTCACTCTGCATACTTAAAATAAGTTTTAGGCCAAACGTTTATCGTAAAACTAAAATAATATCTAAACTGCAAGCTATTCGTAATCCCTTCGTAATAGCTGGTAATAGCAGTCTGTGCTTTCTATGGGGAAGCTTTTAGAGGCATTGACGTCTGGTTCCTATCACAACCACTGTAAAGAGGTCTGAGTTTCTCACATCAAACCGCTTTGAATGGCTTTCTCTGCATACTGTGGAGTCAGCGAAGTAGCAAACGCGAGAAACGCAGCATTTCAAGTGAATAATCGTTTATTGGACCGCTCAGCGCTGACCTGTGCGGGCATTTTGACAAATCTACCTAATTCCCTTTAAAACCGACCTTTGAATGCGATTCCCGCGTTGTTAACGAGCACATCCAGGCCTCCGTAGCTTTTCTCCAAAAAAGTCTTAAGCGCCAGACAGCTGGTCTGGTCGCAGATGTCGAGTTGGTGGAAGAATACATTTTTATAACCCTCTGCTTTCAGCAGCTCCACTGCCTCGAGCCCCAGCTTTTCGTTGCGGGCAGTGAGAAGCACGTCCCCGCTGTATCCTGCCTTACAGAGCCCTCTCACTATAGCGAGGCCGATGCCTTTGTTTGCTCCGGTGACTACAGCGACCTTTTTCGACATTTTCTCTCCTGTGTCGTGGCCGAGTTTCTTAGACCAAATGCACGGAATTGCACGGGAAAAGCAGAAGTTAAATTGGTCTAGTTATCACCAGTGTTCAGTGTAATTTGACCTGACCCTGCACCCTGTTGTGTGAACAATGCGGCGCTGATACAACCGACCCATCTTGGGTGATCTGAGATCAGCCAGGCAGTTTGTTTAATCGCTGTTCAGGCGTGTTGGGGTTTGGAGTCGCGGATCCTGGATCAGTGTAAAAGTGCACGGTGCTCTCAGCTCCGCCCTCCTTCGGACTCGCAGGCAGCAGAAGGAAAAAAGAAGAATGTGCAAAGTCACGTTAGCCTGACCGTTGCATAACGTAGACACTCACACTTTTGATTTATGATCTTGACCTTATCCCTACTTCTCTTCTTAATCATGTTCAAAGAGATGTTTTAACTATTGTAAATTGCTCTCTGTCAACAGGTGCTTTTCCAGACGCTTAAAACTGCCCTGGTGAAGCCTCTGCTAAAAAAGAGTAGCATGGATCCTTCCCTGCTAAATAATTTTAGACCTTTCAAACCTGCCTTTTTAGTGAAATTTCTAAAGAAAAAAAAAAAAAGTTTTCACACAGTTAAAAGCATATCTAATATCAAACAAGTTTCACAAGAAGCTTTAGTCAGGTTTTTGTTCTAGCTGTAGTACTGAGACAGCACTGGTCTCATTCGTGTTGTGAGTGACCCCAGGCTCAGCGCTGATGCACAAAATCCTTCTCTTCTGGCCTTATTGGATCTTAGTACCGCTTTTGATACTGTTGATCATGGTTCTCATCCACTGTCTTGAATACTGAGTATGCCATCATATTTAGTTAAAGTTTAGTATTTAATTTTACTATTTTAGTGTATAAATTTTGTTAACAGTACATGGTTTCTCTTCATTCATCAAGAATTTGTAACATTTCTTGTGTAGTCCCACAAGGTTCAGTTTTAGGGCCTTTGCTCTTTGTACATGTTGCCTCTAGGTGATGTTACTAGGAAACAATATCAATTTTTTTATAGCTATGCTGACGGCACACAATTATACATTTCCATTCCTTCTGATAAGCAAGACAGGCTTATCAGCTGTGTGTCAGATATTTCTCAGTGGATGTTGCAAAATTTTCTACAGCTAAATCACAAAAAAACCTGAAATACTGATCCTTGGTACTAAAACCCAGAGAGAAGCTTGGTTCTTTAGCTTCATATACAAAACCTGGGTGTAATCTTAGACTCTGAGCTCTCTTTTATCCTCCATGTAAACACTATCACTAAAGTAGTTTTTCATCATTTGAGAAATGAGTTTTAGTAACAATGATCAGTATTCCAGTGTTTCACATTATTGTATGTACTCATTTTTTAAATGTCTGTTAATCAGTAAGTCTACAAAGTCTCAGAGTCTTTGGTTCTGATACAAAAGAGACAACAGGTAATTAAAACTTAGACAGCTTCATGATGTGGTGCATGTTATCACTTTTCCTCTGGGAAAAATGTTGTTACAGAAAGCTCAATTATACCATACCATAAGGAACCAATTAAATTAACTCATTATTTACAGAACCAGTCAAAATGCATTTTAATCCATTTTAATCCAAATAGGAAGTGTTTGTTCTGGTTTAAGCCTTCGGGGATAACAACATTTATCCCCAAAGGCAGACTAAATTGGAGATACACTCTAATTAGGTGCCAGCATTTAATGAGCTTGTTAGATGAATTAAAATCCAAGAGAACCCAACATCCACAGTGAATTTCAGCACTGGTTATACATTATATGATAGATCTTGTTTCAGAAATGGAAGAATGTCTGTCGATACCCAAGGACCTAGTCAGATATTTGTCAGAAGTTAATATGACAAATCAATTTAATGCATGTTCCTCCAAAAATGTAGCGTTGTAACCTGTTCCTCAGTGATTGACACTTATTTATTAGATTATTTATCATATTTATAGTGAGCTGCACAATGTTTGGATGCAAAAAAGATAATCGATAGATAATAGTTTATAAATTCATCATATAATCTTGGAGAGGGTGATGATAAACATTGTGAGATGCGCTGCAAATACTTAACTTTTTCAATGAAAATTTCTCATTTATGGAAGATTATATAATAATGATATTTTTGCCTGTGTTTGGTTGTACATTGGACTTTATGTACATTGGACTTTATGCTATTTTCCTTTGTTCTTTCTTTTGTTCAAACACAAAAATAGTGTTAATAAACTGCGTGGTGAAACAGTTGTTTCTCAGCAGTGTTAGGATTAGGCTTTAGGACTGGGGATAGGTTTAGGTTTTGGCTTGAGGTTAAGGTCAGAGTTAGAGTGAATGTTAGGTTTAGGGTTGGGAGAAATTAAGGTAAATCTATCGATAATTAGTTTAATGCAAGTTAAAGGCAAAGTCAGCTTCTACAAAGCATCTACAGGGGGCTGTTCAGATAATGTGTTGCTGTTATTTTAGGTGAAGCTGAACAGCACTCAATCAGTCATTATGCTTATTTGTGCTGTATCTTAAGGATCTAATAAGGTTTTTTAAGTCTGCTTCAAAAGCAGTAACAGATACTGTCTTTGGCTTCATGTTTCAAGCTCGCAGTGACAGGGTGCTTTGATTAAACTAGTGTAGATGTGCTGGTGTAGATATTATGGTATGCATTTTGAGCACTGTGTACGTTCAGCTGTGATTTACATGCAGTGAAACTGTTATATGCTATTAAATGTTATTTCTGAACATTATCACTGTAGGGACTAGTCAGGTGAGAATGTGTGTCAGGTGTGTATTGGCCTCACTGAGTAGATACGACTGTAAATATTTGTGCTGGATCAATATAGATCCACCATCAAGTTTAGACATTACTGTGCAGAGAAAACGGTTTAACTGCCCTCAATACACAATGTATATCAAAGATTTACTTATGCTAATCATTAACATATTTGTTAATCTTAAGTCTTAAAAACAGCACTTTGTATATTATTTGTCCTCAGAATGTCTTTTCTTTCTTACTGAAGCTCTAAATGCATTAAATCCTTTCAATAAAAGCCTTTTTTTCAAGATGAACAGTTTTCACCACTCTTTATTTTTTTAAAAGGTCCAAATCATTGCAGTGAGCTAGCAGTGACTGCTGTCAAATAATATCATACCATCAGTGTTTAATGTGTAATAGAGGCATGCACATAAATGTGTGAATGAGATCAGTGGTTCTCACTGAAACTGGAAATTAAAATCATACAAAGTGGAGTTTTACATCTAGAGGCAAATTTCTAATCGAACTCTTATTTATTACATTGTGCAGTTAGACAGTACATTTGAGTTTGAACACCAGTGCTCTAAAAATTTTCTAAGTGCAAATTAGTTAACATGCTCTACAGAAAACACACATATGACATTTGTCTGCTAATTGTAGTGCACAATTTCTATTTATTTGCTGTTTAATTTAAAATGTGCTATAAGTTCTGCTCATACAATGTTTTATGTTTTTTACTTTTTTCCAATGTATTAAATTCAGCTAATAAACAGTAATTGTGCATTAAGATGCACAGAAGTGTGTGTTCTTTGTAGAGGATGTGTTAACTTACTTGCACTTAGAAAATCAAGAAAACATGTCATCACCAGGGAGCAGAGCCACTCAAACATTTGCATATGACTGAAACTCTTTGTGATGGATCAGTACAGCTCTAACATAAAGTTTAGACACTACTGGCCAAAAAAAATCCTCTCAATGCACAATGTATATCAAAGATTTACTTATGCTAATCATTAACATGTTCGTTGATCCAAGGTCTTAAAAAAATAGCACTTTGTATATCATGCTTTGTTTACTTTAATACATGGATTTCTTGGTGTCATCCTATGAGAGTAATCAGGAAACACTAACTTTATTAACCTGAAGAAGTTTAATAAATTGGTCCCGTATTTCTTTAGTCCTGATGCCATAGATGACTGGATTACAGACACCAGGAAGAAGAAGATACATGAGACTGATAAGGACACGCAGGTCGGGAGTAAGGCCCGACTGGATTCTGTAGGCCAGGAAGGCCACCATGGAGGAGAAGTAAGTGATGCAGATGACTATTAAATGTGTGGTACAAGTCGAGATGGCTTTGGAGCGCGATTCTCCAGCTGCAGACCGAAAAATTATGACAAATATAGTTATATAAGACAAAGCGATTCCAACACAGTCGATAGTAGGCACACAGAAACTGATCAAACCAGCCAAGTAGTTCTTTGTTGTGTCCTCACAGGGGATTGCCAAAGTGACCACCAACTGATGCTCACAGTGAACATGATAGAGAACATTGGAAGAACAGAACGTAAGTGTTCCAACCAGCGCAATCATGGCTGTTATAATGATTGTGTTACGCACTACAATGACACCCGTGATTATCATACAGTTTGTGAAGTTCATGACATCATTGTACCGCAGTGGCATGCAGATGGCAAAGTAGCGATCTACAGCCATCCCAAACAAGATAGTCGACTGAAAACTACAAGCATAGTGAACAAGAAACATCTGGATGAGGCATAACGTGCGAGGCCAAGCATTGATCCCTGATACGAAGCTAAATAACATTCGTGGGACAACACAAGTTGGGACACATATATCCACACATGCTATGAAACATATCAGCACATACATTGGAGAGTGAAGTGTCCTCTGTTTTGCAATGACTGATACAAGGGCAGCATTAGTCAAGATCGCAAAGATGAACAAGATGCAGAAGGGAATGAAAAGGAGTGTTCTGTACTCTTTTAGTGAGGTAAATCCTGTTAAAAAGAATACATTATGGGAGAAATTCTTTGAAGGCCCAAATTCCATCGTGATCCAGGGGATATGCAGGTGGAAGACTAAACACCTGAAAGATAAAGAAAGTGCACAAAAATGACACATTGAAGTCTATTTCAGTTCATTGTTAATACAATAATATATGATCTGCTTACTACTTACAGTGCAGTATCCTCACAGGTCAGTGTGCATTTGCAGTCTTAGCCAAGAAATAAATAATGCCAACAACATGAAATGTTTCCATGTGATGTCTCATTCTACTATAAGACAAAATCAAAAGCAGCTGAGATAATAACAGTAATAAACAGGACTATTGTTCCTATCAGTCTTCTTACCTTGGCCTGAAACAGTCCTCTTAAATGAGCTTTTCAACTCCCTAAACGCAGTCTGCCTTGGACAGTTAAAATCATGGTCTCCTAATTGGAGCAAAATTTAATGCCTCATTGCTCTCCTGCGGTTTAGTTAGGTTTACTTTTGAATCTTCTAATGAAATGTTTAGCACAAGAGACATAACAAACAGAACTGAATTCTCAAGTACACATCAAATGAAAACAGCCTTACTGTAAGATATTAATCTTCATAAAAATGGTAGATATTACATTTAGAGATATAGGACTGTACTAAACTTACATAGAATTGTATAAGCGCACTGTTTACTTAAAAGGGAATCCCACCAATTTTTCTAAACTGCTCTATAATTAAATCTTTTATACGTAAAGAAAGTCACTCAGAGTGGTTTGATGCAAGAAGCTCCATTGTAGACTAACTTATCAAGTCAGAATTCTTCAAAGTTGTGTTGATAGGAACCAGACGTCTGAAGAGTTTAATGTTCCAAAAGCTCCCTCACAGACATTTATTAATGAAATTGTCATGAATACACTGTCTGAAGTCTGAGATGCTGTTTCAATATAGCTTTGAGGAGGTTTGGGCCAAAAATATCTTTTTCAAGTCCATTAATGGGAGAGAGGTACATGCAGAATGTTGTAAGGCAAAACTGTCTCCAAAGAACAGATTTACCACTTTTCTACCATCATCAACATTACACATAAAAACTCAGAAGACATGTAGGTTTCCTGCTGGTTTTGGGTAGTAAATAAAATGGCTATATTTGTTTGCAGACTTCACAAGCCCTGGTTCCTTTTGCCACCACTGTGAAGAAATCAAGGTCAGTAAGGTTCTCTGCAGTGAATCATTTCACATCAAACCACTCTGAATGACTTTGTTTACATGTCAATGACTGAACTATGCAGAAAGTTGAAAAAGTCACAATTCAAATAACAATTTATATTGACTCTTCACTCTGTTTATTAGGATCAGTGGAAAGTTCATTACTGGGGGCCTGCTTATAAAAACCATCATTCATTAATTTCAATTCTATACCTCAACAGAAGCACTCAACAATACAGATTCACTAAATTAAAACAAAACTCAATGTCAGTGCTAAAAACAAAGAAAATTCAAATTCATGCTCATACTTATGAAATGTGTGAATGTGTCAATGCAAAAACAGGTGCAATGTAGAGTTCTAGATTTTAGATCTGCTGGTGTCCTCAGTATAATAACTGCAGGAAGGAAGTCGTAGGAACTGCAAAATGGAAGTTGTATTGTTATATAAAATTGGTGATAGTGAAGCTGTCAAGAAATGTAAAATAATGTTTTACAACAGGGCAGGCCAAGGTTTTTGTGTGTTTTCTGTGTCCAAGTTTCTTTGTGTACTGTTTGTTTTACAAATATATCTGCAAACCTATTGACAGACAGATTAAGTTTAAAATCTGCCACCATTGCTCTAGTGATGAAAAGCCAACATCACTGCATTAAACAGTGACATCAAATGTGACAGTATAGTCATATATGTTATGTTTTTCATTTTCATAATAACTGTAATGAACAGGACTGTTGTTCCTATCAGCCAAAGCAAAACAATTTACAGGTTCTCAGGCAGAAAACCATTGATTATGTCTGCACATGCTCAAAAGGAAGTTTTGGTGTCTGCTTCTATGGTTTTGCACTGGTGCTACAAGGCTAATGTAGCTAACGAGTAATGGAAGTCTATGTCACTAAAGAGGTAATAAAGGAGGAGAAAAGGTCACTGGTTGAAATATGAATGGAAAAGCTCATAAATTTTGACATGGCAACTGTTTGCAGCCAATCAGCTTGCTGGTTATGACGTGAGTGGAGAACCCTCCCGTCAGTTGTGGAGATCTGTGCGAGCTCAGTAGCCAGAACAACCTTAGAAAATGCATTTTTTTGTGTATTACTGAGCCAAATGTTTTTTGTCAGACTTCACGAGTGATTTTAAGTATGTTTTTGAAACCTTAATTTGGCCTTCAGTTTTGGTTTTTTAGGTCTTTCCCCATTCAAACAGATTGGAGTCTGGTCTTCCATGTCACCTTATTTTTTATGAGGAGAGATAAATTTCTAGTTCCACTGCAAAAATCAATACATTTAGAGTGAAGATAAATTATGTCAAATGTATTTTTCTGTGATAAAACAGAGAAAAGGCCATAAGGTAAAAGTAGTAACACTGACAAAGGTTAATTTAAGTGTTTTCCTTCTCTCATTTTGCAAAGCGACATATACTTACATTCATTGGCCATTTTTGTTAAAAACATTTAGAATACAGGTACTTTGCAGGTTTATGGTCACTAGCTGTAGCCCATCTGTTGCTGCTCAATATAACAGCCTTCTGTACCCCATCCATCAATGGAAAAGGACTCTGAAAGGACTACCAATGACCAGATATGATTTGAGTGGTAGATTATTTTCAAAACATCACTGACACTGACATGGAATTAGCATTTGAGTATGTGAGCCGCTGGTACAAGTGTTTTGTAATTGGCACAGTGTGGAACAGTGCTGGGGTTTTTAAACATTGTGTATGCTTACATGCAACTTTATTAAACATTTAGACTAATTTGTAGCATCACCTTGCTGGTGTGCAGAGAAAGCCCATCTGTTGATGCAAAATTGGTTTTAGCACCACACACTAACAAGTCAGTGTGTCTAGAATGGTTCACTACCCAAATAATATCTGGTCAGCAGTGGTCTTATGATGGTCCTTTTCAGTTAATGGACAGGGCATGTGGGGCTGATAAATTGTGCAGCAACACATACAGTTAATAGTTGTAAACCTAAGAAGTGCATCTATTCATTAGGTGTTTCTATTAAAATGGCCAATGAGTGTAGGAACAAAACAGGAGTGTACACCGATCAGGCATAACATTATGACCACCTCCTTGTTTCTACACTTATTGTCCATTTTATCAGCTCCACTTACTATATAGGTGCTCTTTGTAGTTCTACAATTACAGACTGTCCATCTGTTTCTCTGCATACTTTGTTAGCCCCCTTTTACTCTTGTTCTTCAGTGGTGAGGACCTCCATGGACCCTCACAGAGCAGGTACTATTTGGGTGGTGGATCATTCTCAGCACTGCAGTGACGCTGATGTTGTGGTGTGTTAGTGTGTGTTGCCCTGGTACGAGTGGATCAGACACAGCAGTGCTGCTGGAGTTTTTAAACACCTCAGTGTCACTGCTGGACTGAGAATAGTCCACCAACCAAAGATATCCAACCAACAGCGTCCTGTGGGCAGTGTCTTGTGACCACTGATGAAGGACTACGGATGACCAACACAAATTGTGCAGCAGCAGATGAGCTATGATCTCTTCATATCTACAAGGTGGACCGACAAGGTAGGAATGTCCAATAGAGCGGACAATAAGTGGACACAGTGTTTAAAAACTCCAGCAGCACTGCTGTGTCTGATTCACTCATACCAGTGCAACACAATTGAGGTGAACTAATCAAATGAACTTTAACATTAAATTACATGTATGGTATATGCATAATTTATTGGCAATTTATTTATTTACTTCAAATTCACAATATATTTTTATGAATGAAGAATAATGGCCAGTGTGTTACGTTGTATTTGCCTGAAAGCTGAGTTTCCACCAAACCCATCTGTGATTCCACCAAACTGAATGTTAGTGATTAATGTCAGAGATTAACATGGCTTAATGGCTTTCAATGATCAAGCCCTATTCCTGGTCATTTTAACATGCCTCTGCTGCCACCTGTTGTTAAAAAAATATACATACATTATATGGACTATGTGGATCACACCTCTTAATCACTGAATTCAGGTGTTTCGTTCAGTCTCATTGCTCATTGAACCCCAGCAACCCAGACCACGTAAAGTTACAGAGCAGGTCGCCGAGGCCTGAGGCGCAAAGTGCATAAAAGTTGTCAATGTTCTGCTGACTCAATAACTGCAGTGTTCCAAACCTTCTCTGGCATTTACATCAGCACAAAAACTGTGGACCGGGAGTTTCATGACATGGGTTTCAGTGGCTGGGTAACCACATGAAAGCCTTACATCAGCAGGCCCCTTAGATCCAGTGAAGGGAAATCTTAATGCTTCATCATACCAAGACATTTTGGACAAATGTATGCTTCTAACTTTGTGGGAACGGTTTAGGGAAGGTCCTTTTTCTGTTCCAGCATTGCTGTGCCCCAGTGCACAAAGCAAGGTCCATAAAGGCATGGCTGGGTGAGTTTGGTGTTGAAGAACTGGCAAGCACAGAGCCCTGACCTCAAACCTGTTGAACACTTTCGGGATGAACTAGAACCTCATTAATGCTGTTCAAGATTAAAGGACGAAAATCCCACAGACACACTCCAAAATTTTGTAGAAAGCTTCCCAGAAAAGTGGAAGCTGTTATAGCTCCAAAGGGGGGAGCAACTCCATATTAATGCTTATGAATTTAGAATGGGATGTCATATAAGCTTGTGTAGGTGTCACAATACTTTTGTCCGTATAGTGTATATTATGACACTATGAAGAATCTGCCTGAGACTGTTCAGCAGTAACTACAGAAACAGCAGCAGATGAACACCCTATGGTGGTCCAGTACAAAATGAGCTACTGCTGGATGTGTCTAATAAAATGGGCAATCAGTGCAGGTACAAAGTAGGCATGCCTAAAAAAACTGCCCTAATAATAAACATTTTCTTTCTAGAAGATATTATGGTGCCATTAAATGCCAGAAAAAGCATGAGCAAAAGAAAGCTTTGAAGTGCAAGGTAGTTAGCATAGTCAAGCTTTCAGTCTGGGTGGAGGCCATGCTGAGTTTAGAAAATCTGACAGCTCTGTGTGGAGCTTGATGACCACTCACAGAAATCCGCCAGTGAAACTCCTTCAGCGAGAAGGAATGACAAGATATCAGGTTTGGTGTTGTTGGACAGGCTTGTAAGCCATAGAAATCATGTCCATGACACAGGCACAAAAAAACTGGACCATACTGTAACACTGGAGTCTTCTGGATTCCACTGCAACCACAGGGGGCTCTCAGACAATGTATACAGCTTACAAACATGTTGGGCTAAGCTAATCACTAATAGAAAGATGCATGAAGAAAATTATAAATTCAGCAGAGGCCATAAAATACCAAGTACTGCCAGGGGTGTAGAAAGTGCAAAAAGACTTCTTAAGTGAAAGTATGGCTACTGTGTCAAAATCTCCCCTTAATCCCACCCATTATATTGCATGAAAAATGCACCACTTAACAGCTACATGTATCAAAATCAGAGTAATAAAATAAACAGTACTTGATCTCTACTACTTTTTGTTTGATTGGTTTAATTATGTGTAATTTTGAATTTAACCAAGGTTACCAGTGCCTGGTCTCACCAATCAAAAAAATATTATCAAAATCAAATGCTTTAAATTGCTTGATTGCAGTTATTAGTAGCAACTTGTGGTGCTAAAATGATACGAGAGTCTGTAGCGTCAAATGTTAATTGTTGCCATTGTGGAAAAGGAGAAGGTGGCAACACTTCTGTGATGAGTGCAAACTTGGTTTCATCACTCGTCTCCATGTGTTGCACCCTCTCCTGGTTGGAGCTTTATTGAACAAAACTAAATCAGCTTTGCTATTGTCTTTCTCTGGTCCAGAAATGTCCCATTTTATGCCCATGCACAGTAACGTTGCTCATGAGGAAGTAGCATTTAGCTGATAAAAAGCATGGGTCTTCTTTCCTAATCCCTCTGCAGCAGCACAGCACTGAGGCCCACTCCCCAGTGCCTCTATGTATAATAATGATTTTGAGAAGTGTGGATTCACCAGTATAAGGTTTGCCATCAGGGTATCCTACAACTCAATAAAGACTGTTGCACATGCTACGGTCCCCTGCAAATAGAACAAACTATAATAAAATCCTATTTTATGCTGTAATAAACCTTTAGTTATTCTGTAAAAAGACTCATTCTTTCGCTTTAATAACTCCAAGCAAGAACTCCAGGGCCCCACCCCAAGTTCACTGAACTAGGACATACTGTACACAGGTAGTCCTCAGTGGAATCAGTTTGATGTTTGTTTATGTATACAGTCCAATGTGAGGACTGCACAGCATACAGGTAGGTAAAGAAGTTGAGGTGGGCCTTAATCCTATCTTACCTAACATCTCATTGGCAATGCATTCAGAGACTTTAGCAATGTTTCCTTTCACCAAAAATAAAAGAGTAGTTGCAATGTGTGCATGTCCACACCACGTTTTCTATCACTATATAAAATAAGCATGATGTTGTCTTTATAGTTGGAGGCAGTGTCGTTTCTGAGCGAGCGTGCACACACATTCAGAATGTAATACTGATCCATAAGGACTCTTTATTGATATATTTCATCATTGTGAGAACTACAGGCGGTTCAACATAGTCACCAAGACAGACGTCTACCCACCACCTTGCAATAACAACACCACTGACCTCTCATTGGAGAAGTTCACCCTGAGTGGGGCCTATAGCACATGCAAGTGATAATGTTTAGCCTCTTTAACAAACCCATCTGTCACCACACACTCAGAAAAGGTAGAAGTCACCGGGTCTCTGGTCACCACTGAAGTGAAGTATTTGGGTCTTGCATCTTAGTACTACTGATTGATCAGGGGCTTTGCCAACATTGTCACACCATCCTATTGCCTCATGTTTTATATGAAATGTAAAAAAACACTCCTGAAGCGAGGTCCTGTGTTGGTGTTGTTGGTGTTCCCTCACCACACTTAAATCTCGACATTGATGCCATTTATAACAGCATTACACTGTTTTCTTACAGGTCCAAAAACGAAGATAGAGAGAGTCAACTGGCTCAGCAAAGCAGAAACTATTGTGTTTCACAGCAAGAGCTCCTGGCAGTGGTAGCAGGGCTTAACTCTGTGAGGCTGATATCACTCTCTGAACCAACCACATCTGCATTTCCAGAGCTATAATGGAACATTTTAACCATATCCTGACCGTGCAGCTGCCCATCAGAATAGGACCACCATCTGCCACTAATTTTGTGGGTATGCAGCACTACCATTCAGGAGCTTCTGTTTGGCTGCAAGGTATGCATATCGGTGCACTTTGCATATAGCTTCAATGCCATAGTCCGTCATCAGTGAGGAGCCAGCCAGGCATACATGCAGGAGCCATAATCTGGATAGTGTCGGGTCACTGTGTGTACCCTTTGTGGTCCAGTATAAACGTGCCAATGTTTGACACAGCCTCTTCTCTCTTCTTCTTTTGGGTTTGGGGCTCATTTATTTCGATAATACAGCTGTACTGAATCAACTCTATTGATTCTTTTAACGTATGTTTTAAATATTAATATATCTTTTATTTAGCAAAAAACAAATGTGTTTAATTGTCTTCCGTAATTGGGGAATTAACACGGCCACCAGGCCGATAGTGCTGCTCTAGCACAATGTTTCTTAACTCTGGTCTTTGTGACCCACTGCCCTGCACATTTGACTGCTTTTCCTGCTTTAACACAGCCACTGTTACTCAGTATTGTGCTGTTGATGAAGTGATTTGTTGGATTAGGTGTGTTGGAAGCAGGGAAAAAAAACTAAAAACAGCTGGGCAGCGGGCATCCAGGACCAGGATTGAGAAACACTGCTCTAGCATACTCTTCAGCGAGGAAAGCCTTTGGTCAGTGTTTGAATATAGAGTTGTTTTAGTTATGTTTCAGTACTTTTGATACTTTTCTTAATTGTTAGAACTCATGCAGAGGCCAAAAGATGCAATCTGAAAGGACAAATCAAGTGGCTCTTTTTTCACCCTGTTCACTACAAAATTAAAAGATGAGTTTGCATTTGTCCTTCCTGAGGTGATTATTTCAATCAACTCAGTAAAATGAGGTGTTTACATGTTTACCAATAGATGTTGAACATATGTTTGAATCCTCACATTTGTGAATTGGTTTGGTGGTTCACAAAAATGGTAGGTGTCCATACAGCATTATCTACTCTAGAATTCAAGGTGGCCTAATTTATTTTGAAGTGAACTGGTTTTTATCATGACCACATTTTATAGCCCAGCTAGACCTTGTTTTTTATGAAAAACATGCTGTGATAGTATCATACCTTAAAATTTGCTTGTCTATGAATGGTAAATGTGCACAGGCTACCCCAAGTCCTTTATTTTTTCAATTACAAGGAAATTAACAACAGTTTAGAAAAATAAATCCAAATTTAACTACTGTTTATTTAAAAGACTAAAATGTAACATATCTAATTAAACATGTTTTGAATAAAGAGTTTGATAAAGGAGATGACACTCAGCTGGGTCTCTCTATTTTTACCAAGCATAAGCATAACATTTAAAAAATATTTAACTTCAATACTTGATGTTTAACACAGTCACCGTTCTACAGAAGAAAATTCGACGAACATGATTCCTTATCAACCGACCACTCATTCCATAAACAATAGGATTGAACAGAGGTGGGCATAACATAAAATATAGAGACATGAACGTCCGAAAGTCATGAGGCAAATAGCTAATATTGAAGCGACTTTGTATAATTTCAAAGAAAATTCCAACAAAATAATTCAAGACAGAGAGAAGGTGAGGTGTACAGGTTTGAATCGCTCTTATTTTGGATTCTTTAGAATAAATGCACACTCGCAAAATCTGTGCATAAGAAAACAATATCATGAGGATCTGAGGAAACATAAAAATAGACATAGTTAAAAGCCCGACTATGCTGTTAATTGTGATGTCTGTGCAAGAGAGTTTAATAAGTTCAAAATTTGCACAGTGTGTCTTGCTTATAACTGCACCGCAGAAGGTCAAGCGAATTGTTAACAACTCATATAACAGAAAAGAACTGAAAGGATAAACCCAGGTAAATATCACACAAATCTTAAGTTTTCTTTGAGACATAATGGTGTGATAATGCAGTGGGTGACAAATTGCAATGTATCGGTCATAGCCCATAAAAGCTAATATAGTTAGTTCAATAATATTGAAAGTGTGCAGGCAGAATATTTGTATTAGACAATTTGCCAGAGATATCTTATGCAGCTGAGTAGCGAGGTTAAATAAAATATGAGGAATCAAACCTGTGCTACCATAGAAGGCATTACATGATAGATTGCACACAAAGATATACATAGGCTCATGCAATGTCCTTTCACAGTAGATGACTACAATCAGAAGTGAGTTCAGTAGAAAAATTGCAGCATAGAGAAAAAGGAAAACAATGAAGTACAAATGCTTCTGCTGGTCCATGATAGCGTAACCATCCAGAATGAATGTTGTAAAAGTTGATATGTTTTCCATAGTAGTTTGTAATTTTTCTATTTTTCTGAAAAAAAGAAAAAATGAGTACATTATGTTGCAGTTTTTTAAACATAAATGCATCTAGACACATCAAATATATCTAGGCATATATATTCAGTTGCTCTTTTGCACATATGGTACTTTATAGCAAGGTAATCCAAGTGCTCTAGATCTGCATGACTGAAGCTGCAGACTTGGAACACTTGTCAGCAGAGTACTGAAAGATATTCAAGATATTTTACAAACAGCTCATTTTAAGGCATTGTTGTTTAGATATTTTCTGCCCCTAAGCACTATTTCTTGTAAGGCTAATACATCTGACATGTGTGAACTAATTAATACAACTGGTAATTATGTTCAGCACTGTTATATATCTCTGACTCTTTCCATTTTCAAAGAAACAGTGCATCTCAACTTAAACATAGATCTTGACTCTTGTAATTCTCTGTAACATATTAAGATTTGTGCTGCATATTTCTACATTTATGCTAAACTAACAAACATGTAGTGCATTTTCTTTAAATTTAAGAAGAACATATCAATTAATCAATTAAATCAATATCAACTAAATCACCAACATTACTTAGACAAAGTAACTAAACCTGAGTAATACATAACAGAGCTAATATGATAATAGAATACAAGAGATATTTTACTCTGCACAGCTGTTGTTCAAACAGGAGAAGAGATGGTCAAATGAAATGGTTTGCTGTCAAGCTGACTTTTATAACTCTGGGAAATGGGAGGGTCTATGAAGTTTGAAGCTCTTGAATTGATAAACATCCCTTGGTCCAATTCTCTTTGTGCATTACATTTATTATTGAAATATGTCAGTACATGTAAACAGCTGTTGTTGATCAGTTCCTAACAGAAGACAATTGTTGAGATCCTGAGATCCTGCATCTACAATTTGCCAGTGTTTGACACAACATCTTTTCACTAGTCATGTTTATTTTGCTGCATAGATTTGATGTATTTGGGTTTGAAAGCTCATTTGGTTCAATAACAAAGCTATGGGATTAGGCTGTGTTGAATCAAATGTATTGATTTTTGAATTTATATGTTTTAAATAGGAATAGATTTTTATTTAGCAAAAAACAAATGTGTTTGATGGCCCTCCTTAGCTGGGGAATGAACACGGCCTCCAGGCCAGTAGTGCTGCTCTAGTCTGCTCTTAAGCAAGCAAAGCATTTGATCAGTGTTTAAGTAAAGTTTTATTCAGTAATGTCTCAGTACTTTTGACAATTTTTTTTTTTCTTAATTTTTCAGACTGAAATGCAGAGGCCAACAGATGCAATTTGAAGGGACAATTCAAGTGGCTCCATTTTCACCTTGCTACAATACAAACATTCCCACAATATTAAAAGATGAGTTAGGGTGCATCCTTTCCGAGGTCTGATTAATTCAGTGAGCTCAGCAAAATCAGGTATTTTACATGTTTACCAATAGAGTTTATACCCACGTTTGAATTCTTAGACGTGTGCCTTGGTTTGGTGATTCACAAAAAAAGGCAGATGTCCCAACAATATTGTGTTTACAAACAAGATTATATAATCTAGAATTCAAGGTGGCCTAATTTATTAGGAAGTAAACTGGTCTTGCTTTTTATCATGACAACGTTTTATGAGTGATGTGAATGCTAGACCTCTGAACAGGCCATTTTCCTTAAATGATTTTTTTTATGCTGTGATCTTATTGCTCTTCAAAATGTGTTTGCTTACAAACAAAAAATATGCACATGCATATATATTTTTTCCTTATTGGAATATCTTACTCCTCATACCCCATGTCTTTTATTTTTTTTTAATTACAAGGAAATATACAATAGATTAGAAGAATAAATCCAAATATTACTACTGTATATTCAAAATAAACACTAAAATGTAACAATGGTAACAAATACATTTTGAATGAAGAGTTTGATGAAGGAGATGGCACCTAGCTATGGAGACTCCATGGTGAGCTGGGAATGTTCCTTCCTATATACTAAAACACTACTATTATTACTACTAATAATAATAACAACAATGGCAGTACAAACAGTTTTAGTGTTTTACTAGTGTATTAGTCTTTAACCTTATTCATCTCTCTATTTTTGCCAAGCATGAGCATAACAATTCAAAAGTATTTCACTTCATTGCTTAACGTTTTAACACAGTCACCTTTCTACGGAAGAAAATTCGCCAAATATGACGTCTTATCGCCCGACCACTCATACCATATATGATAGGGTTGAACAGAGGTGGGACTATCATAAAATATACAGACATGAAAGTCATAAGGCAAATAGCTAATATTGAAGTGACTTTGTAAAATCTCAAAGAAAATTCCAACAAAATAATTCAAAACAGCGAGAAGGTGAGGTGTACAGGTTTGAATTTTATTTTAGATTCTTTAGAATAAATGCACACTCGCAAAATCTGTGCATAAGAAAACAATATCATGAGGATCTGAGGAAACATAAAAATAGACATTTGAAAGCCCAACTATGCTGTTAATTGTGATGTTTAGAGAGTTTAATAAGTTCAAAATTTGCACAGTGTGTCTTGCTTGTAACTGCACCGCAGAAGGTCAAGCGAATTGTTAACGACTCATATAAAAGAATGAAAAGGATAAACATGAACCACGATCTGACTTTTCCCATCACTCGTGAACAAGACCCCGAGATACTTAAACTCCTCCACAAGGGGCAAGTCCTTTCCCCTTGCCTGGAGTGGGCATGCCATCCTTTTCCGGGCTAAGACCATAGACTCAGATTTGGAGGTGCTGATCCGCATACCAACCGCTTCACACTCAGCTGCAAACTGCTCCAGTGTGCGCTAGAGGCATCCATGTGATCCAGCCAAAAGAACAACATCGTCTGCAAATAGCAGAGACACCACCCTCCGGCCTCCACACATAATGCCCTCCTGACCACGGCTACACCTTGACACCCTGTCCATGAATATCACGAACAGGAGTGGAGACAGGGCACAACCCTGGCGGAGTCCAACGCTAGCCGAGTCCCACTGAAAGAGTCCGACTTAATGCCGAGTATACGAACACAGCTCTCACAAGATATCTCGGGGAACACGGTCGTAAGCCTTCTCCAAATCCACAAAACACATGTAGACTGGGTTGGCAAATTCCCATGCCCCCTCAACAATCCGTGAGAGGGTGAAAAGCTGGTCCCTTGTTCCACGGCCGGGACGGAATCCACATTGTTCCTCCTCAAACCGTGGTTCAACTATCGGTCGAAGTCTCCTTTCTAGCACCTTGGCATAGACTTTCCCAGGGAGGCTGAGCAGTGTGATACCCCGATAGTTGACACACACCCTCCGGTCCCCTTTCTTAAAAATAGGGACCACCACCCCGGTCTGCCAGTCCAAGGTTACTGTTCCCTGAGGTCCATGCAATATTGCAGAGGCGTGCCAGCCACGACAGCCCCACAATATCCAGAGCCTTAAGCATCTCCGGACGAATCTCATCCACCCCCAGTGCCTTGCCACTGAAGAGCTTGCCAACTACCTCAGTGACCTCCACCAGGGAAATGGAGCTTGACATGCCAGAAGCCTCTGGCCCTGACTCCCGTGAGGGAGGCATGTCTCCCAGATTAAGGAGTTCCTCAAAGTGCTCCTTCCACTGACCGACAATATCCTCATTTGAAGTCAGAGTTTCTCCACCCCTGCCGAATACAGCTTGGGCGCAGCCACCCTGACCGCTCCTGAGTCGCCAGACAGTTGTCCAGAACCTCCTTGAGGCCGACCTAAAGTCTTTTTCCATGGCTTCTCCAAACTCCTCCCACGCCCTGGATTTTGCTTCTGCCACCGTTGCGGCTGCCACCTTTTTTGACCTATCTGCTGAGTTGGGAGTCCTTCAGGCCATCCAGTCCCTAAAGGCCTCTTTCTTCAGCTTGACGGCCTCCACCAGGGGGTTCTTGGATTACCGCCCTGACAGGCACCAACAAGCTTTTGGCCACAGCTACGCCCGGCAGCTTCCACAATGGAGGTTTTGAACAGGGTCCATTCAGACTCCATGTCCCCTATCTCCTCCGGGACATGAGAAATTGGGAATTAAAATCTTTCCGAACAGGGGCCTCCGACAGTCATTCCCAGCACACCCTCACTATTCGCTTGGGCCTACCGGGTCTGACCATCAGTCTTCCCTGCCACCTGATACAACTCACCACCAGATGGTGATCAGTTGACAGCTCAGCATCTCTCTTCACCCGAGTGTCCAGAACATATGGTCCCAAGTCAGATGAAATGACAACAAAGTCGATCATTGACCTATGACCCAAGGAGCTCTGGTACCATGTACACTTATGAACATCCTTGTGTTCGAACTAGGTGTTCGTTATGGACAATCCATGCCTGGCACAGAAGTCCAATAACAATTCACCATTCGGGTTTAGATCGGGCAGGCCGTTCTTCCCAATCACGCCTTTCCAGGTCTCCCAGTCATTGCCAACATGAGCATTGAAGTCTCCCAGTAAGACTATGGAGTCTGTAGGCGGGACCCTTTCCAGAACCCTGCCCACTTGCTCCAAGAAGGCCAAATAGACCTGCTGTTTGGTGCATAAGCACACACAACAGTCAGAGTTTTCCTCTCTGCGATTTTAATTCGCATTGAGGTGACCCTCTCGTCCACCGGGACAAACTCCAACTGCACGGCTGCCAGCCGGGGACTCGTGAGTGTTTGGTTCCAGAGCCGACACTGTGGGTGGAGGTGAGCCCAACTATATCTAGTTGGTACCTCTCAACCTCCTGCGCAAGCTCCGGCTCCTTTCCCCCAAGTGAGGTTACATTCCACGTACCAAGAGCCAGTTTCTGCCGCAGGGGCCTAGGCCACCAAGGGCCCCCCCGCAATCTCCCACTGCCTATACGGCACTGCACCGCTCCCCCATGCTGGACCATGCAGGTGGTGGGCCCACATGGTCTCCCCACATTGCCTCTTCGGGCTGAGCCTGGCCAGGTTACATGGGCTGGCCGGCCACCAGGCGCTCGCCGGGGGGCGCTACCCCCAGGCCTGGCTCCAGGGGTAGGTCCCGGTGACCCTCTTCCGGGCAGGGTACAAGATTGTCCGTGTCTATTTTTCATAGAGGATTTTTGGATCGAGTTAGTCTGGGTCTTCACTCCAGACCTGTTCGCCCTGGGAGACCCTACCAGGAGCATACTGCTCCCGACGACTTAGCTCTGAAGATCCCTAGACCACACAAGCCCTTCTGCCCCGATCCAGGAAGGGATGACAATAATGTTACTGAATTAATGAAAGTAATAAATACATAATGATTCTGATCAACAAAATGCAATGGTTAAAAAAATGGGAAAAAAAATCTCTCTTTAGAGTCATATTTGATCCAAAAAGACAAATGCAATTAATCACAATTAATTATTTTATTAGTTTGACAGCCCTAAGCATCAATACGTTATAATGAATGAATAGTGGTGTTTTTCATTTTTTATATGAGTGTCTATATAGGTACATATGCCAACCAGCCCCTCTCACATTTAAAAAGGATCATGCAGACTTTTTTGAACTTTCAGAGACTTTGCCAGGGAACACCACATAAATGAAACAGGAACAGTTAAAAAAAAATTAAAAGATGGACAAACAAATAAAGAATCATCCAATGCAATTAATACACAATTCAATGTGTTAATGTTAAATACATCTTTTAAAGACACTAATCAGTCCTTTGAGAAGTGCTTTTTATACACTCTTGCAGGCCTGCAGCCTTGCAAACTTGACTTGATGACATTGAGCACTTCAATGAATGTCACTGAACAAAAGTCCAAAGTCTGCGTGATCAGAGTTTTAAGGTGTACAGTCTGGATATTTGGATTGAGCAAATGTCTTCATCTTAGCAGACTTTGACTATTACATATACAGCCTTTCCAAAACTGGTCCCACTTACACTCCATTAGGGAATGCCGCATCAATTAAGCTGTGTTTCATATGTGACTTAATTCACAATAGCTTTATTTTGTACATTACATTAATTTGTGTTTCATTATTGTATCAAGGAAATATCTACAATTACTTGTAAAATAAAACTAAAATAAAAGTAAAATAAAACTAAAATAGAAGTCAAAAAAGAATGTGGCTTGTACCAGTATATTGACATTAGGCCTAATATTCTTACCTAAAGTGTGAAAACACTGATGTTTTTGCTTACATACAGTTGCAAAACTGTTGCATTATCAGGAATTCTCAAGGGAGGTCATTATGGCCATGGTCGAGTGCTGTCCTCTAGCCTCCTGTTACTGTCCACTGAGGGCTCTGTTTGTTGACTTTGTATGCAGTTCTCATCAGTGGTTACTTTAAATTGCCTCCTTGGGAATTGAAATGTTGGGCAAAGTAATGACCCTTAATAAACATGTTTATCTGCTCACTTGTTTGTCAGACTGTACCACCTGTCCACCTCCATGCTGCCACGATCCACCCGAGTATTACAAAGTAATGTTCTACTGCTCAACCACAAAGCAGTCTTAATTAATCATGTCATCAGACTTTCATCAGAGCATCACCCAAAAACATTAATATTTTTGTAATGCTCTTTATGTTTTGCAAGTGTTGAATCCTTGCAGTGCTGAAAAGCCAGAATGAATGGTCAGTAGAAACCTATTAACCCCTTAAATGGCCAGGGAACACTGGTGGGCCCAAAGTTTTATTACACACTTTTACAATCCAAGAATAGCTCAGCCAGTTTATTCAAGTAAAATTCAGTCAAATTCACTGTTCTTCACATATATGCAGTTCCCCCCTTACATAGTCCAAACTGTGTGAAAGAATAAATGTTTTTCGATGTACAACATTGCTTGGTTCTGTGCCCGATTATTTGCATTAATCTCTGGTATGTGTAATTATTATTATTATTATTATTATTATTATTATTTCAAATAATTGCATGTCACAAAATTGATGTATGTGATGTAAATTACAAGTCAAATGTAAAGATTCCATTTGTTACTTAATGTATTAAATATGTGTAAAGTATCAGATAAAATAATATACATGAGAAAAAATAATTTTAAGTCAGTGTGAATCGAAAATCATGAAGCATTTTTCTTTCATACTGTGACATATTTCTGAAAGAAATACAGTATGAGGGAGGTTCTCTGAGCTAACTGAGCTTTTCTGCTCAGTGATAAGCGAGAAATATGAAACTAAATTCTGCAGGGTAGCACAACTGTTACAAGTGATTGGCCTTTAATTTTTGAGAGCACTGCTCTTATAACTCCATGGCTATCTACAGTACTTTTAAAACAAATGACCTACAGACATTTGTACAGCCCAGAACAGAGAGAAAAAACTGAGTAATTTGAATCTTTAGGTTGCTAAACGATCACAGAGCCTTATCCCAGAGGCCCTGCCCTTTGCCTCAATTCAGTACAGCACATATTGAACACGTGAAACTTGGCTGTAGAGCTGGGCAATACAGCAATGTAATTGGATTTGCTATCAACAATGACTGTCAAGAAACTCAATGCTGAATCTTGACAGGTGATAATTGCTCATGTTGGGACAGACTTAATTAATTTAAACAGCTTGTCAAATTATATAAATATTTGTATGTTTTATTCTCTTTTACTGTTGTTAACCAGGGGCTGCCAAATGAATGGATTGTTGTAGAACCTTAATAAACCTATTCAGGAATCTTTATTTTTGAAAGTGTACAGTAGAGCCAATTTCCCATTGTCCCTACTGCAAGTTTCCCAAATTGCAACATATAACTGTTTAAGAATTGTTCTAGTAAATGTGGATGGTTCAGAGGAACTGTGAAATTAGGATAAAATAATTTTTCATGGTTTCCCACAGCTATCTATACCTAAATTTCAGAGCACATCTGCTGGTGCTTGATATGATTTTCACTGAATCAGTTACTTCTAAAAAAAACCTATAGGCAAATATGACTAAATAAGACTAAGCCAAAGCAAAGTAGCAATGTAAATCAATAATCTTACATTTTTACAATAAAAATATAATTTTTTTCAAACAGTGATAATTCACATATCTCTCAGCCCTCCCTCACCCAGTTAGTGAATGCAGTGAATATAGTCTTTTGAACATGGCTGAGGAAATTAACACTGGTGTAGGCTGCTCTACACGTCTAGCTGCAGGGAGCATGCATGCATGAGCATGTGCAAGCATAGCAACTCATGAAGTCACGAGTAAAGAACGTGTTATCCCATCCATACAAGTATACAGTGGAACAAAATAATGTTCTTCTAGGGCCTTAATGCAACATGACCTATGTTTACACACAATGCACAATAAACATATGTGGACAATTGGATTGAGGATGGGATGATAGATTCAGTGTTGACCAGGTTACAGTGGTTGACTCCATCATCTGTAGATGGCATTCAGAGACCACATTAGTGTCCCAGCCCTCATCAAAAATCATCAAACATTTTGTGGATTTTAGTAGTCTTAACTACTGGAGGATTAAGGAAATGGGTAAAATCAAGCTCTATTTTAGCCATTTGGGTTGCAAAAACAAGGAAAAAATTGAGACAAGTATTTTCTACTACCTGGTTTTGTTATTATGTGATGTTGATTTGAACAGGACTATTATTACTGAGGGGGTATTTCTGAGTTTGGCAAAAAATAGAAGATAATTTACTCTGGAATTATTACTTAGCAGACTACAGACAATGCAGATTCATACCGGATTAAAATCACAGGTCTTATTGGTGATCACTCAAATTACAGTAGGTCCTCAGGTAAAAACTAGTCCAGCTTGAATTGGGCTTAAGCTAATGTTAGTCCAGGTTGTTACCAAGGGAGCAAACATTAGACAGATATATGAAAGGAACAACCTGTCTCCTAGCCTAGGGTTAGCCTTTAACATAGCAGCCCGCTAACCACTTCTGTTGAGAAACTGCAGGTCAACAGCTGCTACTGGTAGCATGAATGACTAATAATTTCTAAACTCCAGCAGAGACTCAGCGTTGGAGTGTATAGGATGCATGTATGAGACAACTTGAGAAATTTAGAGTTAAACAGCATTTAGCATCAGAGCTGCTGCTGCATGCTTATGACATCTAAAGCTGAATTACTAGTATATTTTGAAAAGCAGATTCTAAACAAATGTCCATCTGTACTCAACATTGCTAACTTTAGCTTGTTGTCCTCCTCAATGAGAAGTGATTGAAGTCAGTCAAGTAAGCTATATTGTCAGTTTTAATGATGATTTGAAGACAGTTACAAAAGTAGTAAGATTGCGATTGGATATCCGATTTCCTAGCAGTAATATTAGCTATCTGGGGTCATATTACAGAAATATCTTAAATCTGAAGTCTTATCTGTTTAGTCACCATGACAACTTCGCTTAGGACTGAATTTTGGACAGAAGCTATTAAAGAACAACAGTTCCTAAGTTCATAATCTTATCCTAACTCCAGATAAGAAACAGTACTACAGAAACATCCTAACTTGACAAAAGTTCCTAAATACTGTCCTAACGTTAATACAACCCCAGTCTTAACTTCTGTTTTAACCATCCATTTCTATCAGTTTTAGGCAGTTGTTACAGGTAGCATAGCTGACATAGCTGACACACTAGCATAATGATGCTACATTTATTTATATTGCAATATAATCTCCAGCATCCCCTCTTATTACCTTTGCATTGATGAAAATTCATCAGATAAAATATTTCAGTGATGGAGGTGAATAATAAGGAGACAGAGTTGAACAGGTGTCTGTTGATCAGGATGAAGCTGTGGTCAGATTATCGGTTGCTTGGTAACAGACGTGACAGTTGATTGTCAACTTCGATTGAGTAGTGTAGGACTTCCTGTAACTTGGGATAAGATGCTGTAAGATAAGATTCCTAAATTAAGATAAGATTTGCTTCTGTAATATGAATTTGTGAAAAATCTCATCTTGTCCTGTCAGATCTTAACTTAAGACAAAAAAAAGGCAATTTCACTAGACGTATGCTTTGCTATGAGTAAAGCATCTGACAGTATGGGTTTGTAAACATGTAAACATTAAATCTTTGGATGGTTACTTAAAAAAAATAAATAGATAAAAATATGACACAAGGGCGTCACGTGTAAACAGCCGCTCATTAAGAGTGAGGAGGGGGGAAGATCACATCGCATTAAATATAAAGAGTGTGGCAGTAAACAGGACCAGAACATTTACAGATGCCTGCATATGGTGAAATTCTTTGTTTGTTTTTATTATGGGCAATTTTTTTGTCTGTAACTTACATACAACAAAATCAAACTGCATGAAAATGAGTAGTGCTTTGGTTGTAACAATTATTGTATTTATTTCTGTACGATTTACATGAAAAAGTTGAACCTTTCTTAAAGACTTTACCAGCTGCAGTTTATTCTTTCATATATTTCATTTACAATAATTGTGATCTTTATATCTTAAGGAAACTGAAAACATTGCTTATGTACTGAATGATTTGTTTACATTTTTATAACATATTGAATGTTCTTTTTGACCTCACTGTAGTCATGTAGAAAGGAAGCAGGACATCATTTAAAAACATTTGCCATTTAAGGTTGTTTATCATTTTATCTATTATTTGGTTTATTTGATTTTTACCAAACCTGAACTATGACTTCAGCGTATGATAACGCATCAAACAATGTCATATTCACACTGACTGGAATGAAGGATTTAAGACCACAATATGTATTTCTTTTTTTGGCTCTGACTGTTTATCTGTTAATCATTGTTTTAAACTTCATACTGATTGTTACAATTCTTTCAGAGAAGTCTCTGCATGAGCCAATGTACCTCTTTGTATGCAGTCTCTGTTTTAATGAAATCTACGGAACAACAGGGTTTTATCCTAAATTTCTGTATGATCTGTTGTCATCATCAAATGTCATTTCATATAGTGGGTGTATGACACAGTCAGTTGTTATATATTCATCTTTTATGTGTGAGTACACAACTTTAGTCATAATGGCTTATGACAGATATGTAGCAATATGCAGGCCATTAGAATATCACAATATTTTAAGAACCCAGACAGTGGCAAAGGCTATTCTGTACTCATGGACTTTTCCTTTTATTGTAGGTCTCCCAAATACTATATTAAGCAGCCAACTGCCATTATGTGGATCAAGTATAGACAGACTTTACTGTGATAACTGGTCCATTGTGAAGCAATCTTGCATCCCGACTACAATAGTCAATGCATATGGCTTTGTGCTTCTTTTCATATTTATGGCTCATGCCTTTATTGTCATGTTGTCATATCAAAGATTGATTGTTGCTTGTAGAAATTCTAGTGATAGCAAAAGAAAGTTTATGCGCACCTGTGGGCCACATTTAGTGTCTCTGCTGAACTTCACTATAGCTGTGCTTTTTGATATAATGTTTAGTCGCTATGGATCAAAAGACTTTCCAGGGCATTTGCGGAATGCTTTCCAAGTTGAGATACTTGTTATTCCGCCTGTTCTTAACCCACTTATGTATGGCCTTAAGATCTCAGAAGTCCGCAAAAGGCTTTTTCAAAAGTGTAAAAAAAGCAAAAAATTAACATTTTGTAAATCAAAATGATTGCTGGAGATACTTTTGTTAAATTCTGCATTATTATCAGATCTGTTTCCTCCTGTCTTGTCACCAAATGTCTTATGTGCAAAATGTCTTCTTCAACCAAGCACCTCTTTGATATTTTGTTTGGTGTAATTACACAAATTTATGAAACACTGCAAGGCCTATGAGGATGAAATCAAAGTAGTTTCTAAAAACAAGAGGCACCTCACAAGTTACAATAATGAAATTAAACAATTAATATTAGTCAAAAACATTTTATTGCATACTTCAAGCAACCTGTAGTCTAACATTTCAACCATTACACTGTGTTCCATGTGATTATGCTTTTTTCATTTAGAAAGTATCAGCATCTATAAAATAAATACATTGAAAAACGCAATGCAGTCTGTGCATGGCCAGTGCCAGCTTCACAGTTTCATGGTGTAAGATGTGTATCATCAAAGCTTGTCTTCATTTCAGTCTTTTGAGGCTGAAAGGAGGACTGGAGTTGCCTGTTTGTATCTTCTGCTGTAACAGCTTTGCCATCACTCAGGCCAAATGCAGCCCAAGCACAGTGAGGAAACAAACCAAACCCCAAAAAACACAGGTTCTGAATTTGATCAAGCCAGAACTGCACATCCCCACTCTGACTCGGATTGAGGATGGAATGATAGATTCAGTGTTGACCAGGTTACAGTGGTTGACTCCATCATCTGTAGATGGCATTCAGAGACCACATTAGTGTCCCAGCCCTCATCAAAAATCATCAAACATTTTGTGGATTTTAGTAGTCTTAACTACTGGAGGATTAAGGAAATGGGTAAAATCAAGCTCTATTTTAGCCATTTGGGTTGCAAAAACAAGGAAAAAATTGAGACAAGTATTTTCTACTACCTGGTTTTGTTATTATGTGATGTTGATTTGAACAGGACTACTATTACTGAGGGGGTATTTCTGAGTTTGGCAAAAAATAGAAGATAATTTACTCTGGAATTATTACTTAGCAGACTACAGACAATGCAGATTCATACCGGATTAAAATCACAGGTCTTATTGGTGATCACTCAAATTACAGTAGGTCCTCAGGTAAAAACTAGTCCAGCTTGAATTGGGCTTAAGCTAATGTTAGTCCAGGTTGTTACCAAGGGAGCAAACATTAGACAGATATATGAAAGGAACAACCTGTCTCCTAGCCTAGGGTTAGCCTTTAGCATAGCAGCCCGCTAACCACTTCTGTTGAGAAACTGCAGGTCAACAGCTGCTACTGGTAGCATGAATGACTAATAATTTCTAAACTCCAGCAGAGACTCAGCGTTGGAGTGTATAGGATGCATGTATGAGACAACTTGAGAAATTTAGAGTTAAACAGCATTTAGCATCAGAGCAGCTGCTGCATGCTTATGACATCTAAAGCTGAATTACTAGTATATTTTGAAAAGCAGATTCTAAACAAATGTCCATCTGTACTCAACATTGCTAACTTTAGCTTGTTGTCCTCCTCAATGAGAAGTGATTGAAGTCAGTCAAGTAAGCTATATTGTCAGTTTTAATGATGATTTGAAGACAGTTACAAAAGTAGTAAGATTGCGATTGGATATCCGATTTCCTAGCAGTAATATTAGCTATCTGGGGTCATATTACAGAAACATCTTAAATCTGAAGTCTTATCTGTTTAGTCACCATGACAACTTCGGTTAGGACTAAATTTTGGACAGAAGCTATTAAAGAACAACAGTTCCTAAGTTCATAATCTTATCCTAACTCCAGATAAGAAACAGTACAGCAGAAACATCCTAACTTGACAAAAGTTCCTAAATACTGTCCTAACGTTAATACAACCCCAGTCTTAACTTCTGTTTTAACCATCCATTTCTATCAGTTTTAGGCAGTTGTTACAGGTAGCATAGCTGACATAGCTGACACACTAGCATAATGATGCTACATTTATTTATATTGCAATATAATCTCCAGCATCCCCCCTTATTACCTTTGCATTGATGAAAATTCATCAGATAAAATATTTCAGTGATGGAGGTGAATAATAAGGAGACAGAGTTGAACGTGCGTCTGTTGATCAGGATGAATTATATTAGCGTGGTCAGCTAAAGCGTTGGGGAAACTGAAATTGAAACTGGGGAGCAGTGATGCTCTGATAAATAAGCAGATGGAACACTCACAATATTCTTAATCTCCAGTTTATTGCACTTTAGTTTTGTTTGGACTTTTTACATTGGTAACGGTAGCTGTAACTTTTTTAACATTATTTTGGTTACGAGTTTGGTTTTAGCTGTGCTCGGATTATCGCTTGCTTGGTAACAGACATGACAGTTGATTGTCAACTTCGATTGAGTAGTGTAGGACTTCCTGTAACTTGGGATAAGATGCTGTAAGATAAGATTCCTAAATTAAGATAAGATTTGCTTCTGTAATATGAATTTGTGAAAAATCTTGACCTGTCAGATCTTAACTTAAGACAAAAAAAAGGCAATTTCACTAGACGTATGGTTTGCTATGAGTAAAGCATCTGACAGTATGGGTTTGTAAACATGTGTTTGGTTAAATCTTTGGATGGTTGCTTAAAAAAAATAAATAGATAAAAATATGACACAAGGGCGTCACGTGCAAACAGCCGCTCATTAAGAGTGAGGAAGGGGGAAGATCACATCACATTAAATATAAAGAGTGTGGCAGTAAACAGGACCAGAACATTTACAGATGCCTGCATATGGTGAAATTGTTTGTTTTTATTATGGGCAATTTTTTTGTCTGTAACTTACATACAACAAAATCAAACTGCATAAAAATGAGTAGTGCTTTGGTTGTAACAATTATTGTATTTATTTCTGTACGATTTACATGAAAAAGTTGAACCTTTCTTAAAGACTTTACCAGCTGCAGTTTATTCTTTCATATATTTCATTTACAATAATTGTGATCTTTATATCTTAAGGAAACTGAAAACATTGCTTATGTACTGAATGATTTGTTTACATTTTTATAACATATTGAATGTTCTTTTTGACCTTACTGTAGTCATGTAGAAAGGAAGCAGGACATCATTTAAAAACATTTGCCATTTAAGGTTGTTTATCATTTTATCTATTATTTGGTTTATTTGATTTTTACCAAACCTGAACTATGACTTCAGCGTATGATAACGCATCAAACAATGTCATTTTCACACTGACTGGAATGAAGGATTTAAGACCACAATATGTATTTCTTTTTTTGGCTCTGACTGTTTATCTGTTAATCATTGTTTTAAACTTCATACTGATTGTTACAATTCTTTCAGAGAAGTCTCTGCATGAGCCAATGTACCTCTTTGTATGCAGTCTCTGTTTTAATGAAATCTACGGAACAACAGGGTTTTATCCTAAATTTCTGTACGATCTGTTGTCATCATCAAATGTCATTTCATATAGTGGGTGTATGACACAGTCAGTTGTTATATATTCATCTTTTATGTGTGAGTACACAACTTTAGTCATAATGGCTTATGACAGATATGTAGCAATATGCAGGCCATTAGAATATCACAATATTTTAAGAACCAAGACAGTGGCAAAGGCTATTCTGTACTCATGGACTTTTCCTTTTATTGTAGGTCTCCCAAATACTATATTAAGCAGCCAACTGCCATTATGTGGATCAAGTATAGACAGACTTTACTGTGATAACTGGTCTGTTGTAAAACTGTCTTGCATTCCGGCTACAACAGTCAATGCATATGGCTTTACTGTACTCTGCATATTTTTGGCTCATGCTTTGATTGTCATGTTTTCATATCAAAGGTTAATTGTTGCTTGTAGAAATTCTAGCGATAACAAAAGAAAGTTTATGCGCACCTGTGGGCCACATTTAGTGTCTCTGCTGAACTTCACTATAGCTGTGCTTTTTGATATAATATTTAGTCGCTATGGATCAAAAGACTTTCCAGGGCATCTGCGGAACGCTTTCCAAGTTGAGATACTTGTTATTCCGCCTGTTCTTAACCCACTTATGTATGGCCTTAAGCTCTCAGAGGTCCGCAAAAGGCTTTTTCAAAAGTGTAAAAAAAGCAAAAATTAACATTTTGTAAATCAAAGTGATTTACAAAATGCATGATGTAATGTGTCTATCATGAAAGCTAGTCTTCATTTCAGTCTTTTGAGACTAAAAGAAAGACAATAGAACCTCACACTGAGATATAAGAAACAGTGTAGTGTATTAATCGGGTATGTTAGACAAGCTTATTTTTTGCAGTGTGCCTGACTGCTTCATTAAATACATATTCAAATCCTTTAACTTCAAATAGTTTATTAATTGCTTTAAAAACTTCCCATTTAGCCAATGAATGTCTGCAAGGCCAAAACAATTAAGCAACCTTGATAGTCTAAATTCTTCCTTCCCAACATCCCACCTCTCATTCCACTATTGCAGTATTGGTACTATAATCATAAAGGGGTAATAAATACAGGAACCCTCTTGGTTGAGTCCTTATCTCAGACCAGTGCAATTGCTTTTACTAAACGTTACAGCTTTTCATAAGGAAAATCTGATTTATCATTTATACTGTGCTTATTTGCAGATAGGGTCTCAGACAGCAATCAATGATTGAATAAACGTAGATCAATGTTAAGTGAACATTAACATAACTTACTTATTGTTTTAATCTGATATAGATTCTTAATCACTTACTCACTTCTCCTTGAAATGGCACTAAAAAAATGGAAGCTCAGAACAGAACACTAATGCCAAAAAAAGCAATTTTCAACCTTTCAAAAATTAAAAAGTTTTCCATCTTAAACATACACACTATGGCTTCTGGCTATGAACCAAGGCCTAAGAAAGCCATTTAACTGATGTTATCTGAAATCCCTGGATCTGCAGTGATAATTCTTTACCCAGTGATTACAAAGAAGGTCTACGGAACAAAATTCTCATATATACTGTCATAACACATAATTCTTTAGGATACTTTGTCCCAGTAGTAAATTTGCCGTAAACATTGTTTACAGTGGCAGCATTTCATTGTATTTTTTGTTTACTGTCATGCTATAGGTAGGTAGCAGACTTACTAGATCTTGTATTATGCTTCAAAGTGTGCATTCAAAATGTAGCTATACTATGTGATTCTGAAATACACTAACAGTACAATATTAAAATACTCCAGTTCAAACATCTCTGGCTGAGGCACATCTGTGAATATGAAAATGTGAAAATATGTCTGTCTAACCACACAGTTCATGATTAGACATTGTGTTGATTTTTGTAAGTGATGTTACACTGATCTTGCAGGTGGCTCTCAAAATGAAAAGAGTAGACTTTTAAAATCATTTTACATTTATTTAACCAGGGTAATCACACTGAGATTAAAAATTTCTTTTACAACCTCTTTAGATGATTAGACCCTCCAAATATATCAACAGGGACTCATTTATCAGTCCAATTAGACAGCATAATCAGTGGAAGCTGGCTGGTGCATTGAGTCTGCATAGCATCTGTTCAAACCCATACAAGCCCAGGATGTGGTAAGGGTTATACGTGTTCACTTCTACCTTGTAGTCCAACGTGGAACACAAATGGGAAAAGCACAGGCTGATGGGTAAGTCTTTGATGCAAGTGTCATGATATTGATCTTCTCTATAACCTTTAGGTGTGAAAGCCCATTTTCTTGACCAATCTGAACAGTGTAACCAAGGTGCTAGCACTCTCGTGGATAAACCAGGGCCCTTGATTCTTGGCATGACTTAACACACCCCTACAACACCATTTCTGGGGCTATTCCATGGGGCTACTTCACTATTTGTCCACTTCCTGGAATAGTGAGCATGCCTGTCCCTGTACTGCTTGCTGGCATGCAGCAAACACCTTTTCACCGACACCACCTGTAGAAGGGCACACAGAAAAGAAATAACCCCAGGTGATCTCTTTTCAGGAATCCATGGTCATGTTCATGCTCCAGACGACACAATCAGGACTCAAGTAAAATTTCTGTAGAGTATTATTCTAAGCTTAAAATCCACAAGAGTGTACTCAAAATATGGAACATGGGGAATTTGTGTTCCTTAGGTTTCTAATCAGGGCAGCTCTTTGAAGCTGACTCAAGTGTGTATACCTACTACTTTCCTCACAGTGGCATGGGTTCCTGGTGAGTGGAAGGACTCTACAGTTCGGGTAGTCTTGTTGTATCCCTTCTGATCCCTTTCCATGGTCAAGATCCAAGTACACCACTCAGGAGCTTCCACTCTGACTGCTTCAATTTTTGGTTTCTCTTTGCCACGCTATAATTCTAGGGCAGTCGATGGTACTTGAGCACATGGCTCAGTTTCTATCTCCAGACTTTGCTCTTGTCCTCTTTCTCTTCCGCAGCAACCCCAATTGTATCATCTTTATTCACATTAGCTTCTCTCCTTTAACAGCAATGACTCATCTTTTTTTCGCTCTCTTGTGTTTGAAAACAAAGAATTTAAGCTCCCCCTTTTCTCCTGGCTTCTGATAATGCTATTAATATTGTAGCATCTTGCTATTGGCTTGTTCGGCTGTGGACACGTGGAAGACATGGCCACGCGCAGCGGTGAGCACGGAGCACCATGGGTACTGCCGTGGCAGTTGTGAGAAACTTAAAAACATGTAAACAGCTGTTATTGTG
The DNA here is from genome assembly GCF_904425465.1 of Colossoma macropomum. Classification (NCBI taxonomy): domain Eukaryota; kingdom Metazoa; phylum Chordata; class Actinopteri; order Characiformes; family Serrasalmidae; genus Colossoma; species Colossoma macropomum. Next base: position 14,664,652 of record NW_023494800.1, read on the forward strand.
GGTTTGGGGATATGTAAATGTGTTGTAGGCGTGCTAGCGTGCTGGGCTGTGGGGCTAGTTGTTGGGGTTTAGTGTCTACCTTGTTTGTGTGATGTATGGTTGAAGGTGACCTACCCTGCCTCCCAGTTATTAAGGAGCACAAACAGTGGGTTTCCCTTGCTGCTGTGTTAATAAAAGGGCACTTGTTTGAAGTACTATGTTTCCGATGTATTTATGCTGATGCCACAATGTTCTGACCTCAGTTGAGTCTTCGTAAAAATTTGGTAGAATGTTGAAAATAAGTACAGTGCAGATTCAGTATCAGACAAAGTATATATAAAACACATACCTTATGTTACAATCAGTTAAGATAAGGTGTTCAACAAAGGCATCAACTACTGTCATATTAAAGGAAAACAACATTAAAAAAACAACCAACATTCAGCACCGCCCCCCAAAAAAAGTCTAATCAGGTAAGCATAGTCCAATAGTATATGATATGATGCACAAAACAAAAAGGACAAATACAAAAATACAAATACAAATACAAAAAAACAGAAACTGCCAATTGAACCATCATCACTCACCACTCAGCTTGGATTCTAGTTTGGGCGATTTTGTCCTCATACTTTAGATCACTGGAGAAAATGGGTTGAAAATCAAGCAAACAAACTATGAGTGGCTCTTATATTCAGAGAAATATCCTAAGCGAGGTAATGGGTGTCTTTTTGGACGAGCCAAGGGCAGGAGGACCCCAGCGGGAAGTCAAGGCCTTTTTTTGTCTGTAATGGTTGTGATGGCTAAAATAATAAAATGCTTCTCATTGACAATCAGTCCCACAGCCGCAGCTGAAGCAGGACGGTAGCTGAGGAACCATCAGACAGTCAGAGAGTGAGAAAGCACCTCTTGCAGATCTTCTACAACCTGAATGGCTGGGAAGGCTACTGTAATTTTCAATTTCTAACACCTGACAGAAACCCAGTGATAACAGACTATCATATGTATTTGCAGTCAGTAGCATATCTGAGCCTTCCAGAAGGCCTTTTTGTCAGACTCCTGAAGTGCTAATTATGGAGTGATTTAGCTTGGCTGTATCTACTTGCACTCCACTGAAAAAACCCTGCTTGGATAATCTTCTTTTTGCCATTTCAAGATTTTAACCATTGAATTTCCAACCAAATCATAACAATTGAATAAGACTGTAAATGCATTTTTTGTAGAGATTAGATACAACAGACATGTGTTTTTTGATCCAAAACATCATTAGGCCTACACATAAACAACGTATCCAGGCAGCACCTGTCTGACAGTTCATTCATCAAAAAGGCCACTGATTACAGAAGTCACATGACACACTGTGCAAAAAAAGTAGGATAAAAGTAACAAAGAACATATAGGAGCTAATCAATATTAACAGTAGAGATGGGTATTAGAGTCAAAGTTGATCCTCCTAAATTTTTAGACTTTCATGACTCTTTGAAAATTGTGATTTATTTAGAGTTAGCAGTTAGTTAAGGTAGCTAGTTGACTAGGGCAATTAGGCCCATAAACATGCCCTTGTCTTTAAATGAGGCAAATCAAAAGAAATAAGTCTGCAATGGTTTTGTATAGTTAACATAAAGCCATCAACATTACAAACTAAGTCTTTCCCTTAGATCACAACCAAATGAACTTACTCTCCATCCATCATCTGTCTCTAGCTGAAGCACATAGCAGTGCCTAAGCAAATCCATCTCATCTGTTTTGGCTTTGACTGCAGGCCTAAATGTTAGTAAGAACAGCAGTTGCAGAGTTGGTCAACACATTCCTCCCTATCTCTACACTAATCTACACATATGTATGATGTAATCTGAAAAGAGGAGTCACCAGCACAAACTGCACAGAGGTGCAGACTGCATAAAGGCTGAGGTGAAGCAGGAGTAGTACATTTGGTGGCATGGTGGAGACAATAATACTAATGCTTGTTCTAGACTTTTTTGTTATGGATTTCACTATGTTGCTTAATTTAGCAAAGCTGAATCATGCTTTTTCCAAGAAAGTTTACATATGATAATGTAAAGAAGAAATGCTTTGTAGTTTTTATTTGATTCTCATTTCAAGCTTTTGAGAAGCCTCCTTTTATTAAAATGGAAGACAACTCATCACAGACTATATTTGTTTTATCTGGAATGAAGGACCTGAGACCAAAATATCTTTTTGTTTTTCTGTCTCTCTCTGTTTATCTCTTAATCATTCTTTTGAACCTGATGTTGATTGTAACAATCCTCTTAGAGAAGTCTCTGCATGAACCTATGTATCTCTTTGTATGCAATCTCTGCTTTAATGGACTCTATGGAACAACAGGATTTTATCCTAAATTTACACATAATCTGTTATCACCTTCACCTGTGATATCATATGTTGGGTGTTTTACGCAATCATTTGTGATTTATATATCTTTTATGTGTGAGTACACAACTTTAGTCATAATGGCTTATGACAGATATGTAGCAATATGCAGGCCATTAGAATATCACAACATTTTAAGAACCCAGACAGTGGCAAAGGCTATTCTGTACTCATGGGCTTTTCCCTTTATGTTAGTGCTCCCAAACATTATACTTACTGGGCAACTGCCATTATGTGGATCAAGTATAGACAGACTTTATTGTGATAACTGGTCTATTGTCAAGCAATCTTGTATCCCGACTACAACCATCAATGCTTATGGCTTTGTGCTTCTGTTCATATTTATGGCTCATGCTTTTATTGTCATGTTTTCATATCAAAGGTTAATTGTTGCTTGTAGAAATTCTAGTGATAACAAAAGAAAGTTTATGCGCACCTGTGGACCACATTTAGTGTCTCTGATGAACTTTACTATAGCTGTACTTTTTGATGTAATATTCAGTCGCTATGGAACAAAAGACTTTCCAGAGCATCTGCGGAACGCTTTCCAAGTTGAGATACTTGTTATTCCTCCTATTCTTAACCCTCTTATGTATGGCCTTAAGCTCTCAGAGGTCCGTAAAAGGCTTTTTCAGAAGTGTAAAAAAACACAAGATAAGATCAGCTTTTTGTAGATCAAAGTAACTGCAGTTATGTATTTTGATCACATTTTTAATTCTGTTTCATCAACTGAAATAAACTGCAAGAGTTGAATGTGGGTCCACGCTCTTCACTCTCATAATAGCTGAATCATTAGCCTGCAGGTTAACAGGCTAAGCAATTATTCCATGTGCTGTTTTCAACTGAGCACTTCCTTGATTTTATATGTCACATTATAGAACCAAACAGTGTATTAAAATGTCCATGAAGGTATAAGAGCAAATTAGACAATGAAAGCAGGAGGCAACTCACACCTCGCAATGTAACAGTTAATTATAACCTAATATTAAGGGAAGTCAAAAGCATTCAACATTATCATTAACATTCAAAGTCTATTGTGTAATATTTAAAAAAGAGATATTATGTTTTATTTGGCAATTGTCAATCTGTACACTGCCAGCAGCATCTAATTTGTTTCACAGTTTATTCCGATCTTCTTTTCACTCATTTTCTGATTTTGCTATCTTATGATGATTACACTTGTCTTGTGGCTAAAAATAAATATTAAGGAGCACATGTTGATGCAGATCATGCACTCTATTAGAATTCATTGCATGTTCAACAATAAAAAAACCATAACATTTCTCTGCTTTAGTACACCTACTCAATCTTGCAATGAATTACTACATGTTACTCAGTTCAACTGTAAGTTTTGGCCTTTTAAAGACAAATTAAAATGCATAAAAAGACATAATATGCACCTAGTACCTCTCTCACCTATATACCAGCGTTAACTTTCACAAGCTATTTATGCATTGGTCATTTTTCATTTTTGAAAGAGTCAAAATTTCATGAGGTGTGAACATTCTTTTATATTTTTACTTTGTTATATTTGGCATTACCAAAAAAAACTGCAAAACACTTGCATTTTTGTCATAAAATACTAATGACAGATGCTAATTTTATGAGATGTCATCTGGCATGAGCATGAAGAAAAGTCCATTTTTAGACTTTAATATTTTAAAACATGTCAATCACAGTATGTGATATAATACAGCAGCATACCAAGGACCCTTGGAAATAGTGTTTTCCAGTTTTGATCTTGAAGTCCCCTTGCCCTGCACACCTCATCCAACTAATCAGTGGTTTTAAAGTAGGGAAATATTAACATTTTTAAGGCAGGTGTACTTCAGGACCATGATTGAAAAAAGAAAAAAATGCCCATATTCTACATTTTCTTTTTGTTTTACTAAAGTCCACCTATAATGTGGTTTTATGTACCAAAAGTATTCATAATTTATTTTTTACATTTCCATTCTTCAACTCTTTAGCTTAAATAACTAGTTGCTAACAGGCTAAAATTACCAAGGATTAAATTACATCGGATTTTACATCAATCAATCCTTTCATTATACAAAGGGTATTACCCACTAAGACCAAGGTCTCATTTACAGTGGGGCCCTAAAAATCTTACAATTATATACAAACCATACAGTACATGGTGAAATAAAACAATATTTGTGACAATCCACTTCACAACCAGGGTTAGGAATCAAGTGCAGGTTTATTAGATACAAGGCAGAATCAGTAGTATTTCCAGACAGGGTCAAAGCCATAAACACATCATAAGAAATCAAAAAAAACACCCAGAGGCTCAGTACTCAGATGAGAGGCCTCTGCAGACACAGTGGGGAAATGGTGTCAGGAGATGTGACATACCCAACCCCACCCCACCCCCGACAGACGGCTTCAAAAGCCAACAACCCCCTAAGCCACAACCAGGCCCAGGGGCTGGGAGCAGGATGACCTGAGGAGCCTAAATGTCACCAGATGGTACTGACAAGTGTTTTTCTGGGCTGTACCCCTCCCTATCCACCAGATAATACTACGTCCTAGAAAGTGTGAATAGTGTAAACATAGGAGCCATCCACGTCCAAGGAAAGACATCTGTCTGCACCTGGGAGGTGGCAGACACAGGTTTACATAAGAACACATGGAATGTGGGTGAAATATGGTAAGATACAGGCAGTTCTAACCTGTAAGATACAGGGGTAATTTGTCTGAGAACCTTCAATGGCCCAATACACTTTCGGCTCAATTTCTTAGATGGTAGTTTCAGCCTCAGGTCAACCATGCCATTTGACCAGGATGAACCACCTTATGTCTATGGCGGTTTGCCTGTGTACTTTATCCTTACACTTCTCCTCATCTATTCAACAGCGATCCTCCCCCTCCACCATCTGGAACAGAACGGCCATCAGCCCTCTATCTCACATGTCAGTCTGCAGAACAAAAGGGAGAGAAAAGTCAGGAGAATGCAGCAGCGGGCCCCCACAGAAAACTGCTTAAACTTTTTTAAAAGCCTGTTGGCACTGCTCCATCCACTGAAAAAGTTCTGCTACTCCCTTTTAGTAAGATCAGTCAGCAGGCTGGTGATGTCTAAATGTATGGCAATAGCCAGACAGCACCAGGAACTGTCTCACTTCCTTATCAATTTGGGGACACACCTGTCCATGACCCAAGTGGAAGCCTAGATACTGTACCTCCACCCATCCTATCATGCACTTCTTTGGGTTGGCCGTGAGTCCAGCCCATCTCAGCACCCTCAGGACAGCCCTCAAATGCTGCATGTGGGGCGTATGCGCAGTGAGGGCAGAGAATTCTGTTCATAAGCCACTGAAATAGCCCAAACGGGAGCATGACAAATTGGTGTAACCCAAATGGTGTACAGAAAGCCATTTTTTCACAGAATACCAGAGTCAAGGGGATCTGCCAGTATCCCTTGGTTAAATCCAGTGTTGAAAAGCTAGCAGCACCTGACCGATCGAGCACTTCATTAACACGAGGCATTGGGTCGAATTTAGACACCGCATTGAACTCTCTCTAGTAAACACAGAACCAAACAGTCCCTTCGGGCTTGGGGACAAGCATCATGGGACTGCACCAGTCACTGTGCGACTCCTCGATTATCCCCATGTCAAGCATAACCTTGATTTCATCCCGAACCAGTTTCATTCAGGTAAGTGATAAGGCCGGCTTCATACAACCACATTGAGAGGAGTCTCAGTCTGGTGTTCTTTGAGTTCAGTACCACCAGGCAGAGGCAAAATACCATCGGAAACTCTGTCTGCAACCTGGCAAACCAGGGAAACAGGGACTGCCTCCCTCCATGGATTTAGGAGGTTATGGTGGTATACCTGAAGCCCTCCACCTCTGTCTGACCTGCTCATAGTTGACTTCTCCTACTTGCTGTGTGACCTCAAAGGGTCCTTGCCACTTGGCAAGTAATTTAGAGCTGAACATGGGGAATAAAATGAGCATTGTGTCTCCCGGTGTAAACCCACACAGCTGAGTGCCCCTGTTTTAGGTGCGGCTCTGACGTTCTTGAGCCTGGAGCAAATATTCCTGAGTTAAGTGCCCTAGTGCGTGGAGTTTTACTTGAAGGTCCCTCCTCCCAATACTCTCTGATGATGTCTAGGACGGCCCGGGGCCTCCTCCCATGTAGTACCTCAAAGGGAAGAACCCTGTGGAGGCTTGCAGGTCCTCTCGCACTGCAAACAATAAGGATTCTTCCCACTTATCTCAATTTTTAGTGTCCTCATGCACAAACTGAATCATATTTTTAAGGGGCTGATTAAAGCGTTTAACCAGTCCATCCATTTGGGATGAGTAACAGTGGTACGAATCAATTTAATGCTCAAGAATTCATGTCAAGTGCATGACATGAAAGTAGTGCCCTGGTCATTTAGGATATCTTTGGAGATTCCAACTCAGGAGATCACTCAGAAGAGTGCCTCCGCAACACTATGTGCTGAGACGTTCCAGAGCGGCACTGCCTCCGGGTGTCAACCAGGACAAATACAAAGCGGTACCCTCGTGCACTCCTATCTAAAGGTCTGACAAGGTCCATACCAATTCTCTCTGGAAAGGGGACTTCGATTAAAGGCAATGGGCGCAATGGCACTTTTGAGATGGCCGGAGGGTTTACAAGCTGACATTCACATGACACACACCACCTGCGTACATCCCCATGATTGCCTGACCAGTGTCTTTTCCTGCACCATATGCCCGGCCATTGGACTGTTGTAAGCTGCTTGAGCAGATTGCTTTTTGGCACTAACAAGTGTGTGGTCACTTCTGCTGTTTGAGTGTCCCTCATCACTCTACACAACTTCTTGTTAATAACAGCGAGAGGATAAAACAAGGGGATGCCTGGCTTGAGTATTTGAGCATCAATTAGTCAAATGCAATTTTTAGGGTCCCATCCTATAACTGCTTCAGAGGGAAATCCCCAAGGGGAGCCATCGGGGTGGGCCAAAGGGCGGAATCCTGGGGCATCGCTGACCATGGGCCCCACCCCTTCGATTGCCCCCAGTCTTGGAAGAGCCCCTGACAGGGCTAGAAGCATGCTTGACTTAAAAGTTGAGCATGTCCCACCCCATTTCTTTTTGTGGAACCCACCCTCTAACAATTCCTTTACTAAACCCTTAACTGAAGGAAATTAGTTCCCAAAATCAGAGGATGGGAAAGGTGAGGACCATACGCCGCCTTAACACTATGTTTCTCACACTGAAAATCAATTGTGATTGACACAAGCGGATAATCCCCATGAACACACCGCACCTTCACCCAATAAGCCTTCTCCAATGCCAAATCTTGAATCAAATATTGGTAGATTGTGGTTTGATTACAGGCAGAATCAACCAAAGCTTAATATGTACTCCCTTGAATACTCGCTGGTGTACAGTATGTTCCTGCTCGACTGAGGGGGTGTGTGGCAGGGCGGGAACCCGGACCAGCGTCCATGTGGTGACACTGATTCTGGAAATTTCCAGGTTTACCGCAGCGCCAACACACCTGCCCAGGCTTCAGACAGCTCTTGTGGGCTCAGCCGGTTGTTCTGTTCTAAGATTGTCCTGCTCCAGAGTATACCGTTATGTATGCCTCTGCCAGCTAAGTGGCTTCCTTTAGTGACTCTGGTTGGTGGCACTGAACCCACGTTGCTGTTTCGTTTGGCAGTTGAGCGATGAACTGCTCCGGTACCACCAGGTCTAGGATTTCGCAAGCCTCAGATAGAAGCCACCTCCTGCAGGAGTCGCAGAGCTGCTGCGCAAACATGAAGGGCTGACCGAACTCCTGCAGTGTCAGCAGCCAAAAGCGCTGTCTGTGTTGTTCTGGAATATGGCCAACCTTCTAAAGGATGGCCTTTTTCATCTTGACGTATTCCAGCTGTGCCAGGGCGGTGAGATGCTGGGTGGTGAGTTGGGAGGATCAGAAGCTGTCAGACAGCCCAGTCCTTCTTTGGCCACCCACTCAAAGAGCTTCATGAAGGCCTCTTGGACATCCTGGGAGATCATTTTCGAGAAGGAGATGGTAGCCGCAGCTAGGGTGACGCTGCTTGGCAGCAAGCTCTGCATCAGCTTCTGATCCTCCTCTTGGCCAGGGCCTTGAATCAGTCTCGGTTTTCCCATTGCATCTCAAGGAGGGCTTGGTGCTGTGTCTGCTGCAGGAGGGAATGGACTTTAACGATTTCCCTAAGTGGCAAGGATTCCATGGAGACATGATGTCCTACACTACCCAGGTTTCAGCAATCCTTCACCTGTGATATATGTTGGGTGTTCTACACAGTTACTTGTGATTTACACATTTTTTTATGTGTGAGTACACAACTTTAGTTATAATGGTTTATGATAGATCTTTAGCAATATGCCATCAGAACACCATTAGAATATCACAACATTTTAAGAGCCCAGACTGAGACACAGGCTATTCTGTGCTCATAGGCCTTTCCTTTTATTGTAGGTCTTCCAAATGTTATACTTACTGGGCAACTGCCATTATGTGGATCAAGTATAGACTGACTTTATTGTGACAATGGGTCTATTGTCAAACTGTCTTGCATTCCTGATGCAACAGTCAATGCATATGGCTTTACTGTACTCTGCATATTTATGGCACATGCTTTGATTGTCAAGTTTTCTTATCAAAGGTTGATTACTGCTTGTCAAAATCCTAGCGATAACAAAAAGAAGTCCACGCACACTTGTGGACCACACTTACTGTCTCTGCTTCACTATAGTTGTGCTTTTTGATTTAATGTTTGGTCGCTATGAAACAAAAGGCTTTCCAGAGCATATTCCACCAATACTTAATCCATTTATGTATGATCTTAAGCTCTGTGAGATCCACAATAAGCGTTTTCAAAAAAGGATAAAACATTAAGACAAAAATAAGCTTTTTGTAGGTCACAGTGACTGCTAGACTGTAAGAAAAAACCTTCTGTACTGTGCATTTTTGTTCATCAAGGTACAAACAACTTTGTACCTTTAATTTTTGTATGGATTTGTCTTAGTATATATGTATTTGTATTTTTAAATAAACTAATAAACCGAACAATTAAATAAAAAAGCCTGGTGTCAAGACAAGGTGTGTGGCTTAAGAAATGTAATTCCAACGGGATATGGTAATGAAGATGTACCCTTGAGTGTACCATCCAGTGACAAGGGCTTCCAGTGACAGTTCAGCACTTTTTTCTGAAAATGTGAATATCAATTTGTGTATTATTATTTCTTAACCTGTGGCCTTCAGACCACCAGTGGGCCATGAAGTACCCTCTAGTGGTCCGCGGGCCTGTACTCAGTGGGAGGCAGTTGTTCATACTGGGCCAGTAACGTCATTTTAACTTATAAAAGTCAAAAAAGATTACCTTAATAATTACAAGTCTAAGAATTAAACCTTTTTAAATTATACCCAATTAATATAAATATTAATGCAGACATACAAATAAAAACACAGCAGCAGCAAGCTATACATCATTGTTTGAGACAATGCAGCTGAAAAATACATACAGGATTTGGAGCAACATATGTATCCAGATGACATCTTTATCAGGGAAGGCCTTGCTTATTTCAGTAAGAAAACGCCAAACCAAATTTTGCACGTACTACTACAGCATGGCTCTATATTAAAAGAGTCTAGGTGCTAAACCGGCCTTGCTGTAGTCCAGACCTGTCACCCACTGATAACATCTGGTACATTATGAAAAGAAAAATACGACTAAGGAGACCCCAAACTGTGAAGGAGCTGAAATCCTATAGTGAACAAGAATGGAAAAAATATTATTTTCATAATTACACCAAACGTGCCAACTATTTTGAATCATGTTGCTGACATCAAATTCAAAACGGGCATATATTTAAAAAACCCACAAATTTTCTGTTTCAACATTTTTATATGTTGTCTTTGTACTACTATTAATTAAATATCGGGTTTAAATGATCCGCACATCATTGGATTTTGTTTTATTTACATTTAGTGCATAAGGGACTGAACCAAAACAATCATCTCTGTTTAGCCTCAATTAAAGGCCTAAATGTTAGTACAGACATTTTAGAAAGTAGTTTCAGACATCCCTCCTATTCTTACAGAAATCTACGCCTATGAGTGATGTAATCTTAGGAGTAAGCTGAAGAGACAGAGAGCATATAAAGGTCGAGGTGGTAAGTAGGATTAGAAAATTTACTGGTATGGTGACACTTTTACTACTTACTGCCTGCTCTGGACTTTTTTATGTATTTCACAATGTGGCTGATTAGTTAGCAAACATGAAATCAGTTAACTTGTATGCTTATATGGAGTCTCTTAAAATCCTCTTCTGTCTTCCTAAGTTCATCTAAACTTTTAAAAACACTGAATTTTTTATCTATTCTGATAATGGACAAGAAATAGTTTGTAGTTTTTGTTTAATTTTCATTTTATGCTTTTCTGAACCTTCACTTTCTCTTAACATGGAAGACAACACATCACTTACTCCAATATTTGTTTTGTCTGGAATGAAGCATTTGACACCAAAATATCTTTTTGTGTTTCTGTCTCTCTCTGTTTATCTCTTAATCATTCTTTTGAACCTGATGTTGATTGTAACAATCCTCTTAGAGAAGTCTCTGCATGAGCCTATGTATCTTTTTGTATGTAATCTCTGCTTTAATGGACTCTATGGAACAACAGGATTTTATCCTAAATTTATATATGATCTGTTATCGCCTTCACCTGTGATATCATATGTTGGGTGTTTTACGCAATCATTTGTGATTTACTCATCTTTTACATGTGAGTTCACAATTTTAGTTACAATGGCTTATGATAGATATGTAGCAATATGCAGGCCATTAGAATATCACAACATTTTAAGAACCCAGACAGTGGCAAAGGCTATTCTGTACTCATGGGCTTTTCCTTTTTTGTTATTACTCCCACACCTTGTACTCACTGTCCAACTACCATTATGTGGATCAAGTATTGACAGACTTTATTGTGATAACTGGTCTATTGTCAAGCAATCTTGTATCCCGACTACAACCATCAATGCATTAAGCTTTACGCTTCTGTTAATAGTTATGGCTCATGCTTTTATTGTCATGTTTTCATATCAAAGATTAATTGTTGCTTGTAGAAATTCTAGTGATAACAAAAGAAAGTTTATACACACCTGTGGGCCACATTTAGTGTCTCTGATGAACTTCTCTATTGCTTTGCTTTTTGATATAATTTTCAGTCGCTATGGGTCAGAAGACTTTCCAGAGCATCTGCGGAACGCTTTCCAAGTTGAGATTCTTGTCATTCCACCTATTGTTAACCCACTTATATATGGCCTTAAGCTCTCAGAGATCCGCAAAAGACTTTTTCAAAAGTCTCAAAAACAAAAAAAAACAAGATTAGCTTTTTGTAGATCAAAGTGACTGCTGGATATTACTGTGGATATTACTCTGTTTTTTTACCAACTGTTTTCTTATGTTTTAATAGCTGTCAAGTCCTTTTTCCATGTGTTGCTGTCAACTGAGCAATTCCTTGATATTATATTTGGCCACATTATAGAACCAATATAATTTTTTATTGAACCGTATTTAAAACTTAATGAAGATATATAAACATAAGACTAATTTAGTCACTGAGAGCAGGAGGCTCTCCAACCATGTAAATGCAGATATAACAGTTAATCATTGTAACATAATAATAACACAAGAAAAAAGTTCAAAATTACTTCTCATGCAGTCTATTGTGTAATTAAAAAAAGTTTGTTATGGTATATTTGGTCAGTCTACACACAGCTAGTTTGTAGTTTGATTTACTTCAAGAATTTTGTCATCATCATATCTAGTCCTAATTTCACTCATTGGTGCTGAAATATGAATATGTAACAGCGAACACTGACACAGAGTATGCACTCCATTAGAGTTAATTCCATGTCCAACTATTGAAAAATGCAACATTTCTCTGCTTTAGCACAACCCACACCCATGCAGTCTTGTTATGAACTGATGAGTGGAGGGAGGGGGTGCAGACTTTCTCTGTTCAGCCATTTTTTGCCTTATAAAGCAAAAATAAATTGTGTTAAAAACATAATACATTTCTACTATCATTTATGTACCCACTTTTAACTTTTTCAGGTTTTGCCTTGTCCATTTTTTGCTTTTTAAAACAGTCAAAATTTCATGAGGTATTAGAATTTAACCCTTAGGGCTATTCTATTCCTGCTCAAAGGACAAGGTCGAAAACCAACATTGGATGGCTGTGATCTTTGGGCCCTCAGGTGGCACTACATTAAAAACAGACATGATTCTGCAGTGGAAATCATTGCAGGGGCTCAGGAACACTTGTGAAAACCACTGTCTGTGAACACAGTTCATTAATGCATCCACAAATGCAAGTTAATGCTGAACAACTTATACAGGTTTTGGAACAACATATGCTGCCATCTAGACAACGTCTTTTTCAGGGAAGGCCTTGCTTATTTCAGCAAGACAATGTCAAACCACATTCTGCATGTATTACTACAGCATGACTCTACAGCAAAAGAGTCTAGGTGCTAAAGTGGCCTGCCTGCAGTCCAGACCTGTCACCTATTGAAAACATTTGGCACATTATGAAACAAAAAAAAACAACAATAGGGACCCCAAACTGTTGAGTAGCTGAAATCCTATATTAAGCAAGACTGGAAAAAACATTTCACTTTTAAAATTACAGCAATTGCTCTCCTCAGTTCCCAAATGTTTACAGAGTGTTCTTAAAAGTGGTAAACATGCCCCCATGCCAACTTTTTTGAATTATGTTGCTGGCATTAAATTCAAAATGGGCATATATTTAAAAAAAAACACTTTTTCTGTTTCAACATTTGATATGTTGCCTTTGTACTATTTTGAGTTAAATATAGGGTTTAAATATGTCATGCCTCACTCCAGCGCAGCTGAAACTACAGTCAACACGGCCGCCTCAGACTACAGTTCCCAGAACCCCTAGCTTCATCACAGGACTCAGGACTCTACCTGATCCACCTATCAACGCTCTGCTTCTCCGGACTTCTAATCACACACACCTGTTTCTCCCTGTATATAATCAGTCTGTTTGTAACCACACTTTGTGAAGTATCGTCACCTTGTCGTGCATACGGAGCATTTCTCACATCTGTTATCTCTTTTCTGTGTATGACCGATACTATGTTTATGAACTTGATTTCTGCCTTGCCCCTTTGCTCAGTTTTGGATTTCTGGTTTTTGACTATATGTTTCTGTTTTTTGACTGTGATTTTGGATTCTTACTTTGGCATTAAAGTTTATTACTTAAGCCTCTTCTGCGCACAAAGTGGTTGTTCAGAAGGTCTTGAGCGACCAAGGTCAGCTTCTGGGACATCACCAGCAGGTACTGGCAAGTGTTACTCAATCTGTTCGTGATCTCACACAACAACAAGCTGAACAGCAGGCCCAGCTCATTCAGCTCCTGACAGGAGTTATCGCCAGACAACTGCGAGATATCACCACACGACTGCAAAATCTCTTAGTCTGCTCATCTGCTCCTATTTCTGCCCTAGTTTCTGTCACAACCAATACAGTTTCAGTGAGTTATACCCTTGCATTTCCTGTGAGTAAACCGGGTGAGTTTGATGGATCTCCCGATAGATGTTGGGGTTTCCTTCTACAATGCTTTGTGTTCAGGGATGGAGGATAAGCTAAGTAGCATGCTACTTTTTGTAGTGAACTACAAATTTTTGTAGCTAATAGCTGTAGCTGCTACAGTTTTATGAAATGTAGCTAATATCTGTAGCACCTACAAATTTTTGTGTAGCTATAGCGATAATTTTCGCTACAATTTCGCTACAGACTTCAGGCAATCTGCGCAAAATGTGAACGTGATCATTAACTGGGCTGGTGGCGATTGCGCAACCCTGACTGAGCCACGGACAGTTCAAGCAAACGGTCCTGCGCTGGCCCCACATGCTGATCACCCCATACTAGTAGGCTTAGCTCAGGGGTCAGCAACCGAAATGTTAAGAAGAGCCATTTGTCCTTTCAACAAAAATGAAACCCCTTTGGGAGGCAAGACATTTTATATCTGTTTTACCATCATGGCTGTAAGTATGTCTCAGTATGTGCTAATGTACTAGTATAGACTAAAAAACATAATATAAACAAAAAACACAGACTTACTTCACTCTGCTTTAACCTTTAGATCAGCTGTAGCCGCTTTTCTCGCACCTCAGTCAGGAATATTTTCAGCGAAAGTTTCTTGTAAAATGTCTTTCAATGTTCGACCTTTTACGAGGCTGAAGTCATTCATTCTCCAGCTTCTCATTCAAATTGTCCCGTTCCACCTTAAATGGTGCCTGAGGCGCCAGACCATGCTGCTGCACCATTTAAGATGGAACGGGAGAATTTGAACGAGAAACTGGTGAATAAGAAGCTTCAGCTTCGCTACTTGTTGCAGATTAAACATATCAGGAAACCAGCTGAGTGATTATAAAGGCAAATATGTCCAATCATCTTCAAATTATCGATGTTCATCTTAAATCTCTCTCTTTGCCATTTCCTTATCTGCATTGCTGTGTGTCCAGCAGTCTCCACATCAGTCTTCAGCGTTAAAGGTTGGTGAATTAGCAGTTATACATTAACTCCAGCATTTAAGACCATTTACTGTGTAACTGTGTTAGAACTGTGTGTTATAACAATTTTACAACAAAGGAGAATTATGTTATTTTACCTAAAAATCAAATTCTGCTGTGGAGTCACAACAGCTCTGCAGCAGTGGAGAGATTATTCAGGCCTGATTCTCACCCCAAACAGTCAGGGTCACTGATGAGAATTTGAAGGCTAAAGTGTTTCTGAAGTTTAATAAAGTGTCATGTCTGTATATCTTGCTGAAATGTTTAAACGGGAGCAGTTTTATTTTCACAGTTGACAATGCTTTGCACAAAATTGTTTTGTTTTTATGTGGTTAATTTTTTCCGATTTTTGTTAGGAAAAACCTGGAATGATTGGCTTTGCCTTTACTTAGTCTAAATTTTTGTTGGATATCGTGCCTTTGGTTGTGTAAGTTTGATTGTTGGCTACACTCAAACTTACTTTTTGGTGATCTTTTTGTGTATTTGCAGCTTTACAATTAAATGTTTTTTTTCTGGCACATGATTAAATGCAGTGTCACACTATCAGTTGGGCTTGTTTGGTGTGTCAGGTGGAGATTCACAAACATTCTGATAATCGTGCTTTGAAAGTAGCTTAAAAGTAGTGCACTACTTTTCAAAACGTAGCTAAAAAGTAGTCACTATTTTTTCTGGAAAAGTAGCTAAATTGTAGATAACTACAATTTTTGGGAAAGTAGCTAGAAAGTAGATAACTACTAATTTTTCCATAGCTATCCCAACCCTGTCTGTGTTTCAAAAATTCCCCAGCTAGTATTGATCAGGCCAAAATAGCCTTTGTTATATCACGTCTTTTGGATAAAGCTTTAGAATGGGCCACTGCTGGGTGGTCTCGTATCTAAGACATGACATTTCTGAAAGACTTTAAGACTGTGTTCGATCATCCTCATGATGGTCCACTTCCAGCTCCCGTTCCAGTGGCAGTCCCAGTTCCAGTTCTAGCTCGGCTCCAGAACCCAAGCAGTGTGACTCTTCCAGACCATCCAGAGAAGAGAGGCTTCATCGTCTTTATGGAGGTCTGTGCATGTATTGTGGCACTGCTGGTCACGTTTTACGTGACTGTCGGGCTCACCGCACAGACCTCAGGCACCAGCCCTGGGATTCCGCTAATGTGGTGAGTGTTCCCACAAAGAGGTAGGTTTCAAAGTCTGTACTCCTTCCTGTTACTGTTTGCTACCCACAATCTTCTCTTGTCATTCCAGCATTAATTGACTCAGGAGCCGACGGGAACTTCATACATTCCAACGTGGTGGCTCAACTACACATTCCAGTACATGATCACCAGACACCACTCAAAGTCACCCCATTGGATGGAGGAAACATCAGAGTGTATCCTGTCTCCTTTGTCACAGAACCTATTCACCTAGAGGCCAGCTTTCTTCATAAAGAACAATCGCCCTTTCTAGTCACTGACTCTTCTGAGTTCTCTATCATTTTAGGTCACCCCTTGCCACAAAAACACAATCTGCAAATCTCTTGGTCTACTCAAGAAATCACAGTTTGGTCAGATTATTGCCTTTCTAATTGCCTCACTTCACCAGAACTTAAAGTTAGGTCCACCTCAACAGAGAGTCCAAAACCCATACACACTACTCAAATTCCCCCTGAATATCCTGATTTGGTTGAAGTTTTCCTTAAAAAGAATGCAGCTAAACTTCCTCCTCACCGTCCTTATGATTGTTCCATTGATACCATAGAAAGTGTCACTTTGCATAAATCATGTGTTTACCCTTTGACTCAAGAAGAAGAGAAAGCCATGGGGGATTACATTGACAAGGCTTTAGCACAAGGTTTATTTGCCCCTCAACATCGCCAGCTGCATCTGGATTTTTCTTCGTGAAAAGAAGGATGGCGGTCTTATACCTTGTATTATTTATCGTGCCCTAAAAAATACTACCAAGAAATTCACTTATCCTCTGCCTTTAATCCCTGTTGCTCTGGATCTTTGTGGTGCTCAATATTTCACCAAATTAGACCTTCACAGTGCATACAATTTGGTACTTATTGGAGAAGGGGATGAGTGGAAGACTGCATTCATTACCACTAGGGGTCACTGTGAGTACTATGTCATGCCGTTTGGTCTGTCTGATGCAGCTTCAGTCCTCCAATCATTCATTTATGACGTCCTCCGGGACATGATTGGAACATTTGTAATCGCATACATTGATAATATTCTAATATACTCACCTGACTACAACATTCATGTCCAACAAGTCTGCCAAGTCTTACACCGCCTGCTAAAAATTGATTTATTTGTTAAGGGAGAAAAGTGTAAATTTCACCTACAAAAGGTCTCATTCCTAGGTTATATAATTAGCTCTCAAGGAGTCTTGATGGACAACCAAAAGGCTGAAGCTGTAGTCAATTGGCCTACTCCCACATTCATAAAGGACCTGCAGAGGTTTCTAGGTTTTGCCAATTTCTATCAACAGTTCATTAGAAACTTCAGTGCGCTTGCCGCACCCCTCATAAGTCTTCTTATGGGAACATCCAAAAGGCTGGTTTGGAATCCAGCAGCAGAAACCGCTTTTCGTATCCTCAAAATTGCATTCACTTTAGCACTTCTCCTCAAACACCCTGATCCTTCCAAACCATTCATAGTAGAAATAGATTTTGAGACAGGAGTAGGTGCCATCCTATCACAGCGTAGTAGAGACCCAGAGAAGTTATACCCTGTAGCTTTTTATTCACAAAAACTAAGCCCCGCAGAGCAGAACTATGGCATAGAGGATCGTGAACTCCTGCCACTTAAGCTTGCTCTTTGAGTGGCGCCACCCTTTCCTAGTCCTTACAGACCATAAGAAATTTAGAACACCTCTGTTCCACCAAACGTTCGAATCCTAGACAAGCTAAGTGGTCCCTGTTTTTCTCGCACTTCCAATTCAGTATCTCATACCGCCCTGGTTCACGTAATTCAGATGCCTTGTCAAGAAATCACCAGTGCGACTTCAAAAAGAGATTCAATCTGAGCCCGAACCTATTCTTCCTATGTCTGTACAAATAGCCTCCATTTGCTGGGAGATTGATGATTGGTTGATGTTCCTGACAGCTGCCCACAGAATAAGCGTTACGTACCAGACCAATTTCATGACTGTTTGATTACCTGGGCTCATTCCTCTCTTAGCTCCGGTCATGCTGGTGAGTTCCATAATCAATGACTCTTATTAAATCATTACTAGTGGGAAACACTAAAACAAGACATGCGTAGATTTGTGTCATCTTGCTCTGTATGTGCTCAAAATAAAACACCTGAAACGATCCCTGCTGGCAAACATATGCCTCTCCCAGAACCTGAACATCCTTGATCCCCTACAGCTATCAATTTCATTACTGATCTTCCCCCTATTGAAGGGTTTACCACCATTCTCACAGTTGTAGATCATTTTTCCGGAGGCTGTTAAGTTTATTCGCTTTGAGTCACTGCCTAACGCTTTTGACACAGCTCTAGCCCTGTATGAGCACATTTTTCGTAATTCTGGCTTCCCAGAAGACACAGTATCTGAAGAGGTTCACAATTTACATCTAGAGTAAGGTTTCTACCCTGGTCAGGCTTCTGTGAACATTTAGGAATAAACATCAGTCCCACCTCTGGTTATCACCCACAATCTTACGGGCAATGTGAACGCATATATCAGGAATTGGGAAAGTTTCTTTGTGCCTTTAGTAGTAGTAACTCTACAGACTGCTCTAAGTTTCTAATCTGGGTTGAAATAGCGCAAAACTCCCTACTATGTTCTGCCACTCACATCCTAGGTTATCAGCCTCCTCTTGCTCCTTGGACTGCTACCTCTTTGGACACCCCAGCCATCAATGACTGGATGAAGCGCAGCGAGGAGGTCTGGGAACAGACTCACTGCAGCATCAAGGCAGCCCTTCAGCGTGCAAAGGAACAAGCAGTCAGGTAAAAGGAGGGAGACCCCCTCCTTTTAGCCAGGAGACCAGGTCTGGCTGTCCACTTGGGACCTCAGGTTTCGGGAGGGTTGCCGTAGGTTACAGCCTAAATACATCGGTCCGTTACAGATAATTAAAAAGATCAATGATGTCACTTACAGACTTAAGCTTCTAGCTCAATTCCGCATCTCATCCTCTTTTCATGTATACCCCCTTAAGCCTGTGGTCCCATGGTCTCTGGACGAAGTGTCACCTGATGGAGCTCCACCAGAACCACTGGAGGTGGAGGGCACAACGGTCTATGCTGTCCGCCAGGTAATCTTGATGCGTGAAGGGAATCACGAGTATTTCATTGACTGGGAGGGATACAGGCCAAAGGAAAGAAGTTGGATGCCAGCTAAAGATGTCTTGGACCCTGGGTTGGTGGTGGATTTTCATGCCAGGTATCCCAAGAAGCCAACTCCCCATCCTAGAGGACATCCTCGAAAGAACATCTCTACTTCCTGTCCTGACCACGCTTTACGAAGTATCGTCACCTTGTTGTGCATATCGAGCGTTTCTCACACATCTGTTATCTCTTTTCTGTGTATGACCTGTGTTACGTTTATGACCTTGATTTCTGCCTTGCCCCATTACTCAGTTTTGGATTTTCTGGTTTTTTGACTTTCTGTTTCTGATTTTTGACTGTGATTTTGGATTCTCCCTTTGGCATTAAAGTTCTTAAATCAAGCCTCTCCTGCAAGCGTCTGGTTCCGTCTGCCACTGTTACAAAACAATTTGCATGTCATTGCATTTTGTTTAATTTACATTAAACAATCATCTCTGTTTAGTCTCAGTTACAGGCCTAAATGTTAGTACATACATTTCAGAAAGAGGTTTCAGACATCCCTCCTATTCTTACAAAAATCTGTGCCTATGAGTGATGTAATCTTAGGAGTAAGCTGAAGGGACAGAGAGCATATAAAAGCCAAGGTGGTAAGTAGGATTAGAACATTTACAGGCATGGTAACACTTTTACTACTTACTGCCTCCTCTGGACTTTTTTATGCATTTCACAATGTGGCTGATATTTAGCAAACATAAAATCAGTAAACCTGTATGCTTATATGGAGTCTGTTAAAATCCTCTTCTCTCTTCTAAAGGTCATCTAAACTTTTGACAACACTTTACATTTTTTAACTATTCTGATAATGGACAGAAGAAATAGTTTTGTTTAATTTTCATTTTATGCTTTTGTGAACCTTCACTTTTTCTTAAAATGGAAGACAACACATCACTTACTCCAGTATTTGTTTTGTCTGGAATGAAGCATTTGACACCAAAATATCTTTTTGTTTTCCTGTCTCTCTCTGTTTATCTCTTAATCATTCTTTTGAACCTGATGTTGATTGTAACAATCCTCTTAGAGAAGTCTCTGCATGAACCTATGTATCTCTTTGTATGTAATCTCTGCTTTAATGGACTCTATGGAACAACAGGATTTTATCCTAAATTTATATATGATCTGTTATCACCTTCACCTGTGATATCATATGTTGGGTGTTTTATGCAAGCATTTGTGATTTACTCATCTTTTACATGCGAGTTCACAACTTTAGTTACAATGGCTTATGATAGATATGTAGCAATATGCAGGCCATTAGAATATCACAACATTTTAAGAACCCAGACAGTGGCAAAGGCTATTCTGTACTCATGGGCTTTTCCTTTTTTGTTATTGCTCCCAAACCTTATACTCACTGTCCAACTACCATTGTGTCGATCAAGTATTGACAGACTTTATTGTGATAACTGGTCTATTGTGAAGCAATCTTGTATCCCGACTACAACCATTAATGCTTTAGGTCTTACGCTTCTCTTAATAGTTATGGCACATGCCTTTATTGTCATGTTTTCATATCAAAGGTTAATTGTTGCTTGTAGAAATTCTAGCGATAACAAAAGAAAGTTTATACACACCTGTGGGCCACATTTAGTGTCTCTGATGAACTTCTCTATTGCTTTGCTTTTTGATATAATGTTTAGTCGCTATGGGTCAAAAGACTTTCCAGAGCATCTGCGGAACGCTTTCCAAGTTGAGATTCTTGTAATTCCACCTATTGTAAACCCTCTTATATATGGCCTTAAGCTCTCAGAGATCCGCAAAAGACTTTTTCAAAAGTCTCAAAAACAAAAAAAAAAACAAAATAAGATTAGCTTTTTGTAGATCACTACAAAACTGTTCACTGCTGGATATTACTGTTATATTGTGTATATTTACCAAATATTTGCTTCTATTTCAAAACTGTAAAGTCCTTTTTCCATGTGCTGCTGTCAACTGAGCAGTTCCTTGATATTATATTTGGCCACATTATAGAACCAATTTAATTTTTTATTAGAATTTTTAATTTTATTATATAAACATAAGATTAAATTAGTCACTGAGAGCTGGAGGCAACTCCAACCATGTAAATGCAGATCTAATAGTTAATCATAATAACATAATAAGAATACAAGTCAAAAATATTCTAAATTACTTCTCATGCAGTCTATTGTGTAATATTAAAAAAGTTTGCTATGTTATATTTGGTCAGTCTGCACACAGCTAGTTTGTTGTTTGATTTGCTTCAAGAATTATGTCATCACCATATCTAGTCTTAATTTCTCTCATTGGTGCTGAAAATAAATATGTAGCAGCAAAAACTAACACAGAGTATGCACTCCTTAGAGTTGATTTCATGACCCACAATTGAAAAATGTAACATTTCTCTGCTTTAGCACAACCCACACCCATACAGTCTTGTCATGAACTGATGAGTGGAGGGAGGGGGTACAGACTTTCCCTGCTGAGCTATGCCTTATAAAGCAAAAATACATTGCATGACAAACATAATACATACCTACTACCTCTATCAATTATGTACCCACTTTTTCAAGTCTTTTATGCATTGGCCATTTTTGGCTTTTTAAAACAGTCAAAATTTCATGAGGGACTAGAATTCACCATTAGGGCTGTTCTTGTTTTGCATTACTGAGAATGCATATATATTTCCATCATAAAATACCAACAAAAAATAAAGGTTTTAGTCAATTTCTTTGGTGCTTTCTGGAATGACAATGACAAAAGAGATAATTTTCAGAGTTTTAAAATAAAAAAAAAAATCCAGTGAAAGGATGTAATATAGTACAGCAGCATGCTAAGCAGTCTTGAAAATGTCTAGTGTTTCCCTGACCTGGTCCTAGAGTACCCTTGACCTGCAAATTTGGTTTGCCTGTGTCCAACATACCTCATCTGACTAATCAGCTACATTAGTTTAGAGGGACTTTGTCACATTTGGAATAATTTCACCTTTAAGTACAGCCGTGCAGTTGTTGCCATTTGTGGATGTCATGTAGTATGACCTCATGAAAACACTACAAAATTGTATCTGAAAATCTGCCGTTATACATTTCATAGTAAACATGGTGCAATCTCTGTCTACATGTCTTGCATTGGCTTTTTCTGTGCTTTTATACTTAATTTATGATTAATATAAGTTCAATTATTTATTGTAGTTTACATTGCCATTTCCAGATCTGTTTTGGGACTGGTAGGCCATATGAGCATATTAAATGTGTGGGTCATTTTTGGCTCACATCCAGTTTGCCACTATTAATACTAGACAGCACTGCTTGTATCTCTGCCAGAAGTGGCCCAAATTTGTTTTGAGATACGTAGAGCAAATAAGCATTTTTAATGAGAGCCATTTTTGGCTTGCAGTACCATATATTTGCTAGAAGTGGCCCTGCATCCACATGCTATTTGGGTCACTGGTGTACAATAGCTAAGTGCAGATTTATCTGGCTTAGTAAAAGTTCAGGGGGGTCTGAAGTGTAAATTCTTGCATGGGGTTTGTAGAATCTATTATTCACAGGGGGTATGGGTGTGATTTATAGTGCCAGCTGGCTGATGAAAGCAATATAAATAAGAAGCAGCCACTGTGTTTCCCTTTGCACAGATAGAAAGGACCATCTAACTCATTTAGTACACTATGGTGAGTACTGTATAAGTCTTCAGTGATGCATTTGTGATGGATTGCAGTGTAGAGTGGTACAAAGAATTTGGTGCCTTAAAAGTGCAGTCAAAAGCATTTCTATACAGCACTGTCATCACTGTAAACAAGAACAGGCAAAAAAATCATATCACTGTAATCAATAAAAGTGGCTTTAGAAAACAGCATAAACATATTTGTCTGCCTCTACAAATAAATTATGGCTACTATAAATTAAAAAATAAAACTGGACGTCAAACTGAACCTTGCGGGACACCATTGGTCATGGTAGAAATTCACATTTACATTGAAAGCTTTTAATAAATCAGTCGAGATGGCTGCACAGTGTGTCCTTTTGTCTATACATAACCCCATTTCCAAAAAAAGTTGTGATGCTGTGCAAAATATAAATAAGAACAGAATGCAATGATGTGCAAGTAATTTAACCCTTATATGTAATTAAAAATAGTACAAAGACAACATGCCAAATGTTAAAACCGAAAAATTTCTACACCAATTTCGAATTTGATGCCAGCAACATACTTAAAAAAATTTGGGACAGGAGCAACAAAAGACTGGTAAAGTTGTGTAATGCTTAGAAAAAACCTGGTGGAAAGTCTCACAACTAAATAGGTTTATTGGCACCAGGTCAGTAACATGAATGGGTATAAAAAGAGCATCTCAGAGAGGCTGAGCCTTTCAGAAGTAAAGATGAGGAGGGGTTCACCACCCTGTGAAAGACTGCATGGGATAACAGTGCAACAATTCAGGAGTAATGTTCCTCAGTGTAAAATAGCAAAGAACTTGGGTCTAGAGTACATAATATGATTAAAGGCTGAAAACCAATAATGGATGGATGTGATCTTTGGGCCCTCGGGCGGCACTGCATTAAAAACAGACATGATTCTGCAGTGGAAATCATTGCAGGGGCTCAGGAACACTTGTAAAAACCACTGTGAATACAGTTTGTCACTGCATCCAAAAACGCAAGTTAAAACTCTACTATGCAAAGAAGAAACCATATATAAACAGGATGCAGAAACGCTGAAAATTCTCTGGGCCTGAGCTCATTTAAAATGGACTGAGGCGGAGTGGCAAAGTGTCCTGTGATCCAAAAAATAAAAATTTGAAATTCTTTTTGGAAAACATGAACACTGTGTCCTCCAGACTAAAGAGAAGAGGAACCATCCAGCTTGTTAAAAAGTCAGCATCTGTGATGGTATGGGGGTGCATTAGTGCAGGTGACTTACACATCTGTGAAGGCACCATTAATGCTGAACAATATATACAGGTATTGGAGCAACATATGCTGCCATCTAGACCAGGGGTTCTCAACCTTTTCCACCCCAAGGCCCACTTGTTTATAACTATAAAGCATAGTGGCCCACAGAAAAACTAAAACTAAAATGTTTTTTAAATAATTTTCTTTTTTCTAAATTGCTCAGTTGCTGAAAATCTCTGAATTATGGCCTAACCAAAGGTCTTCCATTTCACTTCAATCACAGAAACCAAAATTTGCAGTTATGTTTGCAGATATGTCAAAAAGGGGGAAAAAGAAAAAAAGGTAGATGTAGATGTGGACTATGATTTGGATCTGCAATCCATCACGTTTTCACTGAAAATACTCTCGTGGCTTTCCCACAGGACTAACTGTTTGGTCTGGAGATGTCTCTTTAGTTTTGAGGGTTTTTATGGCCTCATTTTAAATAAACCACACACCACTCAAGGGTCTTTCGGATTAGCGTCACCACATCAACAATAATAATATACGTTACTTGATATCTGCTTCTTTGTCATTAGTTTAACATTTTGAGTTTAACGACTCAGGTCGCTGATGCTCGGCCAGAAATAAAGCACAACTCTTCGCTACTATTTTAAGGCTTGTCTGTGTTTTTTATCAGCTGCAGCTCGATATGAGAGCAATGACAGCCTGTGACTGCAATGTTTTTATTTTTACATCTCTACCAGCCCACTACGAACTACTGCCTCCCCTTGAGTACAGGCCCACAGACCAGTAGAGGGTGCTTCACGGCCTACTGGTGGTCCGCCGCCCCTAAATTAGCTAAAATCCTATATTAAGCAAGAATGAAAAAACATTTCACTTTCAAAATTACAGCAATTGGTCTCCTCAGTTCCCAAACATTTACAGAGTGTTTGTCACACATTCCTCTGGCTCTGACTTACACATGGAATCCTGTGGGAGATCATGTAACTGTTGAACTTCCTCAATCCTCCAATCACCGTTTACAATCACCATAAATCTGGTGTTTTGCACCTGTTATATATGTCATATGACCAGTATAGTTTAGCTAAAAGCCCAGGCTTTAGATTAGGTTAGTTGCGAGGTATTGCTTCTCATAGTAAAGCTACTGAGCGTTTCCTGTTTGCCATTGTTTGCCATTTTTGAGTATTTGACTCTGTTTCTGGATTTTCTGGCTTTGCCTTTTTGTCTTTGCCCTTTTGGATCTGGTTGCCTTTGTTTGTCCTTTTTTGTCTTTTTGCTCTTTTGGATTTGACATATGACTGTTCACCGACTACGATTCTTGTCAAACCATTTACAAGTAAAGCCTCATTTGTTGTTGTTTTTTCTTAATTTATACCGCGAGCATCTGGGTGGTTCTGTGACGTTACAGTGTTAAAAGTAAATGTGATGCATCACAGTGGCAAACATGCCCCTGTCCCAACATTTTTGAATCATGTTGCTGACATCAAATTCAAAATGGGCATACATTTTTCCAAAAACAACACAATTTTTCTGTTTCAACATTTGATATGTTGTCTTTGTACTATTTTCAATTAAATATAGGGTTTAAATAATTTGCATGTCATTGCATTTTTTTTATTTACATTTAGGTCATAAGGGACTGAACCAAAACAATCATCTCTGTTTAGCCTCAATTACAGGCCTAAATGTTAGTACATACATTTCAGAAAGTAGTTTGAGACATCCGTCCTATTCTTACAGAAATCTACGCCTCTGAATGATATAACCTTGGGAGTAAGCTGAAGAGACAGAGAGCATATAAAAGCCAAGGTGGTAAATAGGATTAGAAAATTTACAGGCATGGTGACACTTTTACTACTTACTGCCCAGTCTGGAATTTTGTTATGCTTTTCACAATGTGGCTGATATTTAGCAAACATGAAATCAGTTAACTTGTATGTTTTTATGGAGTCTCTCAAAATTTTCCTCTCAGTTCTAAAGTTCATGTACAATTTTGAAAACACTTTAAATTTTTTTATCTATTCTGATAATGGACCGAAGAAATAATTTGTAGTTTTTTGTTTTAGTTTTCATTTTATGCTTTTCTGAACCTTCACTTTTTCTTAACATGGAAGACAACACATCGCTTACTCCAGTTTTTGTTTTGTCTGGAATGAAGCATTTGACACCAAAATATCTTTTTATTTTCCTGTCTCTCTCTGTTTATCTCTTAATCATTCTTTTGAACCTGATGTTGATTGTAACAATCCTCTTAGAGAAGTCTCTGCATGAGCCTATGTATCTCTTTGTATGTAATCTCTGCTTTAATGGACTCTATGGAACAACAGGATTTTATCCTAAATTTATATATGATCTGTTATCACCTTCACCTGTGATATCATATGTTGGGTGTTTTACACAATCATTTGTGATTTACTCATCTTTTACATGTGAGTTCACAATTTTAGTTACAATGGCTTATGATAGATATGTAGCAATATGCAGGCCATTAGAATATCACAACATTTTAAGAACCCAGACAGTGGCAAAGGCTATTCTGTACTCATGGGCTTTTCCTTTTTTGTTATTGCTCCCAAACCTTATACTCACTGTCCAACTGCCATTATGTGGATCAAGTATAGACAGACTTTATTGTGATAACTGGTCTATTGTCAAACAATCTTGTATCCCGACTACAACCATCAATGCATTAAGCTTTACACTTCTCTTAATATTTATGGCACATGCCTTTATTGTCATGTTTTCATATCAAAGGTTAATTGTTGCTTGTAGAAATTCTAGCGATAACAAAAGAAAGTTTATGCACACCTGTGGACCACATTTAGTGTCTTTAATGAACTTCTCTATTGCTTTGCTTTTTGATATAATTTTCAGTCGCTATGGATCAGAAGACTTTCCAGAGCATCTGCGGAACGCTTTCCAAGTTCAGATTCTTGTAATTCCACCTATTGTAAACCCTCTTATATATGGCCTTAAGCTCTCAGAGATCCGCAAAAAACTTTTTCAAAAGTGTCAAAAACAAAAAAAACACAAAACAAGATTAGCTTTTTGTAGATCAAAGTGACTGCTGGATAATAGTGTGGATATTATTCTGTATATTTACCAACTGTTTTCTTCTGTTTTAATAGCTGTCAAGTCCTTTTTTCAGTTTTCCATGTGCTGCTGTCAACTGAGCAGTTCCTTGATATTATATGTTTAATGGCCACATAACAGGACCAATTTAAAACCTGTATTGTATCATTTTAAAAACTTCATGAAGGTATATAAACATACAACATAATTAGTCAATAAGAGCAGGAGGCAGCTCCAATCATGTAAATGTAGATCTACTAGTCAATCATAATAACATAATAATAATACAAGTCAAAAATATTCTAAATTACTATTCATTCCAGTCTATTGTGTAATATTTAAAAAAGTTTGCTATGTTATATTTGGTCAGTCTGCACACAGCTAGTTTGTTGTTTGATTTGCTTCAAGAATTATGTCATCACCATATCTAGTCTTAATTTCTCTCATTGGTGCTGAAAATAAATATGTAGCAGCAAAAACTAACACAGAGTATGCACTCCTTAGAGTTGATTCCATGACCTGAAATTGAAAAATGTAACATTTCTCTGCTTTTGCACAACCCACACCCATACAGTCTTGTCATGAACTGATGAGTGGAGGGAGGGGGTACAGACTTTCCCTGCTGAGCTTTTGCCTTATAAAGCAAAAATACATTGCATGACAAACATAATACATACCTACTACCTCTATCAATTATGTACCCACTTTTTCAAGTCTTTTATGCATTGGCAAATTTTGGCTTTTTAAAACAGTAAAAATTTCATGAGGGACTAGAATTCACCATTAGGGCTGTTCTTGTTTTGCATTGCTGAGAAAAAAATTGCATATATATTTCCATCATAAAATACCAACAAAAAAAAGGCTTTAGTCAATTTCTGTGGTGCATTCTGGTGTGAAAAAGAGATCATTTTTAGAGTTTTAAAATAAAAACAATCCAGTGAAAGGATGTAATATAGTACAGCAGCATGCTAAGCAGTCTTGAAAATCTAGTGTTTCCCTGTCCTGGTCTTAGATTACCCTTGACCTGCACATTTGGTTTGCCTGCGTCCAACATACCTCATCTGACTAATCAGCTACACTGATTTTGAGGGACTTTGTCACATTTGAAATAATTACACCTTTAAGTACAGCTCTGTAGTTGTTGCCATTTATGGATGTCATGCAGTATGACCTCATGAAAACACTGGAAAATTGTATCTGAAAATCTCTTGTTATACATTTCATAGTAAACATGTTGCAATCTCTGTCTGTATGTCTTGCATTGGCTTTTTCTGTGCTTTTATGCTCAATTTATGATTAATAGAAGTTAAATTGTTTATTGTAGTTTACTTGGCATTAATTCCCTGCAACCTTTTCCCCTGAATATGTCCTAAAATTTAATGTCACCAGAGATATTACTGAGAATAAGGCATCAATTACAGTGGAGTCCTGTGAAACTATATAGTTACTATTATTTCAAAAGAGTGTCTAAATTCTGCAAAGTGCTATAGGTCTTGTATTATCTCTTTCTGTATTTTCTGGAATAGTTTCTGAATACATAGAATATATGTATACAGATTGTAATTATACTTTAAATTGGAACAGGACTTTCACTCAAGTAGACGTCCTTCAGAGTCTGCCAGAAGAATGGTGTTAGCTGAAATGCTGCCTGTAATTACTTCATTCTGTCTTTGTGAATGTTTAGTAATCATGATTAATCACCCTCGGTCAGTCTGAAATATTTTATTACATTATTCTAATATTATATTACATTATTCTTATAATAATTATTATTCTTATAATTGATGCAATGATTATGATTATTAAATTTTTTATTTTTTTTTTTAATGAGCATTTAAAAATGTGATCTATGAAATAGAAGATAATATTTTAGTGGAAGTGGTGTAAGAAGCCTTCTTGACACTGTTCTACAATTATTACACACATTATATTACATATAAAACTGACTCATCACTACCAACTACTGGCAAAATATTCTCTGTAAAAACAGTATTTAAGGTGGACCGGAAAATATGCATAAAAACCTGCAAATAAGAAGCCAATTTTAGCCCTGTCGACAGCTCTGTTTAAGCAACTACCATGTTTCCCTCGAGCTCAATAGAAAATCTAGTCTAATTTCTAACTCTAAACACACACACATACACACACACACACACATTTTCCTAAACGCTTACCCTTCTGGGTCATGGGGGGTGCTGGAGCCTATCCCAGTGGTCATTGGGCGGAAGGTAAGATGCACCCTGAACAGGTCGCCAGTCCATCGCAGGGCAGACAGACAGACACACATCCACATCCACACACTCACACCTAGGGGCAATTTAGTGTGTCCAATTAGCCTGACTGCATGTCTTTGGACTTTGGGAGGAAACCGGAGTACCCAGAGGAAACCCATGCAGACATGGGGAGAACATGCAAACTCTACACAGAAAGGACCCTGGTCACCCGGCTGGGAATCAAACCCAGGCCCTTCTTACTGTGAGGTGAAAGCGCCACTGTACCGCCCTAACATTAAGGTCACATGGCCATGAATTGGACATGCATCGCTGTAGGACCACATATGAAAGTGGCTCAGGTCAAAAAGATCAGAATTGTGTGTCCACACAGCCCTAAAAACATCAGATCTGGGTCACATTAGGGCAAAAAATCTGATTTGTGCCACTTCAACCCGGTAAAGAGAACATAGCCTTGGTTTCAGACTGGCTGAGAGTGATTAATCATGATTACTAAACAACAAAGACAGAATGAAGTAAATATAAGCAGAGCCTCAGCTAATTCCTCGCTTGCAAATTTTGAATTCGATTTGACACCATACTTATAAGCTTGACTTGCTTCCTCGTTATCATGTTTCTTGTTCATTTCATGTTTCCCTGCTCAAAGCTGTTGTCCCAGGTCCATTGGATGAGGCTTCGCCCACTGACGTGCCCCAGGTCCACACTGTACATCAGTTGCTGGACTTCAGAACACAGGGAAGTCAGCAACAGTACCTGGTGAACAGGTGAGGATATGGCCCTGAGGAGCAGTGCTGGGTGCCTGCAGGGGATATCCTTAACCCTGGATTGATCACAGGCTTTCACAGCCAGCGCCCAGAGCACGCCCAAGGAGGGCTTCTCCCAGTTCGCTCCCTGGCCATCGTCATTGAAGTACATCATCGATTCAGCAATGCTCCCTGCCAGGCCACTGGTCACGTGGGAGGTGGTCATTGCGGTGGCCTCGGTCCATGGCCGTCCCAGACTATTTGGGGGTGGGATGGGTTGGGGGTTGGGTGGGGTACTGTCATGTGACTGTTGAACTTCCTCAATCCTCCAATCACCATTCACAATCACCAGAATACTGATGTTTTGCACTTTTTCCATTTGCCATATGACCAGTCTAGTCAAATTCAAAATGGGCACAAATTTTTCCAAAAAAAACACACTTTCTCTGTTTCAACATTTGATATGTTGTCTTTGTACTACTTTCAATTAAAAATAGGGTTTAAATAATACACTGCATTTTATTTCCATTTTGTGCATAAGGGACTTGAAGTTTGATACAGATATTTTAGAAAGGTGTTTGAGACCTCCCTCCTATTCTTACATAAATGTACGCCTATGAGTGATGTAACCTTGGGAGCTGAAGAGACAGAGAGCATACAAAAGCCAAGGTGGTAAGTAGGATCAGAACATGTACTGGCATAGTGACACCTTTACTACTTACTGCCCAGTCTGGAATTGTTTTGTTATGCATTTCACAATGTGGCTGATATTTAGCAAACATGAAATCAGTTAACTTGTATGTTTTTATGGAATTTCCCAAAATTCTCCTCTCATGTCTAAAGTTCATGTACAATTTTGAAAACACTTTAAAATGTTTTATCTATTCTGATAATGGACAGAAGAAATAGTTTGTAATTTTTTGTTTAATTTTCATTTTATGCTTTTGTGAACCTTAACTTTTTCTTTACATGGAAGACAACACATCACTTACTCCAGTATTTGTTTTGTCTGGAATGAAGCATTTGACACCAAGATATCTTTTTATTTTCCTGTCTCTCTCTGTTTACCTCTTAATCATTCTTTTGAACCTGATGTTGATTGTAACAATCCTCTTAGAGAAGTCTCTGCATGAGCCTATGTATCTCTTTGTGTGTAATCTCTGCTTTAATGGACTCTATGGAACAACAGGATTTTATCCTAAATTTATATTTGATCTGTTATCACCTTCACCTGTGATATCATATGTTGGGTGTTTTATGCAAGCATTTGTGATTTACACATCTTTTACATGCGAGTTCACAATTTTAGTTACAATGGTTTATGATAGATATGTAGCAATATGCAGGCCATTAGAATATCACAACATTTTAAGAACCCAGACAGTGGCAAAGGCTATTCTGTACTCATGGGTTTTTCCTTTTTTGTTATTACTCCCAAACCTTATACTCACTGTCCAACTGCCATTATGTGGATCAAGTATAGACAGACTTTATTGTGATAACTGGTCTATTGTCAAGCAATCTTGTATCCCGACTACAACCATCAATGCTTTAAGCTTTACGCTTCTGTTAATAGTTATGGCTCATGCTTTTATTGTCATGTTTTCATATCAAAGATTAATTGTTGCTTGTAGAAATTCTAGTGATAACAAAAGAAAGTTCATGCACACCTGTGGGCCACATTTAGTGTCTCTGATGAACTTTACTATAGCTGTACTTTTTGATATAATTTTCAGTCGCTATGGATCAGAAGACTTTCCAGAGCATCTGCGGAATGCTTTCCAAGTTCAGATTCTTGTTATTCCACCTATTGTTAACCCACTTATATATGGCCTTAAGCTCTCAGAGATCCGCAAAAGACTTTTTCAAAAGTCTCAAAAATAAAAAAAAACAAAATAAGATTTTGTGTGTATACATATATATATATATATATATATATATATATATATATATATATATATATATATATATATATAATATATAGAAGCTTTTTGTAGATCAAAGTGACTGCTGGATATTAGTGTTTTATTGTGTACTTCTACCAAATATTTCATTCTGTTTCAAAACTGTCAAATCCTTTTCTCCATGTGCTGCTGTCAGTAGCAGTTCCTTGATATTATATGGTAAACGGCCACATGATAGGACCAATTTGAAACCTTTATTGGACCATATTAAAAGGTATATAAACATAACACTAAATTAGTCACTGAGAGCACGAGGCAACTCCAGCCATGTAAATGTAAATCTAATAATAATCAATAATAACACAAGTCAAAAACTGTTTTAAATTACTTATTAGGCAGTTTATTGCATAATATTTTAAGAGATTTGTTATATTTGTACATTGTGCACACAGCTAGTTTGTAGTTTGATTTACATTAAGAATTGTGTCATCATCATCGTCTTAATTATACTCATTGGTGCTGAAAATAAATATGTAACAGCTGACACTGACACAATGGAGTTTGCACTCCATTAGAGTTAATTCCATGTCCAACAAATTATAAAGCAAAAATAAATTGCATTAAAAGCATAATACATACCTACTACCTCCATCATTTATGTACCTGCTTTAACTTTTTCTTTTTTTTTCCTAAAGTTTTTTATGCCTTGGCCTTTTTTTGGCTTTATAAAACTAAAAATTTCAAGAGGTATTAGAATTTAACCATTAGGGCTATTATTGTTTTGCCTTTGTATTTGCATTTATATTTATGTCATAAAATACTTAAAATAAAAATTTTAGTCACTTTCTGTGGTGTACTCTCATGTGACAATGAAGAAAAGACAATTTTCAGAGATTTTAAAAAAGAAAACAATTGAATGACAGGTTTGACAGATTGTTATACAATACAGCAGCATGCCAAGCAGTCTTAGAAATGTCTAGTAGTGTTTCCGCAAATTTCCCCGTTGTGGGATTAATAAAGGATTATCTTATCTTATCTTCCCTGTCCTGGTCCTGGAGTACCCTTGGCCTGCACATTTAGTTGTTTGCCTGCACACAACACACCTCATCCAACTAACAGGCTACACTGATTTTGAGGGACTTTGTCACATCTGGCATAATTTCACCTTTAGGTACAGTTGAGTAGTTGTTGCCATTTATGGATGTCATGTAGTATGACCTCATGAAAACACTAGAAAATTGTATCTGAAAATCTGTTATTATACATTTCCTAGTAAATGTGTTGTTATCTCTGTCTATATGTCTTGCACTGGCTTTTTCTGTGGTTTTAAACTCAATTTATGATTAATATAAGTTAAATAATTTATTGTAGCTTAATTTGGCATTAAATTCCCTGCAACTCTTCTTTTTCCCTAAATATTTCCTAGAATTTAAAGACAGCAGAGCTATTACTGAAACTAAAGCATCATTTATCATTTTGAAAAAGTAAGGAAAAATTTTAAATACTATCTAAAATGTAATGTCACAACAATGAAGCATTGCTATTGCTAGATGAAAGACCGTTGTGCATCGTTTTTTTTCGAGCAGTGAACATCACTGGTGAGTCATTCTGCATTATTACAAGGCGTATTGTTCCTAAAGCCCAAAAAGCAAGGTGTTTCCCTGCTCGAATATGTTGCTTTGGATATGTATTTGCAGACCACAGTGATCATATACTGCTAGATAACTTTGGATTTGTAATGCAATGCTGTTTAACAAGGTTTTGTGAGATCTAATGTCGTTATCGCATCACTCATGTTCTCCACTTCCATTCCTGCATTACGTTAATTTGTGAATTTGTGATTTCATTGATGGAGTGCATTTGTGTTTGGATCAGGTTTGTGTGTAGTCCGCTGCTACCACTACAATTTATTGTGCCCCACCAGGCTTTCTGTGCCAGAGACGCCACTGCCTATAGCATGTGTGCTGCATACCTGAACATCTCAAGAAGTCAAAGTTACTCAGGGCAGCGTAGCGTCGCATACAGAGAAGAACAGAATGGGCAGTACAGTCTAGGGTCAAACCACAGCTGTTCTGAGGTCAGCAGAGAGCCAGTCACTGCTCACTGTATGGTTTCATCACTTGACGGGCACTGCTAACATAGCTACTAAATCAATTGCAGACAGCAACAATTGCTAAGTAGTGATTGGAGGGTTTAGAAAATACGAAGCTTGGCAGATTTTGATTGGCCATAATACAGTGACAGCGCTCACAGAAAACAAATTTCATCATACTAGAAACGTGGTATAATAAATATTCTGCCTTAATGCTGCTGTTTCTACTTTTAATCTCATGAATGGGCGAAAGTGAAAAAAGCCTTCTGGAACTACTGATGTCCAGACCTTGGAGTCCTCATAATTAGTTAGCCATGCCAATGCGTAATGAAATGCTGCACAGAGTGGCAATGTGAATTGCTAGGGCACAGCACTCAATATAGTGGACTGGGTTGTCAAGAGATATAAGACAAATGATATGTGAGAAGAGAAATGTGATGTCTCTTGTCAGTTCTTACAAAGCAGAACTGAACCGCTTCTAACAACTCCGTTACCACACTGGCCTTGGCAGAGGCTTGCAGTTGACATTTTTCAGTGGTAGACTGGTCACTATCTTGTGGTAGTGGACTATTATTCCAGATATATTGAGGTTGCAAACCTTCTGGTGCTGACAACGGCAAGTACTGTGGAAATATTTTCAGTCATTTTTGCTAGGTTTGGTGCCTCAAAACCTTAGTAACAGACACAGGCCCACAGTTCTCTTTGAATGAATTTACAGAGTTTGCTCAAGATTACGATTTCACTCATGTCACTGGTAACCTTGGAACCCAGAACAACGGTGAGGCTGAGAGACTCCAGACTCCAGAGCAGAGCTCCAAATGGGCAGAAAAACACGATCTACAGTTCCAGTTCCTCCTCAAGCACTAACACCAAGAAAGCCAAATCTACAGGTTTTCAGAAAGACAAACAAGAAGCAACTGAGAAAGAAAACAAATGAAAAGACACTGAGCTAAACAACTACACATCCTGGTTCCAGGATAAAAAGGCTGGTTCAGGACATCTCATGCCTGGGGAACAAGGTTCATTCTCTAAGCCGAGGTCCTACAGTGTGGAGACCGAACTAGGAACTTTGTGAGGAAATAGAGCACAGCTTATTGTCTGCCCAGTGTCAGATCAGCCACCTCACAAGGAGAAAACAAGGTAAGGGAGAATGAAAAATGGACTTGTAAAAATAGTGTAGTAGGACTTGCTGTCAAGAAAAGGGCAGAATAAACAGCAGATTTGAAGGGTTCTGGTAGTCTACCGTGGCCTTCATCTTAGATCAAAGAATGTTTTTTTATAGAGAAAAATGTGAAAATGGAAAACAAAGCAAAGAACAATGTTTATAGTTGTTGAAGATTAAGAACCAATACAGGAATAGAACAGTTGTATATTACTTTCTGTTTGGCATGTTCATAGATAATACAAAGGAAGGTTAATAGCTTAAAGAGGGAGATGTAGAGGAATAACGAGAAATATGACATCCATAATTAGCTTCTAACCATAACAGTGAAAATTTAATGCTAAACAGTAATCAAATAACTCGTACACCAAAAAGCCACGAAAAACTCCAAAGCTGTGGCATCAAATATTTTTTTTTGTTTGCCAGATATGGTGCTCAAGTATACATGTGAATTTAAAAAAAACAAGGCCGTGGTGAGTGAGTCATTTGGTCACTTTTGCCATGTGTAGTTGTTTTTTGACCTACACAAGTTCAAATGTGTTTATAGTAGTCACTGTGTTTAAGGCTCTTTTTAAGTTTTTTGAGTTTTTAAGGCATTCTAGAGAAACTTACTGAGTCAAAACATTTCACAAGGATGGTGATAGGAACCAAGTCTGAAGTATTTAATGGCTTTACAAGTTCCCTTGCAGAAACTTATATGAAATGGTTACGAATACACAGCCTGAAATCTGTGACAATGTTTTATGATAGCTTTGTGATTAGCCTTTTCGTCCGAAACATTTTTTTTATTTCATTCATAATAATGCGAAATACTACCCAAAAGAAAACTTATTTTTAAAAAGATTTAGCACTACTGTGTGATCATCATTACATATAAAAGCTACAATTATAACACATCCACAGCTAAAATATTTTTTCATACTTAAATCTACAGTTGTATGCAAGTTTGAATACCCCTGTTCAAACAGAAAGTGAAAATAAGTTAACACATTCTCTACAGATAACAAACTTTAATATGGTATTTATCTGCAAATTTAATGCTTTTATTTCTTTTTATTTACTGAGTTTAAAATATTGGAAAAAAAACATACAATATAAAATGTGCCATAACTTTAGTACAGGACATATTTTATGTTTCATTTTTTTCACTATGTTAAAATCAGCAAACAGACAGTAATTGTGCATTAAAATGTGCAGAAGTATGTTCTCTGTAGTGGATGTGATTTTCATTTAGAAAATCAGCAAAACATGCAAACTCCCAAACTTTTGCATACAACTGTCATACCTTCCAACACAATGTTCTGCGGGCCTTGGCATAAGTTAATGGCACTTAAATGATTTGATATTTAGTGTCATGTAGGCTAGTAACCTTGAAAAAAACTAATTTTTGAATGGTAGGGTCTTATATATATATATATATATATATATATATATATATATATATATATATACATATAATATAATATAATATTATGTGAAAGTGACTGATTTAAAATGTGACAAAACCACAGCTAATTTGACCAAGCATTAGTGTATGCTTCTGATGTTTGTAATTGTCAAGTGACCGCTTTACGAAATTAGAGTACCACATGACAGGCTTTGCATACTATATAAAAACTGCACAGACACCTTAGGTGCTGCACAGAGACATTTCAGGCAACTGAGAGAAAAGGCGTCTAGTCTCGTATGTACAGATGCTTGTTATTCAGCAATACTTTAGAATTTTCATTCAATTATTGCTAATAATGATAAGCCAGTGTTTAATATGTATTTGTAGCTCACTTCTAGGAGGGATTTTCAAAAGCTGTGGAAAAACATCTATGTAGATGCTTAATAAATGTATTATTATTGTTTTTATAAGGAGGAATGGACAACATCTCCTCGGCAGACATATTCACTCTCACTGCTCTTAGTGAGACTGACTGGACCAGCAAATTCATCATATTTAT
Organism: Colossoma macropomum; assembly: GCF_904425465.1. Classification (NCBI taxonomy): domain Eukaryota; kingdom Metazoa; phylum Chordata; class Actinopteri; order Characiformes; family Serrasalmidae; genus Colossoma; species Colossoma macropomum. The sequence continues at coordinate 14,701,905 of NW_023494800.1, forward strand.
TTTTGCCCTGCCAGGATATTTTCTGACTGTTATTCTCAACTCAACTTTAGTTACGATCATTGTTCTGGAGAAAACCCTACACCAACCTATGTACATTTTCTTGTGTAATTTGTGTATTAGTGAATTATATGGAGCCACAGGATTTTATCCAAAGCTCCTATCTGACTTACTGCTAGGAAACAATCTGATCTCATTCCAGGAATGTGTCTTTCAAAATTTTGTCATTTTCACCTATGCCTTGAGTGAATTTACTAATCTAACAGTAATGGCTTTTGATAGATACATAGCAATATGCAGTCCCCTGAGCTACCACAGTATCATGACCACTTTAACTGTTTGGAAGTTTGTGGTTTTCATCTGGATGTTTCCCTGCTGTTCAGCATTAATGATGATTTTAATGACACTAAGGTTTCCTATCTGTAAAACGCAGATTAACAAATTGGTCTGTGACCACATGTCCATGGAGAGACTTGCTTGCAACACCGACACGACTCAGTTTGTGCTTAATGGATTATTCACTGGCATATTTTGTGGTTTTGTTTTCTTTTTCTTTTATTCTTATACTAGAATAATTATAGTGTGCAAGCAATCTAAACAAGGTCAGAAGTTTAGGAGCACATGCCTGCCACATTTGATTGGGTTTTTGAACTACATAGTCTGCTCCCTTTTTGATGCTTTTCACACTCGCTTTGGATCAACATATGCCTCACAGGCACTTCAAAACTTCATGTCAATCACATATCTGATTATTCCTCCTTTTGTAAACCCCATGATGTATGGAATTATACTGAGTCCAATTAGGGTTAAAATTATCTACATCTCCCAAAGATTAAGATCTAAAATAACCAACAGAGTAACATACTAATGATCTTCTGCAAAAAAAGCTTATGACAGTATCATTAATGACTAAGAAGGGGCATATACCATACCAACCATAGTTTACAGCAATCTAAATGCCCAGCAAAGTCTAACTATAATCAACTATTCACTGACAATTCAAAGGTCATACATAATTGAGTTTTGTTCTGTTTAATTAGGAGATTAAAATGTTTATTTATTGATGTTTTTCTATGTGTGGCAGAGCATCTGCTTGCTAAATGACAAAGCATATAACTACACATGTTGAGGCTCAGATGAGATTTCACCATTTTTTCTTATATGTACAAACTATATGCTCTAATACAATGCTGTTATGATCATCTATGCCCATCCTGATACAAATACAGAAATAATTTAATTATAAAAAGGCACTTTCACAAGCCTGCTTTTTTTCTTTTCATGATAAAGCCTATGGGAGAGCAGCATGTTTCATTGTTGAACTGCACAAGGCCTGCCTTCTGGTTGGCAGCTCCTCAACACCTTTAAGTCCTAAATTGTCACAATCAGACATATACATATGGTAAAAAACAAACGTTTACTGTGCATGTAATCAGGGTCCCGGCAGATCCTTAAAAAGTTATAAAACGTCTTAAATTTAGTTTTTGACATTCAAGGTCTAAAAATGTTTTAAAATGTCTGTAATCGTAGGAGGGAAGGCATTAAATTTGATCTGGGGTACAACAAATGAGCATGTCTCTTTTTCTTATGTTCTTACAATCTATTTTTTACGAGTATTTAACATCCCACAAAAATGACCATTTCTGCATTGTCCAATAGGGCTTGGGAATGTGATGCAGTGTTTAATGGAAGATCCACCATCGTGGATCAAACTTTTCTACCTGCTTTCCTTGATTTTGGCTGATCTGTAGCTTACTGATCAAGCAAGCAAGCAAAGTTTATTTATATAGCGCTTTTTACAACAGGTGTTGTCACAAAGCAGCTTTACAGAAAGAAAAAAAATCGGCATTACAGAAAGAAAATCCGGGTCTGAGCCCCCATAAGCAAGCCAGTGGTGACAGTGGCAAGGAAAAACTCCCTAAGAGCAAGAGGAAGAAACCTTGAGAGGAACCAAGCCTCAGAAGGGACACCGGATAGCAAACATTTTTAGTAGAGGTATTATAGTACAAAGCGGGAAAAACAGGTGGGGCAATGGTTAATTTGATTAGTTTATGATTATGCAGCAGCAGCGGCAGCGGCAGCAGCAGCATCTGAGGGTGAGGATTGCACAGCGTTGTACAGCGTGAAGCTCAATGGTGGTCAAGCCGGTCCAGAAGGCTGGCGAGCAGTGGCACCCGATCAAGACAGAAGAGGCAACAGCATCAGACGCACAGGATGGGCAGCTGTTCAACTTGGCAAAGAAAGGAAACAGACAGAGAGTCAGTTCTGTAATGAGTGACTGATCACAGATTACAGTATTAACGGAGCAGCAGAGACTCCGTCAGGTCTGGATCTGACAGGGAAAACTAATTACCAAAGGCTTGACTATACAAGTAAGTTTTTAGCCTAGACTTAAGAACTGAGGCTGTGTCCGAGTCCCGAACATTAACAGGAAGATTATTCCCAAGCTGGGGGGCTTTGTATGAGATGGCTCTCCCCCCTGATGTAACTTTATTAATTCTAGGTACTAGTAGTAAGCCAGCACCTTGTGATCTAAGTAGGCGTGATGGTTCATAGTAGGAGAGAAGTTTACTCAGGTACTGAGGGGCGAGTCCGTTTAGTGCTTTGTAAGTCAGTAAGAGAATTTTATAATCAATGCGAAATTTAATTGGTAACCAGTGTAAGGCTGATAAAACTGGGCTGATATGGTCGAACTTTCTGGTTCTTGTAAGGACTGTGGCTGCAGCGTTCTGGACTAGCTGAAGCTTGTTAAGGCTTTTGCTGGGACATCCAGCCAGCAGGGCATTACAGTAATCTAGCCTTGAAGTAATAAATGCATGAACTAACTTTTCTGCATCCTGTAGAGAACGCATTTCTTAATTTTGCAATATTGCGGAGATGCAGGAAGGCTGTTCTAGTAATATTAGTTATATGTGTGTCGAAGGACAGATTAGGGTCTATCACAACACCAAGATTTTTTACAGATGAGCTTGATGCAAATAAGAAATTGTTAAGTTTAAGTGTAAAATTAGAAGTTAGAAGAAATTTGCAGTTTAGTTCTAGCTGTTTTAGGGCCAAGAAGCAGAACCTCTGTTTTATCCGAGTTTAGAAGGAGAAAGTTACTCAACATCCATATGTCTTTTATACAGTCTTCAATCTTGCTAAGTTTAATTTTATCGTCCGGTTCGCTTGATATATATATAACTGAGTGTCATCGGCATAGCAGTGGAAATGTATGCCGTGTTTACTGATAATGGTGCCCAGTGGTAGCATATATATTGTGAATATTATAGGTCCTAAAACAGAGCCTTGTGGAACACCATACTTTACTTTTGCAAGGACAGATGACTCACGGTTTACATTAACATACTGATCTGTTGTGGTCTCACTAAATACATTTGCAGAGATGAATAGCATCTGGATATATATGACCAACAGGTCACAGTTCAGAGTACAATAAAAAAAACAGATTGGAAAGGAAGGTTTAAGATTCAGATGCAGTTCCATTCAGATGCAGCTCTGGTTAAATAGCACATATGAAGTATTGCAGTGAGAGTGTGGATAAACATATAACAAATACATACAAACAACATAACAAATTCAGGCTTAATTTATTGATCTTAACATATAGATTTCATGGAATAAAACTTTTATCATCATTTTGTGGAATTATTACGTTTCAAAGCAGCTAACTAACTTCACAAATGCCTCATGGGTGCCTGGATGAAATTGCTGCTCCATTCAAGGTGAAGCAGAAAATTGGAATAAGAAGCTGAGAAGTAAGAAGCAAATCTCGCCATTGTGGTGAGGTTTGCTGTGATACCATTACTGATCAACTAACGTAACGTTTACATTTCAAAATGGCCTGTGATTCAGCTAAAAAGGAGCTATGTGGTCCAAGGTTTGTAATGTTAACCTCTGCTAATAATGTTAGCTAAGCTGCCAGACAATTAGTGTTTATTTTCTGTTTTTCTGAAAGACTTTAGGTTGACTGCCTTTTCATTATACATCTAAGATTCATGTGATCTTATATGGATTTTTGCAGGGCTTATTAATGTACACAAATATGGTAAACAAATATGCCTGTAGCTGATGAGGCAGTAAGCTGACTAGCTAGCTGAGTGAAATCTGCTGTTGGCTGAGAAAAATATGGCAGCAAGTTATCAAAGTTAAATCTGCTGAGGGAAATAACCGTTTGTAAGATGTACAAGTTCAAGTGAGTTAAAACTTTAGACCTATTTAAAGGAACATGCACATAAGCCTCACACCAGCTAGGAAAAAAGTGTGAATGGAAGAGGAGGTAATGTTAGAATGTTCAGATCATTACTTCACTCATTGTTTGGGAGTTTGCGTGGATCATGGCGTCAGCAAGGCTAATTTTATAATAATATAGTTGGTTAATGTTCCTCTAGAGTTGGTTAAGATATACACCATTTTATTTAATTCAATACCAATCATGACAAGCCTGAAAAAAAAAATAAAACAACAACTCTTTAAGCTTCCACAGTGTACTTGAGTATTTGCATCATGTAAACAAAGAACAAACCCTGTCAACATGGCGGAATGATTCTATAATGCAGCACTACATGATGTACCTTTCCAAGCCCTATACCAGAATACATTAAATCAGAGGGGATACATGAAGCCCTCTTTGCCTATACCTACAGTATTTGTTTGTACATTAAATATGTAATATACACTCTGCTTCGTAGGAGGCAGTAGTACACCTTGTGTGGCTGTGATCTGCATTTTAAACTAGAAGAAGAACATGTTTATGCAGCTTCTGATTTGAGGGCTAGTTTGGCTTGTGACTACCCAATTTTGAACTGTAAACCCGATTTGAACTACGCATGCGCCCAAATCAGTCCAAATCAGGCAATCAGGCAGCAGCTGTCCAACAGTAGCAGAAATTACATCCATTTTCATGCATGCATAGTGCAAATTGTTTTTTTGGTTCAAATCAGGTAGTGACATGGCTGTACATACTAGAGTTGAATTGCCTGCTTTGAGTATTGCTATATATATATATATATATATATATATAATATATATATATATATATATATATATACTTCCTCATTTCATTACCCTCAGTCCAATGGTGAGGCAGAAAGGGCGATACAAACAGCAACTACACAGCAGAACCCACAGAACCAACAGACTGTCTAACAAAACTACAATCTGTTTGAGTAACATTGTAAAATACTCCATATAAACACACATAAGCACAGACATCAACTGAATTCTGTAGTAAGGGGAGCAAATATTGAAACCATTTGGGCTGTTAATTGGATAATTATTATGATTTTCCACTACAGCTACTGTTAAAGTCTGTGTAAAGCAGAAATAAATATGTGAAATATTGTGAATAAATTAGACGTTTTCTTATACCGTTATAGTGTTAGGGGTGGAGTCATGCTAAGTATGGCTCCTGTGCATCGCTGAACCATGATTTTAGCCCATTTTAGCTGCTCATGGTGCTGTCATATTTTTATAGCTTATATTCAACTCATGAGAAAACTGGAGCCCTTGATTAGCACATGGGTAGGACATTGGTCACTCATACACTGGGACCTAGAGGAGCAGGGCTTGAGCCCGACCTCAGGTCAGTAAACTACATGTGAGTGGATGAGAGTAGACTCAATACTGACTCTTATACTCAACCTCCACAGACAGAGGAAAAGGTGAAATGACATAGGGACATATGGAAGGAAATGATATATAGTCATATCACAACAGAATTCAACTGGAAATATGGAAACACTCAATGAAGGAACCAACTGAAGAGAAATAAAATAAAAAAAGGTAAAATGTACTGTTTGTGGTAATGTTCACAGGAGACTCTGCTAAAGACAAACACCTAGTGCTATGAGTGACCAGTGCCTGATTGCTAACAGTGGCCTTTTAGACTTTTGAATTGAGAAAAAAAAAGTAATTTGATTTAGATTTATTTTGATTTTCATAAACAGTGTGCTACCTGGTTCTTTTACTGGGTTCTGCGGTTTTTACCATACTACATACACTGAAAACATGACTTAATTCTTGTTGAATATAAAGCATTTTACTAAATTTCACTGTATGAAAGCTATGTGAATAAAGATTATTATTATTATTAGTAGTAGTAGTAGTAGTAGTATACTTAATTATGTCTTCATTAAAAATGTTATGAATCAGTTTATTTTTGGAATAATATAATCTTTTATAAAAAAGATATTCCACTGTTGAGTGTTTGACTTCAGGTCCTGAGCTCAGACATAGCAACAGTAACTAAGAGAGATCAGACTTCTCAGAATGTTTGCAAATGGTCAATTATTATCTTTAAAAATGTGAGTTTTTTTTCAACATGATAAAACACTGCAGTTTCAGTATAAAAGATTACAGAAGGAAGTGGGGAAGAATTCAAAGCTATCTAAGAGATATGGAAGATCTTGTCTGGTGCTAAAAATGTGGATGATGAACCAATAACATCACTAGTTCAAAACTAGAATCATAAATATGATCACCTCTGTATTGAGAATTAAACTAATAAAATAAAAAAAAATTACTGAAAGATTTTACATTGTTTTTAGTTATATTAATGTAAATAAGCAGCAATACAACCTGGTGAAGACTGAAATGTGTGTTGTTGTTTTTTTAATTCCTTTCCAGTAAGTGGTAAATAGTAATAAAGTATTTAGGGCACAGTATAAAATGCCTGCCTGGCGCCTCTCACCCTGACATATGTTGAAATTGGCAAGTATCCAACACTGATGCAGCCACATGTGTGGCTGAAACAAAAACATAGCTGTTGTCCCGTTATTCACTGTCTGATTTGTCTGTTATCAAGCGTAACTGCATAGAAACTCTGCTGAGATCTTCTGCCATCACTGAAGAATTTGCAGTCTTTCAAAAACGGCTTTTTTTTCAAAAACTAGGTTTAGCCTTTCTTAATAGCATACTGGAGGAAGACATCTAGAAATAAATTTAGAAACAAATAAATACACAAATAAATAAATGCAGAATTTAAATGTTTGTATAACCACCCCATCTTCACTAAAAATGTTAGTGTTATTGATTAATAGACTTCCTTCTTGAATGCAGAATTAATTTATAACAATTCCAGCAAGCTCAAACAAATCTATCTGAAATTGCATTAAATGTCTAACTAGTATTGTTCAGTGTTCTGATACTGCTCTCTTATTTTTTTATGTCAGATTAGTAGACTCATTCAATGATTTCCAGGAAAACAACCCAAAGTTGTTTTGTTATGAATTATGACATAATATTATGACAGGTTCTGTGGGCCCCACTGATCATTATGCTTCTTCTAGGCTTTATATTAGCCTCCGAAGACAACTCAGACTTTATTTAGACAAAGCCTTCTACAGAGCGCAGACCAACAGAACAGAGTCTTCAGTCTGCCTCATAGCCTGCCAGGCATATACAGTAGGCTACAGTCTGTCTATATCATTCATTTAAATGGCTTTCAAATGCATGATTATTGCCATTCTATGACATTTTCCTATATTCTTATAGTTTATATAACTTTGTGGTATTTATCTCTCTAATACTCTTATTTCATTTGAAGGTGGAATGGACAACATTTCTGCAGTCATTCTCACATTCACAGCACTGAACGAGACCGACGAGACCAGCAAGCAAACTCATTAAATTTGCTTTTTCTTTTCCCAGTTTTTTCTAACAGTTTTTCTCAATTCTATGCTGATCCTGATTATAGTTATAGAGGAAGCTCTGCATGAACCAATGTACATTTTATTTGGTAATTTGTGTGTTAATGATTTGTGTGGCACTGCAGGCTTTTATCCAAAGCTGATTTAATCATGCAAACTACTTCAGTCTCACTTCAAACATGCATTGTACAAAGTTATGTCATTTTCATGTATGGAATCAGAGAAATGACAAATTTGAGCGTTATGGCGCTGGATAGGTATTTTGCGATATGCAGACCTCTATATTACCACAGCCTAATGTGTCGAGCGACAGTGCTGAAACTGCTGACATTTATATGGATGTTTCCGTGCTGTATCACATTGGTGATCATTTTAATGGCAGCCAGGAATCCCATATGTGGACGACACATGGACAAACTGTACTGTGGAAACTTTTTTCTGGAGAGACTAGCATGCCCAGCACATATTTCTGAAGCAATAATCAAAGGGATATTTTTAATTTGCTGGATATTTTAATGGCATTTGTGTTTTTTTCCTATATAAAACTGATCATTGTCTGTAAGCAGTCTAAAGTAAACCAGAATAAGTTCATGAGCACATGTTTAACACTTAATAGCCTTTTCAAATTTCATGGCATTATCACTGTTGGATGCTTCACACACATAGTTTAAAATAGATCTACCTCCAACATTACAGCACGTTAATTCAGCTTTGATTCTGGTTATTCCTCCTTTTGTCAATCCCATAATATATGGCATAAAATTAGGCCCAATCGGGACACACGCGTTATATTTTGCCAAGAAATTGCGATTTAATGTTGCTTAAAACTCTAGCAGTTGGTCTAAACACAATGGTTTTTGTAACTTTCTCTCGCTCATCATCTAAGCCGCTAATCCTCCTGGTTCGTGGGGGTGCTGGAGTTTATGACAGCGCTGGGCAGAAGGCAGGAAACACCCTGGACAGACCTTTTTTTATTACTGTCATCTTAATCAGGAAATTATTTTTTCAGTTTGTCAGCATAGGCCTTTTTCTATGGACATTGTTTACTTCAGTTTAGATCTATCAATGAACATATAGTGCAATCAGAATATTTTTAATAAATTATTATATAGCTTACTGCATTATGACAGACTATATTAGACAGATAATGGGATAGGCAGTATCAATATAATATAAATATAAATATAATATTAGACAGGACAAAGTCAAATGTGTCATAGTATATTTATCTATTATATAGACTTGATAGGTAACCTGTATAATAGAAACCTGTAATCCAAGTAACCTGTGTTGTGATTATTACATTACATATTTAATAACAATAATTATACAGTACCTATACACAAATGACTGCTGTATAGCTAATAAAATGAGTAACCATTCATTTCAAATAAAGCACTGTGGTCTGAGAGTATTAATATTCTCAGACATGAGCCGGTTTAGGCATGAGCTTTTCACATATATGCTTCATTCATATAATCCAGTTGTGGCTGGAGCACAGTAGGCCTTTGTAAATTCAGAGCACTCAAAACAGAACATGTGAATGGAAGTTCTCAGCACACTGCCACTTCCACAGCTTTTTCTGTAGCCTACGGATGGATGGCATTTTTATCCAAAATGTTTCACTTATTAAAGATAGTCCTTCACTAAGTGAGTGTACAATACTTTTATTAAACAGATTAATAATTTTTTGAAAAAATTGCCCACATGTTAACTGCTTCACTTGCTGACACCATGACGCAAACTACTGTTAAAGAGTAGGCCTGCTGCATTATCTACTAACTACAGCTACTAAGAAATGAAGGATGGTGTGGACATTTACAAAGAGTGCTACTGAAACAAGCTTTTTACAAAAATTACTCAATACGAATGTGCTACAAATTCATGTACACAAATACATTTAGTATGTATGAAAGTATGAAATAAAGAAATAAAATTAAATAAAATGTTGATATTATCTTGTACATCGGTGGGAGCTTATACAGTTATATGTTTTTTTGATTATTATTATTTGTATACCTTCAGTGAAAATTTTAAATTTAAGAGTTAAATTGCATCTTGTGAACATATGATCCAAACATATTAAACTGAGTGAATTAAATGCAGAAGACTGAAAATCTGTTTAAGAGAAGTCAACACAGGTTCATGATAGAAATAACACATTCCTCTGAGGTAAACAGGAAGACAATAAATATATAACCCAATCACACCATCTAGTGGAAATGCCATGTCAACAGTTCTGGGTGTTATTTAATGAAGGATGCCCCCACTCTTCTACAGCAGAACTGTAACATTACATTATTTACATATCAGTGGAGCTAACCAAGTTAACCAGCTAATCAGTGCATTTGGTCAGTGATAACTCTTCTATAAAGGACTGGTGGTCCTTCAGTGCTTATTTCCATTAATCGGTTCAAGCTAACTTAAACCTCAGTTAGGCCCAGAAGTCATGCTACAGTTTAGCTATACAAACATACAATGTTAAACGGTTTAACAGTCATCTGGATCATTTTTTAGTCAACAAACAATCCAGAACACTGAAAGAGCAACTTTAATCAAAAGATGGTCTTGCTTTAACATGTTAAAAGCTTACTTCTATATGCTCATAGTGATCCGCGCCAAATAAAATCACGAGCGATGCCAAGTGATACAATGCAAAGCAGAGTATAAGAGGAAATACTGATGGATATGGAGAAAAATGACGAGAGATAATATGAGAATTATCCTGTATTTTTTAAAAAACTAATAAATCTTTGGATAAACAGATGGTATTGGCCAGTTGTGATTTTTTTTGTAAGAGTGACAAGGTATTATCCAAGTGAGTTCATTAGACTACAAAGCACACTTCTGTAAATAGGAGAAAACACAAACAATGTGGACCATTAACTTTTAACCAATCAGGATGAGGAGATATATATGCCTGCTTGTGTAATTGTGGGGGGGAAATAGCCACCCCCTGATTTTTATGTTTTAGAACCTTTAATAAAGTGTTGTTTTAACAGTTATATTGTTAGCTGAAGATTTAAGAACGTGTAGATTTGGGGGGAAAAGCACCCTGCCAGCTGATGGTGCTTGGTGCAATGGAAGGGAGAGGAGCTTTTGTACCAGTTAACAACTTGTGTCTGTTTCTCTTCTACTAAGGTAAAACAATGCGTTATATTTAGGCATCCGCATCTAATCTTGTCTGGAAAGTAGCCAAAACTACTGTTAAAGAGCCGGCCTGCATTTTCTACTGACTATAGCTACTAAGTAAATGAAGGATGGTGTGGACATTTGCAGAGGCATTCATAGGTTTAAGGTGTATGTGGCACCATTAATTTAAGCAAACACTATGGCTGACGTTATTTGGCTTAGTACTTCAGCTCTTGCTGCCTAAAGCTAATGTGTTCTATTTATAAGGTAATAAGGTAAGGAATGGCATGTTGCTTTGTAAATCTTTGTCGATGTGAAGCATATTATTTTAATCAGTTAATCAGGGGTTTTGAAAAGTCAGGTCCATAGGTATTTGGACAGTGACATTTTTTATTTTATTTTGCTTCTGAGTTTCTGTAAACTACCACTGTGGATTTGAAATGAAGCAGTTAAGATGTGATTGAAGTGTAGACTTTCAGCTTTAATTTAAGGGGTTTAACAAAAATATTGTGTGAACCGTTTAGGAATTACAGCCATTTTTAACATAGTCTCTCTATTTTCACAGGCTCAAAAGTAATTGGACAGACTTACAGAATTATAATTACAAGGATTATTTCTAACACTTGGACGCAAATCCTTTGCCGACATTGATTGCCTGAAGTTTATCAATGGATATCACCAAATGGGGAGTTCCCTCCCTTCACATGCTTTGCCAGGCCTTTACTGCAGTCACCTTCACTTGTTGCTTGTGTATGGGTCTTTCTGACCACGGCTCTCCAGTGGCATTCTGGGCAGATGCCAGCAGTGCTGTCCATCAGGAAGCTGCTGGTGGATAGACTAAGGACAAAACGGAGAGCAGACAAGTGTACTGATAACAATGGGCCACAGTTCACCACATCTGAGTTTTCCAACTTTAGCAGAGGGGTGACTTTGAGCACAATACTTCCTCACTTCATTACCCTCAGTCCAATGGTGAGGCAGAAACAGCAACTACAGAGCAGTCTAATAAAACTGAGCCACATTGTAAAATACTCCATATATACTCCATACACACATATGAGCACAGACATCAACAGAGTTCTGTATTAATGGGTGGCAATATTAAAACCATTTAGGCTGTTCATGGAATAATTGGTATGATTCTTGATTGCAGCTACTGTTCATGAACTACAATGGTTAATGGAAGAATTTATTTATTTTAACTGCAGTCAGTCAGTCACGCGGATGACATGCGGATGACAACATAAGTCCACGTTTAGATAGAAATGGACTTATGTTGTCATCCGCATAATACCCTGTTTTGTAGTGCTACTCTGTCACTATGCATGTATCACAATTGTTTTTTATTACAGTTGAGGCTTCATAACTGTATGACATTTAGCTAGAAGGTGCATCTCGAATCATTGCTACAAAATTAAGTATTGCATTCCATTTCGTATTAATAGTAAACAACAGGTACATCCTGGTGCCTTTATGAATGAAGGAATGTAACTGCTGCACCATTTAAACTGGTATGGAAAATTCCAATAAGAAGCTGGCAGGGATACTTTTTCAGCTGGCGATAACAAGGAGAGGTTAACTGAGCAGATTGGGAGGAGAGTCTTGTGAATAGAGGTGACCTCCCCCACAGTTCTGGCTGTATTTTAGTACCTATTTCTTCATCCTGTTCAATAAAGAGCAGTTTACAGCAGAAATTATGGCCTCATTTGATGTCTTCACCATAACATCACACTGGTGTCAGAAGTGGGATCTTGCCGCTAAAATAGAAGAGCTTAAGCAGAAAAACAAAGAACCCCATGACAGATGGCAAGAAGACAGGCCGTCGAAAGACAAGCTAACAGAGCAAAGGACTAAAGGTGCGGCGGGGCTGCCATTGGCAGGAGTAGCAGTAAACAAGCCGGCGATATGGAAGTCAGCAAAAGTGAAAATGAAACCGATAAAAGAGAAAGTCGTACAGCAGCTGGTGGTGTCCAGCTGGGGTGCAACGGAACAGAACTAGCACACATTTGACTACTGCAGTACACCAGGGAAGGAGCCAGGAAGCTGTACTCAGTGCAGCTGTAGATGGTCACCAAGCATTGTGGCTGAATGGCAGCAGACACCGTGTTTCAGCTGTGCTTGGCCCTGGAGGGAAAAGCACTCCAAGTGCTTGTGGACTTTCCGGGCGCAACAGCACGGCAACCTTGCAAAGCTGACCATGGCTCTCCAGTGGCATTTTGGAGAGATGCTGACAGTACTGTTTGTCAGGAAGCTGCTGGCAGACAGAATGAGTAAAAAAGCAGAGCAGATAAGCACACTGGTGGCAGAGCTGGGCATTATGGTCCAGTAGGCGTATCTAGTGTTTGAAAGAGCAGTGCAGGGAGAGTTGGCATTGAAGAATTTCCTGAATGCACTGCTTCCAAAGAGGCTGAGGCGAAATATACGGCTTGCCAATCCGACTAGCCTCCAGGCTGCTGCCACTGAAGCCAAAATGGCAAAGCTCGTTCTTGATGATGGGGCTCTGAAGCAAATACCACAGCGTTACGTGGCAGAAGAGTCTAAGGGGGCAAGTGAAATGGTGTAATCTATCACTGAATGACAGATTACACCTTCCTTCTTAAGTGAGCGGCTGCAGAGTGGATAGTGTGTTGGCGGTGCAGAAAAAAGGGACATCGCACTCGCGATTCTGAGCCGGCAGACAACGAAAACAGGCAGCCCTTTGAGAGAGTGACCCTCGTCACTGCTGCCACTGAAAAGAGCAACTGCCAATGCAGGCCTTGGATAGACTGCAGCATTAACAGCAAACGGCTTATGGCACTCATCGACATGGGCTCAACATCTCCATCCTGCAACCAGCCATGCTTCCCCACATTGCAAGACGTATGCCAGATTGCTGGGAGGCTACAACTGACCATCTCAGTTCTATATAGGTGGCCAAGTAAATATGAGAGGGAGAAAGTGGCTTCCAGTTGCCCTGAGACATCTGAACCAATTTAGACTTCCTTTCATCTTCCATGAGGAAACCATTGGCACTACAGGAACTGAACACAATGCACTAGAGACTTTGGATGGAACTCTTGGGGCGGGACATGCTGTCAGGTTAAAGGAAACCATGACTTTTCACGGGTAAAGCCATTGTCAATATAGGAGCTGAACATACAGTGATACAACTTTTGAATGGATTCATGAGGCGGTGCACACAAGCAGCACTTTCACCAGTGTCAGTAGCACAATGGACAATGGAGAGAGCAGACAGCATGGAGGGCAGCAGCATTGAGTACAGTGGGGGTTTGCACTAGAGTAGAGCTGTGACCAAATTATGGCAGCAGAGCGGGTCAGGGCTAGCTGAAGGGCAAAAACTGTAGTTGGGGAGCCTTTGAGCCATTACATTGACATCTTTGTGGCCACAGAGGGAGATTGTACATGGACTACTTTGGTGTAGCATAGCATTAACAACGGCAATGTTGCGCCATTTTGGCTCCACCCTCACCAGCTCCCATTGGTAAAGAAAGAGGCCATTGAAAATTAAATAAAAATCGTTATTGAAAAAAAAAATTTGAAAATTAAATAAAAATCGAAAGAAAAAAAGAAAGAGGCCACTGAACAGAAAATAAAAGAAATGCATGGGTGATGCATGTTATTAAGCAATCAAGCAGCCCTTGGGCAGCACCGGTGGTCCTAACAAAGAAAAAGGATAGAAATTGTAGGTTTTGTGTGGACTACTGACAGCTCAATGCTATAACTAAACCCAACTCATATCCGCTCCCGTGCATTGATGATGCCTGCCTCACTGACTCTGCATGGTTAATTTCACTGGGCCTGTGGAATGGTAACTGGCAGGTGCCAGACAGTACAAGTCTAGCACCTTGGTTTAATATCAACACATAGGCCTAGCAATGGCATAACAGCAAGCTTTTCTCACTCAAATTCAAACAGTGGACGGTCGTTGATTGACAAACTGCAACATTAACTTGCTAGATAAAAAACATCAGATAGCTAACGATAACAACATAAAGAGTGATCTGTGATTCAAGGACTGCTGCTAATGATTGTAACGTGCTGGTGCTGAGTGATAAGAAATCTTCGTCTGCGCTATTTACTGGAGCCACCACACCACACAGTCACACTATAACTGGCTCTAGTGTGCATGCATGTTACTGCACTGTTTTGAGGAGAGCAGGGCAGGGAAAGAGTAGGAGAGAGAAAGTGGATCATAACATTTGCTTATCAGAGAGAAACTAGGGGTGCTGGGACTCAATTTAAGGGTGCTTGAGCAGCCCTAACAAGGAGCTAAACATGCTTATGGTGCTCATTAATTTTCCGAAGGACCACTGCATTGTCTACTTCAATGATGTGCTGGTCCATGCTCCAGATTTTGATAGGGCACTCATAAATCTGGAGTAGGTATTCCAGGCTACCAGGTCCACTAACCTCCAGTTGCACAAATGTAAATCTCCTTCAACGGTGTGCAAGCTTCCTCAACCATGAACTGAGCAGTGCAGGGGTGTAAATGGACCTGGTCTGGCAGTGGCCAATGCCATGAAGTGTTGGTGAGCTTTGTAGCTTTCTTGGCTTAGCCTCATACTAGCGGCGCTTGTACATCAGTATTACTAGTGGGTTCATGGATGTAGCCATACTCTTACACCGGTTCATGGGAAAGTCTTTCAGTTTCCACTAGGACGAGGAAGCTTAGTGCAACCACAGTGCCGCCATGATGGTGGCTGGTAGAGGAGATCTTTAGCCAGTTTGGTTTGCCGGAGGAGCTACACAGTGACCAGGGGTGTGACTTGAAGTTGGCAGATTGTTGCCCTCCTTGCCTGGCTATACAACTACTGTGCCAGTACTGGCATTTCTGCTGGTGGGCAGTGTGTTCATGACGGACACTGGTGCTAGCAACAAGATCATTGGTGCCATTCCTTTGCAAGTACAGGAGGGTAATAAGAGGGTCATTGTATACTATACTCAATTACTGTGCAACGCAGAGGAAATTCCTGGCTGTTGTGGTGGGGCTGTGCCAGTTCCGGCCCTATCTGGTACCTGTTGTACGCTGGACACACCTCTTTGACCTGGCTTATGCAGTTCAAGGAGCCCAAAGGTCAGGTAGGAAGGTGGATTATGGTGCTACAGCAGTACAACTTCTCCTGGGTGCTGGGTATCTACATGGTAATGCCGATGCCCTGTCTTGCTGCCCTTGTGCTCTGAAGGAATGCCAATATGGTGCATGTCTTAAGGAGAAAACAGAAAGAAGTGCCATGGCAGTTGCTCCTAGTAGTATTGGACTTGATTCCATAAGCTTTGAGGAGTTCCATCATGCAAAGGAGGAAAATGTTGAACTCTCCTGGGCATGCAGCTGGTTTCAGGTGGGGCAGACACTGGAATGGACAGATGTTACACTGCATGGGCCCACTGCCATGGCATTCTGTGCTGGCTGGGACAGTCTCTGATCGCACAAGGGGTTGTTATATCACGTGTGAGAGGAGCCTGTATCCAGTAACCATGTCTGGAAGTTGTATAAAATAGTGTTGGGTGTGGTGCATGGGGCAGCTGGTGTTGGACACTTCAGGATGGGCAAGATCCTGAGGTTCAGAGATTCACTTGGATGTGGAGCTCTACATGCACTGCTGCAACCAGTGCACAGCCAAGAAAGGACCACTGCAGCCGCCACATGCTCCACTGTAGTCCCTCTGCTCTGGTGCCCTGATGGAAGGAGTAACCGTGGAAGTCTTGGGCTTCTTTCCCACTGCCAAGGCAGAAAAATGAGGCTTATGTGGTCCCGGACCCCAATGCGGCCACAACGCCGAAGCAAGTGGTAGTGGAGTTCTTTTGCCAGTTAGGTGTGCCGGAGGAGCTACACAGTGACCACAGGCGTGACTTTGACTCAGCGGTCATGGTTGAGGTTTGCAGCCAGCTGGACAATCGAAAGATTCAGACCACCCTGCACCACCCTCAGAGTGATGGTCCCATGGAGTGCTTTTACCATGATGGACGGTTTATCCGAAAGCTCACTACTCAATTGGCCATTGTTACTGACCAGCACCAGTGCTATTCGGACTGGCTTCTGCCCCTGGTCCTGCTACCTGCCACTCTGCTGTGCAGTCAACAGGGTGCACTCTGGTTCTTCTTATGTTCAGCCATGAGCTTAGGACGCCGACAGCATTTGGTTTTGGGTGTCCGCTAGGGTGGTAGATTACACCTTTATTCTTGAGTGCAGAATTTTTAACTCTTAGAAACTCCAAAAAGCTCCAACAAATCTATCAGAAAATTGCATAAGATGCCTAACTATTATTGTTCAGTTATTGCTCAGACATCATCCTTCTATTTTTCTGCTATACCACTTTAGTAGATTCATTGAATGAATGTCCAGTTGACTAAAAAAGCCTGCAGTTCCTGCAGACAAAGTTGTTTTCAATATGAATTATGACATGACAGGTTCTGTAGGTCCCACAGGTCAATATGCTACTTGTGGGCTATATATTAGACCCACACAGTGCAGACCAATAGAACAGAGTCAAGAGAGTCTTCAGTCTGTCTCAGAGCCTGCCAGACATAACCAGTAGGCTACAGTCAGTCTATATATTATTCATTCAAATGACTTTGAAACTGTAATGCAGGATTTTTTTAAATATTTTCAATGATTTTTAAAGACATTCTCCTATATTCTTATAGTTTATATAAATGTGTAGCATTTTTATTTCTTAAATACTTTTCTCTTGCTTTTTCAAGATCATTTGAAGGTGGAATGGACAACATTTCTGCAGTCATTCTCACATTCACAGCACTGAACAAGACCGATGAGACAAGCAAACTCATTATATTTGCTTTTACTCTTCCCAGTTTTTTTCTAACAGTTTTTCTCAACTCTATGCTGATCCTAATTATAGTTGTAGAGAAAACTCTGCATGAACCAATGTACATTTTTTTGGGTAATTTGTGTATTAATGATTTGTGTGGCACTGCAGGCTTTTATCCAAAGCTTTTGTCTGATTTAATCATGCAAACTACTTCAGTCTCACTTCAAGCATGCATTGTACAAAGTTATGTCATTTTCATGTATGGAATTGGAGAATTTACAAATTTGAGCGTTATGGCACTGGATAGGTATTTGGCAATATGCAGACCTCTATATTACCACAGCCTAATGTGCCGAGCGACAGTGCTGAAACTGCTGACATTTATATGGATGTTTCCTTGCTGTGCTGTTTTGGTGATCATTTTGATGACAGTCAGGAATCCCATATGTGAACAACACATAGACAAACTGTGCTGTGGAAGCTTTTTCCTGGAGAGACTGGCATGCCCAGCACATATTTCTGAAGTAATAATCAAATGGATATTTTTCTGTATACTGGTAATGATAGTGGCATTTGTGTTTTTTTCCTATATAAAATTGATCATTGCCTGTAAGCAGTCTAAAGTAAACCAGAATAAGTTCATGAGCACATGTTTACCACATTTAATGGCCTTTTCAAATTTCATGGCATTATCACTGCTGGATGCTTCACACACACAGTTTAACATAGATCTGCCTCAAACATTACAGCACTTTAATTCAGCTTTGATTTTGGTTATTCCTCCTTTTGTCAATCCCATAATATATGGCATAAAATTAAGCCCAATCAGGACACACTCGTTATATTTTGTTAACAAAATAGCTATTTAATATTAATGAAAGTTCTATGCCTAGTTTTATAACCATTGTCATTCAGGAAAGTAAAATTCTGCTTCCATTTCACCAAGATAGGCCTCACATTTAGATTTCTTTATATACTATAAATATTTAGATTTTTTAATGAAAAAAATGTAGTGCAATCAGATTTATTATTATTGCCTACTGCATTATGATAGATTACATAATGTAGCTAGAAAGAATTTATGATAGATATGACACTTGAAACATGTAATAGCACATTAGAAATGACAAAGTGAAACATGTCATAGTATATGGGAATTGTGTTAACTTGTGAATAATTGTTATTGTACATGTTTAACAATAATTATCAGGTCCAGTTGTACTAGCACTCTGACTTTTTTGTCCAGTGAATGCTGTCTGCCATCTGTTAGATTGCTCCTCAGTTTGTCACATAGAACTTAAAGCTTTATTAAATATTAACTTTTATATATTTTCCATTTAATTTATTGTTTAAATGCAATTGCATATGACACTACATTAAGCTCTATTATATGGGTAGTTGGCCCAAAACACACACAGCTGGGTTTTCTAAAAGCATCTTAGTGTTAAGATCATCCTAACCAGTGGAGAAATTGTTCAGTGTGATGCTCGCTCTACCATTTAAGAATAGGCCTTGTACTAAGATGCTTTTGGGAAGCCCAGCCATGTGCAGTCATTGCTACGGCATGAATCATGAGAGCATGGCCAAAAGGCACTTACTCTGTGCAAAAGAGCACTGGGAAGTGGAATGAAATAGGAGAGCGTGGTGATTAATTAGGATATTTTCAGCCATCGTGTACTCATTTCATGCATTTAAACAGCTAACTGAGAAGTGGAACAAGCAATGTGCAATGCACCACAACTTCACAGCAGAAGAGAATAAGGAGCCAAACAGCAAGAAAAACAAAACATACTGGAACCAATAATACATACAAAATATAAAATATTGTGACGTCGACCTGAAGAAGAGTCAGGTGAGGCCATAATTTCTGCTTGAAAATGCTCTTTATTAAATGAACAAGACAGAAAAGCCACTAGAAAAGCAATTTAAAACTCCTAGCCTTATTCTTTCTCTTATGGGTACTAACAGAAACCCACTCTAACTAGGCCCCAAACCTGGCACAGAATAACAATTAAACACATATACACACTTTAACCACTCATGTTCCATAAGCTTCTAATGCCATTTTTGCATAGCTAAGCTTCTATGCTCATGAGAGGGAGTGCGACCTGTGGCAGCCACCACAATATGGCTATCATGACACCATGCTGGCCCTTTACAGAAGCAGTAAGCAGAAAGAAAGAGGAAGAAAAGCTCTTACAGTACAGGTCAAAAAAAATTTGGACAAACGTAGATAGCACCATGAAAGAAGTACATCAGTACATCCAAAGTAAAGAAAACAGAAGATAAGTCCTTCAAAAAATGTAAAGAGCATAAAGCTTGAGAACAATAGGAACATTAGAAACGAGTCCCAATCAACTAAGCCTCGTAAATTCAACTCCATGAATATGAACAATGACTATCCAACTGATGTTAAACTGTGTCCTGTTTCATAATACTGCTTAAATCACCAAATTCTCCAATGACTGCTCCGAGTTTAGACACTGTTATGAGTTTGAACAGGTTCCTCGAAGTTCTAATGGAATGAAAATGGCTTAATTCTAACACATCGCCTGTCTTCAGTTTGAGTTCAGTTTGGATGCTCCAGCCCTCCCACTACTGCATGACCTAAAGGCCTGATGCAGGGTCAAGAACATTTTAATATTTTGTTACAACAGTCATTGTGCCGCCACAAAAACTGATGCACACCCACAAAGAATTGAACATAATTGAGATTACTTGGACTGTGAGAAGCAGGAAATGAAACCAACTTCTAAGACTGAACTTAGAGCCAGTGTGGAAAAAAACCCTGCAGATTTCTTTGAAAAAATAAAAGCAAAGTCTCTTCAGAAGAATGAAAGCTGTTATAGAGGTAAAAGGTGGACACACTATACAGATACAGAGCCAATTTGCTGTGATTCCTTTGAGCATAGCACAGGCTGTAGTTGCCTCTATTAACTACTGTTGGACTATTTTTTAACTTTTACTTTGATTATATGATGGCAAGCTGTTGTCTAGTTGAATTACATATTAAAACTTTGTAACAACAGGTCACATGACTGGAGGCTTTCTAAATACATCTGGCAGACCACACTGCTTCAGTGCCCACAATCACTTACATCTTTTACTATAGATCTCTGAAGATAATCTGCCCCCTCTTCTCATGTCTGCAGGCAAAGCAAGCCTGTAACAAGACTATAGAACCCTGGGAGACCAAAGAATCCCCCATGTCAATCCCCAGGTACACAAAAGCAGCCCAGAACCAGGGCCCTTAGTGAAGAATGCAAATTAAGCAGTTGGAGCTACACTATGAGCCATTTACAATACTTTTCCTCCACCAAACTGCAACAGATACCAGATCCACATGCTCAATGTTAGCTCAGTGTTTATGGCTAATGACTATCCTGGATGAGAACAATAAAAAGAAACAATGGCACTGTGCTGGACACTAGGCTGTAACAAAATTATAGTTAAAAAACCCAAGAACCCAACAACAGTGTCCTGTAGCCCTTACTCACAAACTGCTCTTGTAAATGAAAATATGTGCACTTAAATGGTAACGAAGATGCCAAACTATAAAGTGGCAGACTTCAAAAGCTGCATTCTTGCATGTTTATGTGTTCTGATAAATACCACATGCAGGGGCCCATATTTCTGCTTTAATAAACAGGTCTATGTGCATAGAGCACAACAGGGATTTAAAATGCCAGATTAGAAGCTATTAGCCCATTCTCATAGGACCAGTTTCAAGTCAGGTCAAGTGATATCTATTGTCATTCCTCAAATGTAACTTGTATACATTGGAATGAAATGTCATTCTTCAGGCCTCATGGTGCAACACACAATAGCAGATCACATAGCACATTACACCGGACTACACCATACTACACAGAGAATATATATACTTGTGACAATAAATTTGTTCAATAAACATAAAACCTGTGAAGGTAAGTATAGTGAAAGCTTCCACCGGCTTCTCTAAGTGTTCTACATGTTTATGTTTAACCCACACTCTCTACACGGCAAGCAAACAAACTATAAACATTTTAACCTGCTTTTAAAGGTTTGTTTTCAGTCTGTTTGTCTTCAATAGGTCACCATGAAAGGTATGGGAGCTTTGTGATGACCCAAATGGTCAGAATTTTCATTCTAGCCAACAGACTACCACCACTGGTTCCTTGAATAAAGCTGTTGCTCTAGGGTGGCTCTAAACGGCCTTATGCAAAAGTGTCCACTAAATTACTGCAAGTAAATGTAAACACTCTATATCCACATGAATGGACTGGGTTGTTGTATGTTAATATAAATGAATCACTAGGCCAGCACCAGGACACATACTCTGACAACAGCAATGACTTATTATATAAATCACAGAGATTTTAATTATAACTGGGTCTGCTGTTCAAAAGCTATACAGAGAGATCACTATCACATCACACTGATAAACCCTTGGAATCTTTGAGATTTTGAAAATGCTTAGAGGGAAATTGTACCCATCAGGACTAGCATGTGTTTGAGATCAGGTGAACCCCCCTCCACCCCCTCATTGTGATAATTTGCTGCAGCACACATCGCGTGACGTACCCTGACATGAATACCCCTCGCACTGAAGCATTTTCTAAGTTCACCAAATGTGATTAGAAACAGTGTTGCTATTCATGCAGCTACATAATCCAATTTTCAACTTATAGTCCAAATTGGAGTGACCTCAGTGGATTCACTCCTCCCTTTGGGAATAAGCAGAAAATAAAACAGTCTGAGCAGAATATTGTGCCAAGTTCTTCAGAGTATCACTATCCGAAAAGCAAGAATGAAGCATCAACGCGTACTTGTTCTGGTCCTACTGGTTGTCTTAGCACTATACTGTAAGTTTTGCTCACATATTTTTGCAGTAAACTGTTGCTTTGTTTACATAGAGAAGCTCATGCTTTTGTTTTATATTCCTCTACAGCATGTGTAAAAAGTATGTTGTGGTTACTGGTGAAGTGCAAGCTACTTTAAAGTATAATATAATAAGGAGAAATTTATCTTGTGATTTGATATTTGCTGTGATTTGCTGAAATATAGAACCAAGAGAATATGTCGTATTTGTTTAAGGTAAAGAGAATGAGGCCGCCTCATTCCCTTGGAGCTGTGCGAGCCTCAATGGGGTTTGTCGACAAGGAGTGTGTCTGCCTTCAGAGCTCTACTTCGGACCGTTAGGCTGTGGGAAGGGATCTTTGTGAGTTAAAATATCACTTCAGTTCTATTTCTGATAAAATGCTTACATCATCATATACGATTTTTCATATTGCTGTTGTCGGAACAAAACCTCATATCTCCAAAATGATAACTTTACAGGAGAAGGAAAAACTACTTTACTTTCAATGTAAGTCAATGGAACCAGACATTTTTTTAAGTCATTTTGGGTCATTTCTTTTAGTCCATTCATCATGAAACAGGTATTTTCAAATTATGTCAAAATCTGAAAAACGTCAAAAATGGAGATACAAGGTTTTCGTTCGACTACAGCGATATATGTTTTAAATATGCCAAAAGCAATACCAGCATATAATAGCATTATGCAATAAATTAAATTATGTATGAATATATGACTATGTTTTGTTTTCTTGCCAGATGCTGCGTGTCACATTTCCTTTGACCGCTGAGCACTAAATCATAAAGCAGTGGTAGTTGGCTACTGAGGTGACGCCTGTCATGTGAATTCAGTAACTAATGTTTTGAGCTCTTTTGCTGACCACTACTCAACAAGCCTGAGAGGTCAAGATTGGAATTATCTATTTGGAATATCTTCATATATGAGCAACCAGCTCTCCTCTAAGATTACTTTTCTTAACAAGAAGAGAATGTTGTTGATTTATTATGCTGGGCTACACTGTTTAATATATTAAATAAACCAACTTTGGTCAGATTTATACACCAATATGAGAATTGTGGTGCAGTGCCAAAATCCAACATTTTTCATGTTCAGTTGTGTGCAAAACTTTGAGCGCTCCTGGTCAAAAGACTTTTTTTTGTTTTTCTAAGTGAAAATAACAGAGACAGACAACACACTTCTGACCAGTTTAATGCACAAATTCATCTGCTCAATTTCACATATTGAAAGATAAAAATATGATAATAGTAAGTTATTCAAAATATAACACAATAAAATATTATACATGTGGCCTGTGCTAAAGTCATGGCACATTTATAAGACATCTTTTCCAATTTGGTAAAAAATAGATATTATACATTAAAATCTGCTTGAAAATGCATATTTAGGTGTGTTCCCTGTAAAGTATGTGTTAACTTGTTTTCACTTAGAAAATCAACAGAACATGTAATTTGACCAGGAGTGTTCAAACCTTTGCATATGAGTGTATATATCTGCTGATGCTGCTACTGATGCCAATACATAAACATTTTTAAAATGTAGAAATTAAGACTAGATCCACATTTACTTCTGTAGGATTTAAAATGCAGTAACATGAATACAATGCAGATCCTGGGAACAGTGTCATCCAGCGTCACCTACACGTTCTGCTCTTCCAGAGAACAATTAATAATAAAAAAACAGCCTCACTAAGTTTGGGTTAATAATGTAAACTGCATCCCAATGAATGGCTAAACAACAGTTTTGCCTGTCTGCCACAATAAAATATTTTGAAGGAATAATCAACATACATACATACATACATACATACATACATCATCTAAACCGCTTATCCTTCTGGGTCGCGGTGGGGTGCTGGAGCCTATCCCAGCTGTCATTGGGCGGAAGGCAGGATACACCCTGGACAGGTCGCCAGTCCATCGCAGGGCAGGGAATAATTAACAGAAACACTTAATGATATATTAATATCTAGCACCTTATAAAGAGTAGGACTTTGTTTAAGTACTCTGTGTTGCAGAATTAAAGGTTTAAATGAAATCTAAAAACGTTTTCACATTAAAAGACCTGGGCTGCATAAACACATCATTAAGATTTAAACAAAGTCATTCAAAGTGTTTGATGTGAAAGCACATTTTCCAGCAACTTACTGAGTCATTATTGTTTACAGCAGTGGTGATAAGAAACAGATGTCCAAAGACTTTGACGCCTCTAAAAGCTACCTAGCTTTCTATTACATTAAATGATACATTGCCTAAAACCAGAGACATGGTTTTAGGAATCTGCAAGGAGCCTTTGGCTTAAAATGTATTTTTCCATCCAGTAATGGCAGAGATGCAGGGTGTTGTAAGATAAAATAGTCCCCAAAGGAAACACATGATTCACTGGTTGTTTGAGTAGTAAGTATATTGGCTACATTTGTGTTGCAGACTTTACGACTCCTAGTTCTAATCACCACCATTGAAATCTGCACATTAAGGGAAACTTTTCATAACGCTGCCTGGCACTGGAGTAGTGAACATGATATGTTGAAATATATGTTTGACAAGTGCACTTAAACTATCTTGGAGTTATAATTACATTTGGATAACAGGACACCTTCCCTAAGTATGGAAACTGGCAGTAGTGGTCCGAATAGGGAAGGCTGGAGAAAAGACTTCTCTAATTTTGCTCAGTATAGAACTATATCTCTGACATCACAGTTGAGAAGACTGATGCAGTGTTTGGTAACTGAGAGGTCCTGGAGAGCTTACCTTCCTGCATAATACATCTGATCCAGCCAATCAGGAACTTCTGAAGAAGTTCATTAGCTGGAGCAGGTGTTGCAGATTTTGGTTGGAACTAGACACTGAAAGAAGGGAGCTCTCCAGGAACCGGGTTGGAGACCACTGCTCTAAGGTGTATGATAGTGAGATCAGAACTCCAAAGGGCAGAGTGTGCAGCCAGTTTAATATTATGATTAATTTAAATTTATCTGAGGTTAGCCCAGACATTGCTAAGTCACTATATGCGTATAATGAGGCCCTATGGAAAAGGGGTAGGAATCTCACATTTGTAAAAAAAACATGCAGGATGCAATTACGGTGAAGGAACACTGGACAAATAATTAAGTATTTAGTACAGCTGTTGCCAAAACTCAAGTCATTTATTTTTTAAGGAGACCCAAAATAAATGCAATAAAAGTGTTTTGCTAGGGTCTCAAGCAAATAAAGGTGGTCAGATTTGAAGAATTCAAACCCTAACTGTACCAGGGGAACCAGCCTGATGTCTGGAGAAGTGAAGTTTATTCGTTTGCACGCAGGTACCAGACACCTAGTCAGCCCGTAAGACAATGGGCTGATGCAGCTTTATAGCTGGACTGATGCCCAGCCTATACACGACAAGTGACAGGTGTGACAGACATGACCATGTAGGGATTTCTACAGATTTCTTGGGAAATGGATGGACTCAAAGCTGACTTGGAGACACCACACTGGGAAAATGTCTGAAAAGTATATAAAAAAGGCCTTTATGTCCCCAGATTTTTTAGCTAGATGTGACTAGGGGGCTGACTGAACATCTATTTGCATTGACCAGGTCAGTCTATGGTTGTGTGGCCTACAAGTTGCCCGCTGCGACTAATTTGAAACAACTTGACGTTATACAAGCACAGTTTCTTTAGCTGCCCTCAAAAGTATCCAAACTGGATAGTCAAATTGTAGGCAAGATTTTATACTGGAAATACAACAGGTTCTTTATAGGCTAGAAATGCAATGTGTATCTGATAGCCTTCTGTGGATACCAGCACATGTTGGAGCGACAGGGAATGAAATTGCAGATTCAGTCACAAATCAATGTCTTAAATGACCAGGATGCAACTTAGTTGTTCCACTAAGCAGGGCTGAGACAAAAGTTTTAGTTAAAAAATATGTGTGAACATTGTGGCAGAATGCTTGGGAACATGAACACCAAGGTGTGCATGCAATTAAACAGTGGGTTGGTTTAGCTACAGTTAGGGGATCAGAGGCAGGAAATTGTTATTACATGCCTTTGAACAGGAATACTATGTTGAATTCCTCACTACATTTAATACAGAAACATGAAGCAGCTTTTTCAGTTTTTGTGTTTTTTTCTGGGGTTTATGATCTTATATAGGTGTGTATTTTTGTATTGTCCTCCCCTTTAACTGACAATTTCACCAATTGTTCAAAATTTCCGCATAAATGCCTAATAAACATTTATTCAGAGTGCTTTGATGCAAAGTGCTCTGTTCCAGAGAAACTTACTTAGTCAGAATTGCTCAAAGCAGTAATGATAGGAACCAGACGTCTGAAGAGCATAATGCCTCTTAAAGCTCCTTCACAGAAAGTTATTACATGAAATGGTTATGAATATTCTGCCTTATGTCTGGGCCATGTTTGAACCCATTCATGGTGGAGGGATACATGCAGGGTGCTGTAAGTCAAAACAGTCCCCAAAGAAAACGTATTATTTCAGATTGAACACTATTTTACCATCATCAAAATTACATATAAAAACCCAAAACCCACAAGACACGTGCAGGTTCACTGGTGATTTTGGATAGTAAATAAAATGTCCTATCTGCATTGTGGGCACTGCTCTCCTGGTTCCTGTCACCACCACTGTAAAGAAAAACAGAGTAGGAAAGTTTCTCTACAGTGAAGCATTTCACATTAAACCACTCTCAATGACTTTGTTTACAATTCAGTGACTGAATTAAGCAGAAATTTCCTCTTCAGGGGATGTGCAGGGTAGTCCCGCTTTTTGTGAAGTCTCACTCACTCAGCTCAGCAGGTGGCGGTAGTGCACCATACGTCAGCCTGCCAACGGCCATTCACACAAAAGCAGCAGCCGCGGAAGAAGAAGAGTCGCGAGCCCACATGACAGGAAGTAAATAAAATTCCCGCGTTTCCCACACAGCGGAGTGTGTTTCGGCTCTGAGCGACCATGGACGAGCTCTACTTAGACAACATAGACGAATATGTTAACGATCAGAATAAAATTGTAAGTTGTTTTTAGTACTGTTTTCAGACCAAAGTCTCCGTTTATTCGCGCCGAGCTCGAACATCCAGCTAACTTAGTGCTGCAGGAAAGCGACAGCATGAGGACTCCGGATCAGAACTCAGCCTGTCAGGACTGTCTGATTAAAATCAGAATATCTGAGGAGGTTATAGTGTTTTTTACGCCGAGCAGCTGTGTTACCTGATGAATTTACAGTCAGCGTCTTGTATTTTCCTGTCAGAACATTATTTAGCTAGGTTAGCTGTGTTAGTCCTGCATGATGGCGCCACTCTTTCATCTCCTTGCAGCATGAAACGTTATAACATTTCATGTTATTTGGTGAGTTGTCCCTGATCAGGATATGTGAACAGGAGATGTTAGCTGCTTGTCCTCGGCTTTAGTCTTGTCACCATTATGGACCGCGAGTGAACCCTTAGATAGATAAGCTAGCTTGGTTATATCAGTTTGACAATAACTTAAACTTTGAAGAGCAAAGATATTAAAACCAAGTAAAACCAACGAGAAGTGGATCGACACATGCATGGTGGAAACCCATGATCTTACCGGGATGTGCTGAGGGCATTCCGGAAACACAGATTAAGAATTGGCAGGCAAGAGGAGGGATGAGGATGATGATGCTCGAATGCTTTTCTCTCGGGTTGCACCAAAGTGGTCATCTGCAAGGAACGAAACCTTTCTAACAGCATTGGGCTTGTTGGATTGCTATACACAATGAAATGTCATTGTATACTTGCATTTGCAAAAATAAAAAAAAACTCGAAGACATAGATTGTAATGATTGTAGATAAGCCGTACTTTGGATTAACCTTTGGATGACATAAATGGGTGATACGTTAAATGGAAGATAAATAAACAACATAGCCATAATGTTGAAAAATATAGAAAAAGAAATTGCTCTCTTGGCCTGAATTTTAGCACATAGTTGTTTTGCTGGTACAGCTAAATTGGTACTTTGCTGTTAAGGTTGACAAAATCAACAGATATTTCATAATATGTTCATAATTCAGTGACTAACATTTAATCCAGGTCATTCAGAGTAGTTTAATGTAAAAATGATCCATTGTAGAGAGACTCAGGTTTCTTTACAGTGGTGGTGATAGGAACCAGGGTTATGATGTCTACAACACAAATATAGCCATTTTATTTACTGTTTAAAATGACTAGTGAACACCAAACATGTCTATTGAGTTTTATATGTAGTGTTGATAATGGTAATACACAGGTAATTCAAACAAAAAAAGTTGTTTTGCTTTACAGTAGCCTGCTTGTGTCACCACTGTGAACAATTCTGAGTAAGTTTCTCTAGAATGGATCACTTCACTTCCACCCACTCTGACTGACCTTGTTCACATTTAAATGATTTAATTATGCAGAAATTTCAATGAAGTCTATTATTATTGAACCTATATGGATGTTTTAACCAGTTATCAGCTGGTGCTGAAAAGCTGCCAATGTTGTCATGCATTCTTAGTAGGTACTAAACTTATTGTGATGATTTTGTTTAAACAGGTCACCTACAAATGGCTCAGTCTCACTCTCGGTGTGCATGTCAACATTGCTAAACAGTAAGTCTTTGGTAACAATCTTAAATCTCAATTCAACAAATTGTTCTTGAGATGTGCCAACGTTGCTGTTGATTTGTTGCAGAATGCTTTATCACTACCTAGAGCAGAGACGCAAGGAGAGGTCTGGAACTACGCTGCATGCCACCTACCTTGTATCTGGAAAGTGCTCTGAGAATGGCAGTGTGGTAAGCTTGACCACTCGAGTCCTTTATGAATTTGAATCAGGACTTGTCAGTATTACAGATTTTGTCAGAACACAAAATATTCCTGAAGAGAGTTTCTGTCATTCCTTTTAGTGTTATAAGGTGTCAGTGGTGCGTGAAGACCAGCTTGAGGGTACGTTTTGTTTATTTTTTAATTACAGAATTTTGAGCAATCTTTGCGACAAAGCAGTGGTTAACATATTGCAAATTAATCTAATGAAGACAAAGTTTTATTTGTCATATACATAGTCATACATGGTACAACTAGCAGTGAAACGCCTGGAAGACATTTGTCTTTATTAAGTGGGGAGACTAATGTTCAGCTCAAACTGTTATTTAAGTATGTAATATTTGTATTATGTATTAAGTATTATTTAAGTTTCTCATTCCTCTATGATTGCATGTTGCTTTTCCAGATACGAAATCCAAGCTGGAAAAGACTATTAGTGTGCATGTGTACAGCATCCAGAAAGCTGAGCTGAAGGACAGCAGTCCACTCTACAGTACAGACTATGATGCTGTGAAGGAGAACTTGAAAAATTGCAACAAGTAAATGATTTTAAAGCAGTGTTTCCATGCATATTATTGTTAAAATCATGTGGACTGTTTAAAACAGTTAAACATAGGAACATTACGATAATGGCATTGTGCAACATTGCCGAAACTTCTGTCAGACCAGGCTGTTTCTGACTATGCCTGATTCTTTTGCTTTAAAAAATGCATAGTACCTTATAAGAAAAATATATACCTTGTACAGATCTCTGTAAAACCATTAGTGCATTAGTACTTGCATGATATGGAAAAATAGTAGTAGAGTCCTACTAACATTTTAAAAGCATTATACAAGCTTCTCAGTAATGTATTCCAACACAGTCTCACTGTTTACAGGTACAGCGCTATCCGCTGTGCAGCTGCTGTGCCACTGTCCCCAGCAGAGCTACAGAAAGCTCAGGAAAAGGTTCAGGCCACTGTACTGGACAAGGACGCCACTAAACCAAGCCTGATTGACCACACGGCTGCTGCTACCAAACCAAGTGTTAAACAGCCTAAAGGCATCATGGGAATGTTTTCCAACAAACCTGCCCCAAAAAGTGAGCAGTGTAACAAAGAGGTGAAAACAGAACAGAAAGATGATACCTCTCCAGTAAGTATATTTTTTTGGACATTTTAGTTTTAATATTATTTCCACCTTTTGTTAGTTTTGCGACTTGGCTTTAACTCAGCAGATGATCCACAAACAGCTTCAAAGCTGTCATTGTCAACTGTTATTCTCTTTCAAGGCTTTTTATTAAAAAAAACAATACTCTTATGCTTCATGTAGGAATTCTGATGGAGCTACCTTTGCTATAATTACCATTTATGTTTCAGTCTGAAGGACCTAAAACTAAGGCATCCTCCAAAGCTAACGCTATGAACAACTTTTTTGGGAAATCAGCAGACAGTGAGTATACTTGTTGTAAGTCTCTAAAACCTTTTTTGAAGTGTCCATCACCTGACTCTCATTTTTGAATGTAACAATTTTTTTTTGTTAAATGCAGAAAAAGTTATCACTGACAAGCCAGACAAAAACATCAAAGAGGAGACAGAAGGATCTCAGCCATCAACAGATGCAGTGAGCACCAAACCATCTCAGTCCTCACCCAAACCTAAACAGGACATAAAAGAGGAGCTACTGAAGGAGTCTGCTGCAGTTAGAGGTGACTCCAAAGACACACGGAGGTAAGATTTAAACTTTTACTTTGTGGATGTTTTTGTAAAGAGCATCAGGACAATGTCATGCATAATCCCTAAGAGAATATTACTCCAGTTTTCTATCTTCCACTCTAAAGTCCCTCAGGAAGTAGCATATTATGTAACTGTTTTAGAAAGAATTCATCTACATTACTGTCTGAGGCACCTAAGCAAAGCGCTTAAAGCCATTTAAATGGGCAACAAGTGTTTCCACTTGTAAAAATACTGTATAGAGAATACATACTGATATTAATACAGTAGAAATTAACAATAATGTTGAGATGATGTGAGCTATTTAGAAGAACACAGGTTTGGTTACAGACTTCTCTTTGATGTCCTCAGTCATAATATACATTTGCTAAATTTTATCAGCACACTTGATTTAATTTAATGAAGCACTGATTTGTCAAACTAGGTATTGGATGATAACTGCAAATTCTATTGGGCTGTCATTAAGAGTGTTTTATAAGTGGTTAGGTGAACAGCATTGACATACATAAGATCACTGTTTAATAATGTATAACAGGGGTGTCCAGTCTTATTTGCAAAGGGCTGGGGTGGCTGCAGGTTTTCATTCCAGCAAAGCAAGAGATCACATAATCAGTTGTTTGACTGAAACCAGACCAAAGAAGTGGAATCAGGTGTGCGCCTGCTTGTTTGGAATGCAAATCCGCAGCCACCCGGCCCTTTTGTGGGTAAGATTGTGTACGCCCCTGATGTATAATGTATTAATGTTATTTTAATATTTGATTGTATTGATTTTGCATTTATTGTAATATTAATGTTTTTCTGAACACTTAACACTAATAAGCTTTGTGTGTAATTTAATGTTGATGGCATGGCTGCTATTACATTAATCTGAAAATATTTAAACAGTAAAACGAAGCGTATTGAGCATTCAGACAGTGAAGATGAGAAGGTGGACAGTCAGAAGAAGAAGAGACGGAGAATAAAGAGGCCTCAGCCTGACAGCAGTGATGACGAGGGTAGGAAAAACAATCATGCGGTTTCAAGTCTGGCTTTTATGAACCAAACCAGATAATAGAACTTATGACTGCCTGCATCCTGAAATTAAGACAAACAAACAAATGAATCCACCTGCAGGGACAAAAGACGACCTGAAATATTATAGTTGTTCTCTGTGTGCAAACAAAGTAATTGACAACATTCATTCTCTCTCTTAGTAATTCCAGATTCTCCACCTGTGCCTGAAGTGCAGACGCCAAGTCCCGAAAAGCAAGTAAAGAAAGAGCCTGTTTCACATCAAGAGGTGAGAATTCTCAAACAGATTTTCCAGCATTATAACATGAGCATTATTAGCATCAGCAAGAAATAGCCACCTCCCAGAGGAGCGGACTCTGAGTAAAGACTGGTTTGTTGTTTCTGCCAGTTATTGTCAAATAGTACCAAAATGAAACCATCCTTCTTTTCCTTCTGAATTTTTCTTGAAAATCTTATGTTTTATCTTCCAGGTTTCAGAAGGAAGAAGGAGGAAAAGAAGACGGGTTTTGAAGGCACGTACATTTGTCGACGATGAAGGCTGTATGGGTAGGAATAATTTTACTTTTTATTTATTTTAGAATGTGCTCAGAGATCACAGAACAATGTTAAAATGGATGATTTTAATTAAGTAGTGCGCACTGTCAGGACGGAGAGTTTTGACATTTATGAGAATGGTCAGTTCGGAATTCATGTGTTTTTGTTTCACTGCACGTGCACCATAATTCAGTGTTAATGAGTGTGTTTACATGCACTTAATAATCTGATAACTGCAGAAAATCATATTTTTTGTCCATGATTTGTTCAGTTTGTTAACATGCACTTGGGTGATAAGATATAGAGAGAAAACTCGCAATTGTCATGCCGTGACTTTGCCAGAAAATATGAATATACATCATCTAGAAGATGAAGAATATTGCAATTTTTCATTTCATCAAGGATGTAGTTTATTCCAGGATTGCTTCAGAAATTTTGTAGCCATCTTGGGGTGCTGTGTTAAATGCTGCTTGCTGTTTCTGGGACAGTGCTGTGTTTTCACAGAGGCACAGACTTAGAAAATTGAAAAGTCAGATTAAGGGTATACATGCTCTGAAAAAGCAATTCGATTTTTAGAAAACCGATAACGGCCTTTGCCTGATGAATTTGATCATTTTATTGCTGTGCATGTAAACACACTCAATGTGGCAGCAGTGCCTAACCTGAAGTTAGTGCCAGTAAACGCTACAAAAGCAATGCATCTGACCCTTTTTTGCCTTTATCTTGCTCTAATAATGAACAGCTGAGAGCTGTTCAGAGCCAGTTATCTTTGCAATGAAGGCTTGTGCTGGTTAGTTTGCTGTTCATTAAGAACGTGGGTTATGTGATGTTATTGATTAGTATGTGCGCATGCAGGTCATTACAGGACACTGGTTCATTCACATTACTGGCAGATTTGAGACGCTTACCTACACAAATGTAAACGATTGAGAATGAAACGTCGAATCTGAGCCAAAAATCTGAATTGAGCAGTGGGGCTTGTAGTTGTAAGATATTTAATTTAGTGCAGGACTTGAACTCTTGAACATCTCAGAATGAGTACCGTCTTTTGGCATTAGCGAAAAGATTTATCAGTTTGCTGACGTGTAACATCAATAAAATACATGCAGTATTGTCTTGTCCAGTAATAAAATGCATTGTATATTTCTTTTGGCAAAGTTACTAAGAGTAAACACAATGGTAAGACAAGGCCGTTCACGTCATGTTGTTGTATTATATATTCATCTGAAGAAAGGAACTCTCTGGGAGTGAGAACACTAGCAGAAATGTTTTTTCTGGCAAGCTTGGACTTCAAGCACTGGTGTAATTTTTATGTTTGGCAAAACGAAAACTCATCTAATGTGATGCAGCGCCTGATGCCAGCTTCTTAGTGTTCATGGAAAGAAATGGAGAAAGAAATACTTTATAAGGTCCTTTATGAAAAAGAACTTCTACAGGGACTTTTATAGGCTAAGTAAAGTCACCCAATTACTATAATTTACTATAGGATGCTACACAAGTATTACTGCATTACTGTCAGATCCAAATCATGTATCTTTTTTTTTTTATAATTTCATTTTAAACCATCAGACAATGCTAGCTGCCCTTTGCATTATGTAAACATTTCCATTATGTATGGATTATGGAAATGGTCCACATTTACTTAATGCAATGAGATTATTTTCCATTAAAAGTTAAGAATTTTTTCGTTTCCTTTCTGTTTTGGAGGTATACACTATAGACGTATAAGCGCAAATAGATTATTATAGCAGTATAAGCATTAGAAAGACAGACGTTTAGGCACTAGAGATTATTACTGACATATAGGCATTATACAGTTGTATGCAAAAGTTTGCACACCCCTGGTCAAATAGCATGTTTAGTTAACACCTTCTCTATAGAACACACTTTTGCATATTTTATTGCACATTTACTGTTTATTTGCTGAATTTAACATATTGAAAAAAAATCCAAAATGTGGCCTGCGTAAAAGTTATAGGACAATGTTTTTATTTTATTTTATGCATATTTTATGTCAAACAAGCCAATAACTAGAAATTGTGCACTAAAATTTGCAGACGAATGCCATATTTAACTTTGTCAAATCAACAAAAGGTAATTTGACTGGTGATATTTAAACTTGTGCATATGACTGTAAATAAATATATAAGTATAAACATTACAGATTATTATAAAATTAAGCACTTCAATAATGATACAAATAAGCACTTCAATAATGATCTACCTTTCTTATATATAAATATTCATTATTGAAGTATAAGCACTAGATAATTGTGTACACACTAGAACTAGAGCAGCACAAGCACAATAGAATATATAAGTATAAACAGTGTAGAAATATTTTCTTATTCTATTGCGCACTTTCTTTGTAAAAGCTAAGTTATTAATAGTTAACATCTTTCTGTTTTAGACAGATTCATTTTTCTGTTATGGGCTACATGCAAGTAAAGAGGGAATAAAATTAGAGAGGCTGTGCTTTCCAGGAAAAGGCTATTGCAACTTGAATATTATCCTTACTATCAAACTGTGCAAATAAGCTCAATTTTATTCTTCTTTTTCAATTTTAACCTAGTTACTGAGAAGGGCTATGAGACCGAATCCTATTCTGAGAGTGAAGATGACTTCAAGACCACACGTCAGCCCTCTGAGGATTCAGGCTCAGTCAAGCAATCGCTTGGAAAGAGAGAGGAGGAGAAAACGTCCAAGGGGAAGAGTCAGAAGAAGGCTCCTGCTGCGGCTGCAAATAAGTCATCTAAACAGGCATCCATCATGGGATTTTTCCAAAAGAAATGAACTTACCAAAGGCTTCCAGTGACCTTCCATCACTGATGAAAAGCAATGGACGTAATCTTGTGCTGGACATACATAATACTTTTTTTCCATATTAAAAACTCTCCAGAAACAACTAGACTGCCTTATGCACTTAGACATGCTTGGTGAACAGTACAGCATTCCACCAGTAGAGGTCCCTGCAGTGCTTGTCTGGAGTTGGTCAGTGCTGAATTTTGTCCTTTGCTATTAAAACTGTATGTAAAGGAACCACCGAGATGCTGGGAATATGCTTGGGACACTTACAACTATATGCCATACAAAACCTCAGGCGTTGTACTTAAAATTTTCCTTCACTGCTCAGTGGAGAACATCTTGAGCCGGAATGCTGTGTTTTTTCATCTTGAATGTCAGTCTGTTGTTTCATTGATAGAATAATAAACTTCACTTTGTAGTAACACCTTTTGTAGTTATTATAACACCAATGTTCTCCAGAACACTGTCCAAGCCGAGTTCTTTGAAGTCTTTGTGACTCATTAATTGCCATATGTAAATGCTTGTGGAAGATGTTTTTTGGAGGGAAAAAAACAGGATATGATAAATTCAGAAAGCATGCTTCCTTTTTTTTGTTCATTTTTTGGTTCTTGCAATTTGTGTTCTTGCTGAGGGTGAATGTTTTCTCTGTATAAGTTTACATTTCTACATGACATCAGTCTCTGGCACCATGGTTGGCCTGATCTCTGAGGTTTTGATTTATTAAAACAAAACTGACTGCTCGGGATGGCATGTCTCTGGAAATACGCACTGAACTCGGGCAAAGCCTCTCTGATCTAGTGCCACAGACATGAAATTGAGCTTTTTGTGCCAAACCACAATTTTCCCCCATAACCTCTTTTCCCCCCCCCAGAAGTCTGTAAACTTGACTTTGCATTTAGTCAGGGTTTTATCTTTGAGCAACACTGATGACAGAGATTAAATGATCAGCTGTATGTTGTTATAAAATTACATATTGTTGGAAACTAAGTAGGAGAACTGTCTGTTTTTGGGCCACTTTCATAATGAAATGTTGCCCCCTGACCTTGCATAGTAGAACTGGTTCCATAGTAATAACGAAAACATTTATAAATAAAAGTGAACTGTAACCCTGCCCTGGTCATATGTTCATCCATAGCTTCCAGAGCATTACCCTTGACAGGCCTCCCCTGCTGCATCCAGTGGCAGCATGCGTGAGGTGCCTGCCCTGGATCACATATCGTTCTCTTGTTTAAAATACTAGGTGCCTCTGTGTCTGAGCAAATCTCTAGCTCGATTGCATGGCTATCTTCGGAAAAATAAGCCAAGCTACTTCAAAGTGCTCTCAACTTGGCGTTGCAGTGCAGGAGTATGATTAACTGTTTCCAGGTTCATCTTCAAAGGTGTATTCTCCTTAGAGGATGGGCTGAGCTACTTCACAACATCTCCAGTTCCCAAATTAATAAAGCACACACACAAACAGTCTTACATCAAAACAAAAAGAAATCAACTGAAATCAAAACTCCTGTCAGACAGTCCAGGTATCATCTTTATGCTTCATATTTATGAAATATTGTAATCCTTTTTAAACATTATAAAGAAATATACAGTATCACAACATTTAAGGTTGCTAACAGAAGAAGGGCTAGAAAAAACAGTAAAGACATTTCAGATGCTTCTGACCATCTGAGCAGGATTAAGCATATGATGTTGAAACTCATAACTGTGCTGTTTACATACAGTGATTACATCTAAGAAAGAAAAACAAGTCAAAATTTCCTTATCTTGCTTTCCTCCATTCAGTGTCATGGTTTTGCCCAGCGTACGATTTCAATTATATTCCTCTTGCACAGCCACACAGATGTGGAATGCATTTTTCAGCCCAGGTGGAATAAATCAATAGGCATTTTCAAAATATATCAAGTGAATCCACATTATTAAATTCAAACTGGCCTTGGGCAGTCGGTAAAGCCATTAAATATGAAATTGTCTTAGAACTTCAGATTTTGCTAAAATACAAGATTGTCTCTTTTTCCTGGATGAAAATATGCAGCTCTACCAGAATCAACACTCTTCTACCGAGCTTTCAGAAGCGTTGCCCACACAGAAAATCCTTTAAACCTCTAAAACTGAAACGTATGGATTATACTGATATTTTTAGGGTTTCCAAATATATAATAAACCCTATGAATTTTGGATGTTCTGTTTGCATTACTATGTTTTTTAGTAGTTTGTGCTGAATTTGTGCTATTCTTATTATTAAAGGCTGATAAATGACCTCATATTAGCCTTAACTTCTCAAATGCAAGTTATAATTATTATAATATTACAATATAGATAAATACTGTAATATGTGGAAACACTGTATATGGGGCTACACAACATATACATAAGCTTTTCATGACAGCTGACAAACCTATATAGACGTCTATAAAAGTTACATTTCAACAAGTGTCAGATTTCATAACTGCTGAGGGAAAGTCACATTAAAATGACAAATACAGCCTTTATGACAAGAGATGCTTGCTGGTATACAAATGGTTTCTTAATGTTTATGTAGGTTTCTCTCAGTCACACAAGACCTATGTAGGTGTCATGTAGCCCATCAGTAATTACCTAATATATTGCTATACAATATTATAGTTATTCTCATCAAAGAATCAGCCAAGTAAATACACATACCTGTGTTTTTTGACAATCCTTTCTCCTGCACCAAACAAGAACATATTTAATAGAGCACTCAATGCTGAGCTATTCGTTTTTGAAGTCTTTGAGAGACAATTTATTATAAAAGGAATCTTCATGCACGATACAGAGCATTTGGTGTATGTTTACACCAAAAATTCACACAGTCTGTCATTTTTATGTTCTCATTTTATGGACAGTAAATGAAGCTGTAACTAACCAAACTAATTGCAAGGCTTCACGTCTCTGATACTGTATGCTGCCTGTGGCTGACCCAAGGCTGGATGAGGGCACATAAAAACTTTACTGCCTCTCCAAAGTTCTTGTTTTTATTTGGAAGCTGTGCCTTTTAGATTAACTGCAACAAAATACATCAAACACCAATAACTCAACTTTCAGTTCTGATTTATTTTGACAATCCCCCCCTCGTTCTGTGCAAGCAGAACCCAGAAAAAGTAAATCATTGTGTATTAATTGAAAGCAGACTTTTACACATGGTCTTCTGACTGGGTGATATAATCGTAGTTGGCTGCTGGAAGATTTCTCTGGGTCCAAATTGGAAAATATGCAAGACATGGTTGGAAATGAGGCAGCACGCATTACTTCTTTGGGAAATCTTTCTGGGAGCATTGTCTCAGGGACTATTCTGGGGCATGTGCAGGTTTGAATCTGCACATCTGGAATAATCTTTGCAATCAAGCCTGAGAGAAGCTTGTACTTCACCGTTTTGGATCAAAAACGTAAAGCTTGTGCACTATTTAAGAATATTATTAGACGGTGTACATGCAAGTCCCTGATTGCACCGCAAACACTTTACCTCTCATTCATCAATCTGTCACATTAGTTGACTGGGCAGTGGGATAGCCATTCATCATAATCCTTTTGATATGACGTTCGTGTGGAAATTGTGGGTTGATTACCCTGTTTTCCATGGCAAAGGCTAAGCAATCTGCTTTCACTCACTTCAGAATGCCGGAGCCACTAATGTTCAGCATTTTAGAGTTTACTTTCATACTGGCAGCACAACTGACGCCCTGCAAAGCCTATAGAAAGAGGTGAGGAAAGCCTAAACAAAGTCTTCTAATATAGCTCGCAAAGTGTGCTAGTACCTTCCATCTGCCACTCTATTAACTTTGAGTGTTTTTCCTGTGTGAACCTCAAACAGTGGGGATCAGGAAAAGCATACGGATGACTGAAGTGTTTATGACAGGCGGCTCAGTATTGTCCGTACCTCCTTGGCATGGTTCTGATCACTGGCTGAAATGATCGGGGCCAACTTAATTAAGCAGAGGGAGAAGGCGTAAAAAAAACAGCCCCCTTAAAAGATTTCGGAAGTATTTTGATGGCGCGTTAATTCAAGGGTTACTCGAACACCTTAATCAGCTATGAAAGCAAACACATCTATCAGAGTTAATTACCTTAACCCAGTTTGGCTCCCTTTGAATCAGAAGGCCGTCTGATTGATTTGCAATGCTTCAGTTCCTCAACGGCTGTGAATCTGTGAGGCACCGTGGAGTGCAGCAGCTCGGGGCCAGAGATTTTACATATTCATTCACAGTCTACCCACCTGCCTTAACCCAACACAGCGCTCTGCAGCACCAACTCTGAAATCTCCCACTCAGACCCATTCGGTTCTTTTCCTTAGACCTTAAATAACTATTAAACTTAGCCTCCCTAGTATGTTAAGATAATTTCCATTATAGCCTTTAATAACAAGAAAATGAGAACATACGCAGACTGCCACATCAAGGTGCAACTGAACCACTCTCCTAAAAGATTTAAGGCTTTAATACAGCCTGTAACAACGGGCAGCAAGGCTGAGTGGGCACGCTCATACAGAGAACTGACCCCTCCACTTGATTTATACCCAATGACTGCCCCCAGCTGTTCAAATTGCCAGAGCCAAGACTAAGCATGCATAGCAGAATTGGCCAAACGCTATTTAGAGGGAATTCAAAACCTCCATCCAACAATGAAGGAACCTTGCAGATGCCAAAGATGGCAATGTTTAAAATCAAGTTTGTGTTCCAACAGCAAGTGCTGAACTCTCGAGGGAGCCAGAATATTCCAAACCTCATCAGATCTGCATATATAATACACTTACAACACCTTATATTAGGTTCCTTTATGTCTAGTCATCAAGGTGTACGTTTTTTTTTCATCGCTCAACTCATTGCAAAGTAATGTGTGAAACAAACACGACGCACTACAGACGCACACACACTGAGAGTAAAATAGGAGCGCGGAGTAAAATCCTCTTTGTCTCCCTTTGAGCCATTCAAAGAGAACAAATTGCCAGAAACTGTCAGATCCAACAGCCAGCGGAAATAATTCACAGCTTCATTGTGTGACTATTAAGGTCTGCAACTGAGGGGCTTCTGTTTCAAAATATTTTGTCAGGCCTTCAGTGAGAGATGAGCAGCACTGTCTGGCACTATGTGTGAAGCCAACACAATGACTCATTGTGGCAGAGAAGGGAGGGAAAGTGGGCTTTCGGGGTTCAGACAGAAGGGAAGGGATATTAGTCACAACTCTCTGAACTTCTCCAATCTGTGCTCGGTGGCCAGGCTCAGTTCACTGTGATGAGCATGGCCGCCGAACAAAAGTGGATTATCCTCCACCTGGTGACCTGAACAAGACTGTCGACAAGCAGTTCACAGGCCTGGTCCCTCTGAAACTCGGCTTGGCTGTGGAACGACATCTCCATTAACCAACAACCCACAGAGTAACTGATGGCAAAGCCATTGAAATACTGTCTGCTTGTGATTTGTCTCAACAGGTGGCTAATACTTCGGCTGATTATATGTGCTTCAATTTTCTGGAGAGTGTTAACATTAGAAAGGAGGAAAAATGGAATACTGGAGTTTTTGCAGCACTGTTATGGTAATTAAATCATAAGATATACTGCATACAACACAAGACTCTTCTAGCCAGCTCCTTTTGGTAGCGGAAAATTCTGACCTACATTTATATCAAATTAATGGCGATCTGTTGTTGGACCTGTTCTGTTCGGTCATCACAACCCTTGAGAAAACAAACTGTATCACAAGCACAAGCCCACATTTTGGGCAGGGCAAGACACAGCAACAAGTCCTACTAAATGCTCTCACTAGTTGTTTCTCCAAAAAGAAAAAATACTTGCTTCTAGTTAAAAATTCTCAGATTTGATGCAGCTACACTATATGTCGGAAAGTATCCACACACCTCTTCTAATTAGTTGATTCAGCTCCTTTAAGGTGCACCCATTGCTCACAACACTGAAAGATATTTAGTTCAGCTTGTATAATCTCTATAGAAAAGTACTGCTAATATAATAAGATGCTCTGATCACTATGGCCACCACGCCCAACGCCAAGAGTCCAGGACCATGCTTAGCATACACTACTGTACAAAAGTCAGACATCACCCTCGAATATGTTTTCTGTTTTTTTCCTGAAGCTGAAAAATGTATAACATGTACTTCATGGCCATTTTAACTGGAAATTAAATAAATGAAAGAGGGGTCTGTAACTTTTTCACAGTACTGTAAATCTTGGTACAAACTTCTTATGTGCACACTCATATACTTACCTCACATTCAAATGATCAAACCCATGTGCATAAACAGGAGACAGACAAACAGTTCATTTCAGTCAAACTTATGTTTGTTACTCTGCATTTACAATAAATAGTTAATTTTTCATGGTATATATTTAATGATTGTATAACTAATGACAGTGATAAAAATGTGGCCTACATCAACTTTATAAAAGTATCCTGGCCAATAAGCTGTCTACATTACCTTAAGTTTTTTCACTTACGTACTGTACAAACACAGTGGTTGCTTGCTACAATCACATACATGAGTTGTTCTTTAATAAAGAGAAATACTTCAAACCCTTTCTCGTTTCACAACTGCTATAATACTGACACACCTAGAACCAAGACATTTGTATATGTTTACTTTCCCTCTGAACTGTGTATTTGCAAAAGACCACCCTGCTGACTTCGCTCCAGTTTAAGGCCTCTACAAAAGCTACTCAAAAAAGATGGCAAAATTGTACTGAACTGGCTCCTAGAGATAAACAACAGAACTATCTTCTGCCAGTATATGGTTTTTGTACTAAAGCACATTGTGTGTGTATTCTTTTTTTCTTTTTCTGATAATAAAAAAGGTGTTGAAGACTGATGATGATAACACGCTGTTCCAGAACACAGTGGAAACAGACTAAGAAGCACAAAGACTGTCCAGCTGCTCAGGGTTTAAGTACTTCACTACCTCCTTAATGCCATCTTCACAGGTCCTGCTCCTGTTGACGTCTCTCTCCTTGTCCTCCTCCTCTTTGAACTTTCTCCAGGTGTCTGTGGTAAGAATAAAGCAGTGTTTTGCAATTGTTTTGGAGAAATGAAAGTCTTGGAAAACAGTGTATTAAATCAACTACGCGGACAATGATGACGCTATGACTGGCCGGCCTGCCTGCCTGCCTGGCAATCACTGAGTAAGAAGGAAATCACAACATTTCCTCACATTATACGCAAAGATGTTCAATTTCCTCTGCTCTACTCCTATGACTCTGTCCTGATCTGCAGGTGCTCTCAGCTATGAATCTTCCACCTTCCTCCACTTTTCAACTACTTTCCTACTGTACGCCTGCATATTGTCACTGCTGGAATAAAAGCTTGTGTCTCTAGAATAGTAAGTTTTCAAGAGAAGAAACAATTTTAACTTTTAATGTTATTTAATGAAACAAGATGTTTTTCCAAGTAATTTTGCACCATTTATATCGACCAGATGGCACTTTCAAATGGTGTAAAAATGTTTTGATCTGACAGCGAAGAAATACTGAAAGATACCATTTCATCTTCAAATTAAGTGAACAGCTCCATCATGATTTAAATTACATAATTTTATAAATGAGCATACTTAAATTTACCAGCTATTCTAAAATATAATACAAGAAACGTGACCAAAATAAAGAACTCACCCTCATCTAACGTGGTGAGCAGAACATAATTCTCTGGATGCTCTATGAGGTCCTTTTTTTGAACATCACCTGTCTCCATCAAATGAAGAACACCTAGAAATATTAAAATAATTATTTCCAACATTTTCCATTTTTTAGTTTAAAGGGATAATATGGACAATCACATTTTCCTCATATTTGTATAAAATAAAAGTTTGACGTAGTATGTAAACACTGTTAAAGTTTCCAAACATACCATTTACTCTCCAGTCCTGCTAAAACAACACATTTTGAATTCATTGCTGTTGTGATGTCACAAAAATCTACACATTTACATATATCCATCCATTCAGCCAAAAGCAGTTTAGCCCCACCTATTCAGGCTGAAGTTATAAAGACCATTTCAGCCTGCACTGTTTTTTGAACAAGGCACAATACCAGGCAGCCAATCGGAAAAGAGCTCCTTTAAAGATTTTAGTTTTAAAGGCGCAGTAACAAAACAGGCAGTTTAATTAAAGAGAGGTTAAAGAGAGGTCAGCGAGAATGGCCTGGGTTCGATTCCCGGCTGGGCGACCAGGGTCGTTTCTGTGTGGAGTTTGCCT
This sequence comes from Colossoma macropomum, assembly GCF_904425465.1. Taxonomy (NCBI): domain Eukaryota; kingdom Metazoa; phylum Chordata; class Actinopteri; order Characiformes; family Serrasalmidae; genus Colossoma; species Colossoma macropomum. The sequence goes on from NW_023494800.1 coordinate 14,745,373, forward strand.
GTTCTCCCCGTGTCTGTGTGGGTTTCCTCCGGGTACTCCGGTTTCCTCCCTCAGTCCAAAAACATGCAGTTAAGATAATTGGACATGCTAAATTGCCCCTAGGTGTGAGTGTGTGTGTGATTGTGTATGTCTGTCTGTCTGCCCTGCGATGGACTGGCGACCTGTCCAGGGTGTATCCTGCCTTCCGCCCAATGACAGCTGGGATAGGCTCCAGCACCCCACCACGACCCAGAAGGATAAGCGGTTTAGATGATATATGTATGTATGTATGTGTGTATGTAAAGAGAGGTCATGTAACATTGAATTGCGACTGTTATTGTTATATAAAACCACACAAACTTCATAAGTGGACCTTTGGGAAAGATCAAATATAAAGCAAAATAATGTAGAGTATGGCTCCTTTAACATACAGAAACCACACATAATCAAAATCAGTGCCAGTCAGCACTTAACAAACTGAAAATAAATTAAGTAAAAACTAGAAAATTAAAGTTCTTGACTCTTTAACCTCCACCAGGGAACTCTCAAGTTTATAAAATAATCTACACATTTAAGTCAGTGACCGTAAATTTTAAATGGAAATTCTTTTGACCTCCTTTGAGTTTTAGGATATCTGTTTATCTAAACATTGTTCAAATGTGACTAAAGGCTGCCTTATAAACTTAGAACACTCAAATTAACTTAAACTCATGTGCACCAATTATGCCAGCACTTTATATATGTTACCTTCTACTGTTTTCCATACTTGCACCTCAATCTCTGTGGCTCCTTGTCTCTCAATGGCGATCGTTCGCACTGTGTCCTCTGTGTGAGCAACAGATGAGGGTTCAACCTTATATACCAGGAGACTGTTGTTATCGTGTCCTAGATAACACTCTGTCCTGTTGCTCTCGGCCTTAATCTCTTTTGGAAAATAAAAAAGCGAGAGATGCGATGTGTCAACACATACAAACCAGGGGTGTATCTGATTTACTCCAGAAAAAACTGGCAGATGATCCTGCCATCACTGTATTAAAGGTGTGTCATGCTACCTGGGCAAATCTTACAGCATTTCCCCTCTATCTTCATGGGATGTTTGCATGGGTACTGAGCGGGACATGTGATGCGTCTACACTCCTGAAGGCCGTCTCTGCAGGTGCATAAGATGCACTCCAGAACTTTGCCCAGCACAGGATGCCACACATCACCATGGGAGTAGGTCTTCCCACTGTACACGCAAGCTTAGACAAACAACTGTGAGTCAAAGGCCATATAATATTATCTGAAAAACAACAGTAGTAGCATTTACTTCAAAAATGATTCAGCTGAAATTACATCTTGTTTTATAGAAATCAAACCTACAACCCAAAATAAAAACATTAACTTGACACCTACTGTTGTAAACAATTCAGCCAAAATTGACAAGAGTGGAAATGTTGGTGGGGTTAATTGTAACAAACTGACTGGCTAGTTATCAGTAACAGTCTCTACAAGTCGGTTAAATCAACACAAACACTATAAACTCAAAACACAGTTTTATGTTGTTTGAATCAGACAAGCTTTCCAACCTAAACGGATACAAAAAATGTATTTTTGACCACAAAGCAGCAAATTACAGCAAGATAAAACTGAAATATATTATAGGTACATGACAACTACAGTATGTTTTTAATGAATCTGTAAATATAATGTTCCAAAATATGAACTGTTCTGAATTTGCTGGAGGGGATATAGACATCTCTCAGTGTTTATTTAGTGTTTATTTAGTTCTAACACTGTGGTAAACTGACCCTGCCATGTGGAGGCTGTACTTTAGCCTGGCTAGCTCTTTATATACAATTATATACAATGCTGTGGAAAAGCCAGAGACCACATTAATTTATTTTTGAGTCAAAAAGGCCTTAAACTTATTAATTGTTCAGGAAAAAATTAAAATGCCCTTTACACCTAAATATAAAATAAAACATTTCAGTATTTATTGTTAACCCTTTGCCTTCATTACAGCTTCCATTCTTTTTGGGAGAAATCTGCAGAAATATTTATCATGCTACTTGTAAATATGTCCAAAGTTCAGTCTTAGAAGTTGGTTGCATTTTCTGCTTCTCACAATCCAAATAATCCCAAAAACATTCAGTGATGTTGAGGTCTGGACTCTGGGGTGGTCAGTACTGAGAACTCAAGCAGCTTCTTTGTTTGATTTGCAAATTTTCTTCTTTTTATTTTCTTCCTTTTCTTAGTAAGGGCTTCCTGACAGCTATATATACTTTCAGACCCATGGCACTGAGCTGTCTTCTCACAGTGGAAGAGGAAGAATAAATAAACAGTGATCTCTGACTCTTGCACAGTCCTGTCCTTCAAGAGAGTGCTATCATACATCCATCAAGAGAGTGACAAAAACATTTTTTGCTAATCCTCCTGTGAAGCTCACCTCTCTGATGTTTGCGCTGTAGGAGGATCTTCACTGTGGTTTCAGCAGCTCCTTTCAGGTGCAGTGTGTGTAGGTTGAGGCCTCTCAGAGAACCTCTCAGGGTGGACGGAGTGGCCCGCACAGCTCGGCCCCTCACCTGCTCTCCAGCACACTGATCCAGAGAATGCCTCTTGGGTTTGAGGAGACACGAAAGAAACAAAGGTTGTGCTTTTGGAAATACTCACATTGTAGTTGTCAGAACACTTTTTATTTATTTATTTATTTATTTATTTATTTTTACATTTAAAAACCTGTTAAAATTTCATGATGCATGGAGCAAAAGAAATGCTCTGAAATTACTTGGAAAAGTATGTTGTTCCATTCATTTCCATTAACAGTTAAGAACATTTTTCCCTCTACTGTTAAGTTACCAGTTTGGAGATATCATGTTATAATGTGATGCGGCAATGCAACACCTACTAATAGGTTACTATCATATCACTACTGTGACTGTGACTACTGTGTTGAGAATGGTACACCACCCAAAAAATATCTGGTCCTATGGAAGTCCTTTTCTACAGATGGGTGGGTAGAATGTGGCTGACAAATTGTGCAGTTGAACAGAGAGGTTGGAGTCAGTAACTGTAAATCTACAGAGTGCTCCTATATGGGAGGTGCACCTGATAAAGCGGCCAATGAGTACATGTATAAGGTAGGTGTACCTTATAAACTGACAACTCAGAGTGGTATTAATTCCAGTCTGTCATGTGATTGGCTGGTCTGAAACCATTCTTATACATACTACACAGAGTGTAATGTTCCATAATTTATGTAAATGACAAAAATACATACCACTCCTCTGTTCAGTTGCTGTCCTCCATCCCCATATGATGCTGAATTGATGTCAGTTGGACCCTCTGATAATTTCATAGAAATAAGAGTCATATTGCTGCCTTAAATGTACTTGACACATCCCCTATTCCAAACCATATCTCTAACTTCAGCTTCATATTTGAAAGGTAAAATAAACCCACAATAAAGTCACAACTGAGAAATAATAATCATAACCACCTTTGCAAACCAAGCAGCAAGTATCTGGAACAGAGACAGGTGAAGAGCATGTGATGGGCTGACAGGTTTTCAGTGCACAGAAGATATTTCCATTCTTGAAGACAAAAAGGGAAAGAAAAACATAATCAAGACCCAACAAACTTTGTGCCTATGATCACTGACGGCATAACTTTCAAGGTTTTGTTCTAAGATTATTTTAGATGTTTTAGATTTTCAATGCTTTTAATTGTTTATATATACAAAAGCAGAGGCCTAGTTGTGTTTTCATACATATCAAGAATGTGAAAAAAAAATCGGTGTAAAAATGCGATGACTCACAGAGCATGTGCACATGACACATTGGTTGGACTGTCGAGATGGAAAGAGGTCATGGTTGGTGAAGGTCTCCCCCGTTTGGAATACAGTTCCGTTGTATCGACAAGTTTTAATGGGAGCCCTCAAACCAGCAGGAGTTCTGTGCTCATCTGTGGATTATAATACAGAATAGATTGATAGACGGATAGACCTGTAGGTCAGACCTACAGATAGACAGACAAACAGGCAGACAGACTGAATACCTGAAGGATAGATACCTTGTGTGATACAAGCTTCAATGTGAAAGAAGAGGCATGAGAATAAAAACAGGCAGCATACAGAAGGTCTGTTATTATTAGGTTGCATATCGTCGCTGTCCGAAGAAAACCATGTATCTCCATTTTTGTTGATTTTTTTTTCTACATCATTTCAACACACCAGCTGTCCTTTATGGTGTGTGAAAAATTCATGACGAATGGGCCAATAGAAATGCTGTAAAATCACTTGGAATAAAATCTCTTAACATTAACTTACATTGAAAGGTAAGAGTGTTTTTGCCTTCTCCTGTAGAGTTACTATTTTCAAGATACTTGTTTTTCTTTGAACAGCAACAATGTATTAAGGATGCACAATAATATCAGAATATCAGTATCAGCAGATAATTGCTTAAAAGTTATCAGCATTGGACAGATATTTAGATTTGGCCGTTATTTTTGGGTTAGTGTCCTTAAATGTCCATTTTATTCATTTTACTGCATTTGTAACCCTACAGAAATATGTTATATTTCTCTGTAATGCCAATCCAGGACAATCTCATTTTAATTTAATAATTTTTTATGTATCATAACTAGCAGATATGTACAAGACTTTTGGTAATCGGCTTTGGCCAACGATTCCTATATTGGTGCTCTAATTATTCCATTAGTGTGAAGGTTTGCAAGTCAACTTTAACCCCTTTAAATTCCTGGGCTTGTTTTATCGTAAGACTTATTATTCATGCAAATAATGCAAACTAGGTTATTCTTCAGTTATAGGAGTGAAGATTAGTGCATGGACCTGCTGGGGAGTTCAGGGGTTAATTCAACTGTTGCATATATTACCTTTATTATAATAAATAATAAGTGTTCTATGAAAAGATGGATGACATAAAGATGTTATGGTTAGTACTGTACTATACATTCATTTCTGGCTTGCACCCATTCATTTGTGATGTCCAGTGGCTGATGAACATTTTAGAACATCACCATCTGAAAATAACATGCTAGAACAGTGTTTCTAACCCTGGTAAATGCACAAGTCCCAGGAGCTCCTTTAACTTAAGAATGACACAGTAAGTTTGCACTGTTTTCCATGTAGTTACTGAATAACAAGTCTTAGGATGTGCTAAGTCTGAGAATTTAAGTGGTTAACTGGTCATGGCTGGTGCTTGAACAAGAGAGGGATGGTGACAGCTGAGCACAAGCTGTCACATAAAACTAGCCACCAGGAATGATTTCAAAGGCATTTAAACAACTCCAATAAAATCCTGATAGTTTGTGCATGACACACGACAGCATCAGACTCCTTCAGTGCCCACACAAAGCAACATTACTCCTGAAGCTTGTTTGGAATATCTGTACATGACTTTAAAAAGGTGAGAGTTTACCTGCACAGCGTGGGCAGCACTGCTGGGAGTCGGTCACTGGATTCTCGCATCTCAGGACAGGACACTTGATGGTGTTACATTTCACATGACCAGACTTGGAAGGGTTACAGGGTTGACACGGTTGAGAGCAGATGTTATGGTCACAGACACAAGAGGGCAGACAGACAGAAGGTTCAGACAACTCTCTCTCTCCCACTCTCTTTCTCTCTCTCACACACACACACACACACAAATATAACAGTTCTCTATGAAATCAGAAATCCATTCATGTATGCTGGTTCTAAGGAAGGTACATACTTCAGTGCAAGCACAACGCACGCAGAACATGAATCCAAATGGCTCTAGATAGGGATGCCAACTGTCCCCTGGGTTGTATGTCTTCTCCTTGAATGTGCAAAATACAGCAGGCACTGCACACAAGACAGTGAATAACACATTTAGACATCTCAGCACTCAGCGCCTACATCTGTCAGATCTGCAGTTTTACAGAAGCTGAAGTGTCATAATAGAAACTCTCTTACGTTAAATTCAAACTCAAACAAGATTAGGACTAAAGCTGAGACAGTAGACACACATAAACTGGCCTTAATGCAACAACAACCACAATCAGTTCCGAGCAGCAGTTTAATCACTGCTCTTTTCTTCCAGCGTTATAGCGAAACAGCCGAAACGTTATAAAAGAAGCAGATACACCAGATGATCACACTCAGACCAGGTCCATCAGTACCATCTCTAAACTCGCTCTAATCCATCGCGTGTCACTTGCCTTTCTTGCTCTGTACCGCTTCTGTTTCAGCAACCACGAACCAGCGCAGAGCGGCCAAAACGAAAAGATGTGTCAGGTATGACATCCTTCTCTCCTCGGTCCGAAACTTTCGGTGCACGATTGTCTTCTGCAACTTTCTGCTCGCTTCCTAACTGCGACAGCAACTGCCGGGGCAGTGTGAAAGCCTCTATAAAGCCTATGAGGCTCATCCGAAGCGCCTCCTACAGGAGAACACAGAACAGAGGCTTTTTTTCTTCTTCGCCAAAGTAGCGGCACAATCATCTCAGTGTTCAACTCAGTGTAGAGATTATTTGGCTGATGTTGCTGCACCTTGATTGCAAAGTTTATCAAGAAGTGCTTTGGTAAGCTCACAAATGTTTACAGCAGTGCTTTCAGCTCAGTTTGTCCATACCTCTCTACTTTTTTACACCTGATTCACTCCAAGAAGGACTTGATCACTGTATGATGTGAAGGGGAAAAAGTGTGCAGTGCAGGTGGATCAGAGCATTTTTAAAGCTTTATTAGTTTTTAGTTTTACTTTCTCATTTTGGTTTTTACTTTCTCATTTTGGTTTTGGCTTTCAAAGTTTTTGTTTTTATTTTCTGAAAAGTTTTAGTTGGGTTTCAGTTTTATTATTAGTTTTTAGTATTATGAAGAATACTGAGATAGGAGGTATTTAAAAAGGATGTAATAAAATTAAAACAGCAGTAGACTGAGGTCAGCTTGGCTCCAGTTTCCCTTAAAGGGGAATTCCACCAATTTTTCAAAATTTCTGCATAACAAAATGGTTAAGATGTGAACATAATCATTCAGAAGGGTTTGGTGTAAAATGCTTCGTTGTAGAGAAACTAACTGATTCAGAATTGTTTACAGTGGTGGTGAAGGGAACCAGACGTCTGAAGTGCTCAGTGCCTCTAAAAGCTCCTTCACAGAAAGTTATTACATGAAATGGTTATGAACACAATGCCTGATGTCTGAGACATTGAGTGCGTTTACATGCAGTTTATAATCAGATAACTACAGAAATCCAATTATGATTGGATTATTAAGTGCATGTAAACATACTCATTGTTTTACATTAGTTATGTGATAAACATTTTATATCAAACCACTCTGAATGACTTTGTTTACACCTCAAGTACTGAATTATTCAGAAAATTTGAAAAATCAGTGGAATTTCCCTTTAGAGACAAAAGGATCCACCTCTAAACTCTCATTGTTTTTTTTTTCCAGTAATTCTAGTTCATTATAGTTAATTTTACCTTTCATGTTATAGTTCTGATTTAATTTTCATGTTTTTGAAAACTGTCATATTTACTATTTTCACAGTTAATAAGCATATCTTTCCTCTCTAGTTTTTGTTTTAGTAATAGTTTTAGTTAACTATGATAACCCTGAGGTGGTCTACAGGACTGGAGGTGGAAAACACTACATTAGTTTGTAAAAGGTTCCTGGACTTCCCTGTTGGTGAGAAAAAAGGATAAGGCATGCTTATGTTAGTAGAAGGCCTGGTCTCAGATGGTCTAAACTTATCTTTGATGGCCTTTAGCTAGACTCTTGCTGTTCTAACATGATGTGCTTGACCAGCTGGATTGGCTAGCTTCATGAAACTGACCATCTAAACCATCAAATGTAAACAAAACATACTCTATAAGACATACCATTCAAGCTTAAAACAAAGGGCATGACCAAGCTGCTTGATCTGACCAAGCTGTTTTTTCAGCAGGGATGTGGGTAGTGATGAATTTATTTGGGTCCCTATGCAAGGGCAGACCGCACTGACCAAACAGTAACAAGCCCAAACATTGTGTCATGTCTGAGACATTGTTTTACAGTAGTTCTGAGAAAATGTTTCAGCCTAAAACATCTATATTACACACTATTTTAACGTTATCAACATCACATAAAAACTTGGTTGTTAAGTTTTTCTACGGTGAACCAGAACTATTTCACATTATGAATGACCTTGTTTTTACCTCAACAACTAAACTATGCAGACATGTTGGCAAAATGGTGGAATTACCCTTTAAAAGAAGATAATATGCCTGACTATTGGACTAATTTGTTAGAGTCATTTGAGGTAAAAACGTTGAATGTAAAAGACACATGGCAATGGTAATATAAGCAAAGCTTATTTTATTTCTAATACAGAACATGATATTTATACCCACGCAGTGCAGCTGTCATACCCATACCCAGACTTCATTCAAACATACTCCAGTGATTAACGCAGAGATGAAAGAGCTCTGCTGATATTTCACAGGGTTTTTTTTGTAGATAAACCGCATATTAACTTGATACAGGCTAAAGCCACAATAAGGAATTTCAGAACAGAAGTGGCAGGCCTGCAGTGAATTTTCAAAAGTGCTGACAGAAACAGTCGGACACATTTTTGCATTCTTAAGTCAGAGATAAATCTGTGACTGCAAGAGCCAGCATTAAACATAATTAGTTACATTTAAAGCATTCAATACTGTATATTTACCACATTTATAAACAGCAGATTGAAAATGTGAATAGTGCTCCACAATAAAAACAGCTGCCAAAAAAGTACAATCTTTATAACGTATAAACCCCACAAGAAATACACATAATATTAATGCAAACAAAATAGTTTTACCAGTCCCTGATTGTGGTTTTAATGACAAGTTGTGTTCCTTTTACTTTCCATTGTACTGACTGATGCTCTCAAATTGTGCTGCTTGCTCCATTGCTTTCAAATGGACCATCTTGTACTTCCTCTTCATATCTTTCAGTAAGATCAGTGCCTTTTCATATTCTTTTCTGTATGTGTCTTTGCCTCTGATGACTTTGTCTGAATAGAGAAAGGGATAACAAGCATAATATATAATGCATTACCGTAGAGGTAAACAGCAGGCTGGACACGATAGCAGCAGTTAAACTGTGGGTCATATGTCCAGCTCAACCCATCACACACTAACTGGTGTTGTGGTAAGTGATGAGAAAATAGGAACAGCTGCAGTGCCAGCAGCATTCTGGTAAACAACCTACTTATATGGAGTTTCAACAGACTTCTTCTCTTGAAGCATATTTATTATTAGTATAATGTATGGCTTCCTATGCTTTGTTTGTACATGCATTTCAATTTGAATTCATCGTTTTATTTTTATTCTAATGTACTGTAATATACACTGTAAACAATGATGGAACTTTTCTAACTTCAAGGGCCCATATCCTAATTCTTTCCTGTATGTTATTTTTCCCCTCAGGTCCACTTACAACATTTTATGTAGCAAAAACGGTCATAATTCATGTTTACATGACAGTTTTCCAACCTCTTAGAATTAATCAGGCTGTTTATGTTATTATGCCTTTAAGACTGATATAAGATTAATGAGCTCTGTTCTGATTGGCTGTCCTGTATTGTGCCTGAAATGCTGCTTAGAACTTTAGATGAATCAGTGGAGCTAAACTCCTGTAGACTAAATAGGTAGATACACGTAAATGAGTTGGTCATATGACATAAATGACTTCAACAGTGAATTCAAAAGGGGCTGTTTTTGCATCATAGTTTCCATATATGTACTGTAAGGGCTGGGTAGTGAATGTTATTTCTTTAAAACTTTAACAATGTTTACATATTACTTCACATTTTTATTTCAAAATTTTTCCATGATATAGGCCTTTTAAAAAAATGAAAAACCTGGTTTACTTAAAATTTCGAGTGTACTGAACTTCTAGTATTACGTTAACAGAACATTAATTTGCGTTTTATATTTGTTCAGTTGACTCAAAATTAGTCATCCAGGTTATTCACTTCTTTAAGTTATAATTTTGCATCATGTACAGTGTTATAATATAATACTGTAATATACTGTATGAATAGTTTAGCCCGGTAGTGGTGCAATGTGACATGAGCATTCAATAACTGGAGACCTACTGACAAAGTAAAATACAAACAGGAGAAAAAACTAAATAACACGCAGGTTGCATTAGCTGACAAATCTCCTGCACATATTCAGAGCATCTTATGTCTTAAGCCTGATATAAAATTTTAAAATATCAATATAGCCAGAATTCCAGGGAATACTATCGTACTGTGCTGTATGGCCTGCATGAAAACACAAAGAGGCAGAGTGAAGCTTACCTAGAGGGACTTCATGTACTGTTTTACTCTCCTTCATTTCAGTGAGGATTTCTTTAACTTTCTCTCTTTTTGGTTTGTATGGTTTAACAGGAGGCAGATTCCTTTTCTAGAAGAAGAAAGTCTGTGTCAGACAAAAACTAAGCAGGCAAACACAAGCTTCCCCCAATTCATGTAAAGGCAGCCACTGCATCTTTTCAAACTACTGCTAACACAGTGTCACTGGACAGCTGAACATGCTTGAAGAAGAATGCTAACTGCCAGAGGGAGGGCCAACTCCATACTTAATAGTGGGCATGAGGTTCTTCCCTGTATAACATCCTTCCTTTTATGCCAAACCCACCTTGAATTTGATGCCAAAAACCTTTATTGTTGTCTCATCTGAACATAGAACCCAGTTCCTGGTGCTTACATTTGTAATTAGATGAAAGTAAAGGCTTTCTTCTGACATGGTTCCAAACAGTTTGTTGGTATGGATGTGGCATCAAATTGTGGTTTTGAATTGGTGACCATAAAGCCTTCTGCAAATCTCTAGCTGTGATCCTTTGAGAAATTTCTTTTTTATGGTCACTGCCTGTCTCACCTTATATTTACACCCCAGTGAAACACAGTCATGGATGACTGCTTTAAAGATCCTGAACACTAAGGTGAAGTGAAAAATAAATGGGAACATGGTTCAGATGCATTTTGTTCCTAAGAATTTTTTGGGGTGCCAATACTTGTGATACACATGATTTTTCTTATAAAAAGACCTTTTTGATGAACATTTTTGTTTTCGTAGACCAAATGTACTAATTAAAGTTTTAAATCTTCTCATATTTTCAGTGTAAGATTGAGATAACTGGCCACAAAGAAATGTTTTCTTTTATCCATCTTTACTAAAGGTGGCAATAATTATGGAGCTGACTCTCAATACTTAAATTTAAATAGCAGAAATAAAATGGCTGACTACAGTTAATGTTCTTTGTAAATGAAGATAATTGATAATTAGTAGCTCCCATCTGAAGATAGACCCTGATCGAGCTCACATAAACAAACATTATTCAGTTCTACCCTTTAAACAGAAAGTCAGAAGTCAGAATAAGTCCAATGATAGAACTTTTGTTGCAACGCACCCAATTTACATTCAAGAAACATTGCAAGAAACATATGACTGGGAAACAACAGTGGAAAATAAACTTTAAATTATTGTGGTCAGTTTAAATTAGTGTTGCACTCAGGAGATCATATAATAATTGTGACGATGCTAGTATTGTGTGTGAGTCAGTAACCACAGCAATATGCAGAAAGGTGGTGATGGGCATTCGTGTGATGGAGAATAGGCCATGTTCAGTTTTGCTCTCGTGCACTCTATTGTGCTTTCTTGCCAGCGCTTGACATCGTCTTATGGTGGCTCAATGATCTATTCATAAAATACAAACTCTGTCTTCCGTACTCCTGTCAAGAGTAGCTTGGGCACTGGAACTGAAATGCTTCACAATTGAGAGACTGGTTTACCATTGTCCTAATGACACTTTATTTTAGGAACCGACAATATTTTCATTTTCTAAACCAAAAACTGCAATTCTTTTTTATTTCATGATTCTGTATGATGCTGTTAGTACAGCACACAAACTCAAACCAGTCATGACAGGAAAGCAAAAAGAAAGAAAAGGGCAGGAAACTGAAACGCAAATATGGTATGTTGATAGGACTGTAACGAAAAAGAAATGTGGACACAAGAGGAATGTACAAATGGGAATCATATCAGAGTTTGTGATGGGCTTTTATTCTGCTCCATGGATTCAGCCAAATCTCTGTCTTTTGCCAAAACCACTCAAGATAAGAGCAAATCCCTTGAAGAAAATGGTACTCGGTTATGCCTTCTGCTTTCTCTATAACTGAAAACATAGCAGCACCATCAATAGCCTCAAGAGCCTCATTTGTTTTATTTCTTCTTTCCATCTCTCTGCCATTTACTTTTTTTTAATAGTCATTAAATGAACAGCCATAGTTTCATCAGAACAGGTGGACTGGTCCAGCAAAAATAGACCAATCCAAACAGACTAGACAGGCAAAACATGACCAATGCCAGCCCAAATCTGTGGTGGAAAATAAAGCAGAACGTTGAAAGATTCAGGATTTGTTTCTTACCTGTTTTGGCTGTTCTCTACATGGTCTTTGAAGATGATCCAGATTTGCTTTAGAATCTCTGTACACAAGAAGGTTCTTGAGTGCGTACTCCAGGGCTCTTACACTTTGTTGGATTCCTGATGAAAATAACAGACATTTAAAGCTTTAAATAATCAGAACTCAACGCCAAAGCTTAGATAAAAACAACACTTACCGACTGGTTCAGGCATGTCAAAGTCCAGATTATCATCCAATAGGCCTTCATAGCCTCTGAGATTCTTGGCGCAGTCTTTGGTATCTTGTCTCAAAATGTGAGTAAGGTTCTCTGTCTCCTGTGTTTTTTCCTGATACTCAGTTTCAAGCAAGTCATTAACCTTGTTGAGAAGAGAATAAACAGATACAAAACTTACAGAGGAATGCCACCCAATTTTCAGAATTTCTGCACAATTCAATTGTTGAGACACAGTGGTTTGACATGAGAAGGTTCATTAAAGAGAAACTTACTGACTTGGGTTTCTTTACAGTGGTGGTGATGGGAATGAGGAGTCACAAATATATGAATTTTATTTACTATCCAAACTAATCAGTGAACCTAAATGTGTCTTCTGAGTTTTTATATGTAATGTTATCAATAGCAAAACAGTGGTAAATCTGAACAAATAACTTTTCTTTGGGGATCAGTTTGCCTTGTAACATGCATATATCATTCCACTATTAATGGATTCTAAAAATATGTTTAAGATCTTATCTTAAATCTATTGCAAAACCATGACAAAGGCATCAGACAGAGTATTCATAACCAGTTCATGTAAAAACTTTGCTGTGGGGGAGATTTTAGAGGTGTTGAACACTGCACATGTCTGGTTACCATCACTACCACTGTGAACAATTGTGACTTGATGACTTTCTCTACAGTGGAGCATTTCACATCAAACCACTCTAAATGACTTTAGCTGTGTACAAACTGTGCCCTATACACTATATAGTGCACTATTTTGGGGTTCCGCCATTTTCTAGTGGTGTTCGAAAACATAAGATCCAGTGCAATCAAACAATCTCACAGGGCACTGCAATAAGGAGTGTACAACCAATGTACCCTAGGGGACAGGGGATACCTATAATGCACTGTGTTGTTTGGTTTGATGATTCACACACAACTTCTCTGAGGAGGATTACTGAGCTCAGTTACAATAGCAACATCACCACAGACCTCTCTTCAGACCTGTTACAAATGTAAGTGTGCAGTCGAAACTCAGCGTTTATGGTGGACTGGTGGCATGATGTTTACAGGGTATATGTGACAGAAACTGCAGTCGCACAGTAATGAGCAAAACCTGTATGATGTAGTGTCTGAAATTGTTTACTACCATCATGAAATCTGTTTCCTATAATACCGTTCTATACAGGGACCTTTTCAGAAACAGCATTAGTCTGAGTCTTATTATTATTTAATTATGCATTAATTCAAAATATATATATATATATATATATATATATATATATATATATATATATATATATAGGAGAAATAACTGGCATTAGCTGGTGTAGTACCTATACTTTATGTGGAAGTTCTTTAGCCTATAAAAATGGTCACTCCTACACATCTCAACACCTCATCTATGAAAATGAAATCCACTGAAAAGTTCTTGAGGGACCCAAAAGTGGTTCTTCCATGCCATCACTCCAAAGAAACCTTTTTTGACCTTTATTTTTAAGAGTGAATTATTATAAAACTGCACTGAAATCACCTCTGTTACAAAGAATGGTTCTTCAGTCTGCTGGATTTCTCTATCTTCCAAAAGTTCAGACGCGCTGGCTGCAGCAACGTCTTCCCGTGTCTCCACAGTGCTGGTTTGTGAGAAGCAGGGGAGCAATACATCACTCGACTTGCACTCTGATGGCAGCGGACTTTTGTTTTTATTATCTCTCTCTGTGCAAGGGCTTTCTGAAACACACAGGGCTGCTGTGATCAAGGGAACCTTTGGCACCTTTGGGATTTTACTTCTGACCTGCTTTCAAAAAAAGAGAAAAAGATCAGGGTAACGTTCATCTCTAACACAATGAGGTTAAGTAACACAGCAATGTATGAGGATAGGCATGGAGACAATAAGTAGCCTTCAAGTCAAATGATTGATACTGATATTGGATGTTGATAACCTACCGATTTTGCTAGTATTAAAATGGAATACATGCTATTCTCGTTTACTTTTTAATTCCAAAATCAAATAAGTCTTTTTCAACTGTACTGCCAATTTTATGCAGACATTCAAATTCATATGTGCTTGTTAAAAACAAAGTATTAATAAAGAGTTGCCCCCCACCCCCCCACCTCTTGTTGCTGTAACAGACCCCACTCTTCTGGGAAGGCTTTTGTACTAGACATGACTGCTTTCATTCCTTTAATTTCCATTCAGCCACAAGAGTATTAGTCAGGTTGGGCACTGATGTTGAACAATAATGGCTAGTTGTCGGTGTTAAATTCATCCCAAATGTCAATTTGGTGTTCCAACGCATTGCAAAAACCCAGATTTGTAGCTTAGCCTGCCAGATCATGATTCATCACTACAAAGAATGTGTTTTTTTCCCCACCACTTCAGAGTCCAATGATGGCATGTTTTACACCACACCAGTTCATGCTTGCCTTTGTGCATGGTGATCTTAAGCTTGTGTGCAACTGCTCAGCCATGGAAACCCGATCTGTGAGTCTCCCAACGAACTGTTCTTGTGCTGACGTTGCTTCCAGAGGCAATTTGGAAGTCAGCAGTGTGATTCAGCACTCAGCGATCCCGTGCTGTGAATTTGTGTAGCCGACTGTTTTAAAGGTAGCATCCTATGACAGTGCCACACTAAAAGTCATTGAGCTCTTCAGTATGAATCATGCTACTGCAAGTTGTTTGTCTATGGAAACTGAATAGCTATATGCTTGATTTTATGCACCTGTTAGCAATGGGTGTGGCGGAAACAGTCCCCATACTTTTTTCTATACAGTGTTTGTCTACAGTCAAACTTTCAAGAGCTCTCAGCACCATAATGTTGCATTTTAGTGTTTAAATTCAGAGTTGCATCCCAGAATTGCCACATAGCATTCTTGCTATTGGTTGCCAAAAACTGGCAGTTTTTACTGGAAGACTATACTGGAATTTAAATTGAATAAATTGTAAATTTAGTAAACTAGGAGATAAATGTTTAAAGAAATCAACAAATTAAAAAAATTAATAAATAATTGCACTACCTTTCTTTTGGAATAGACAGGGAGCATGATATGCGGTTTAACAACGTTAGCAGACTTCTTGCGTTGAATATTAATACCCAATCTGTTCTGAAGAAAACAGGTCAGTACTGGTGGGTCACCTAAATAAAGAGAGGTTGAAAAATCAGTAATATGAATTTTCTTTAATCCCACCAAACAGTAACAGCAGCAAATAAAAATCTGAGGCCCACATGTAATGCAACGCACTTTAAAGAGAAAATGACCTTACCGCTCCTTTGTGTAGTCAGTGGGTTTGAGTGAATAACAAGCTCGCTGAGCATAGGAAACAATGCCACAGCCAACAATGCCTCTTCCTCAGCTATCTGAGGAATTGCGAGACAAATGATTGTCAGTGTCTTCAAACTACTGTTTTTCCTAGAATACAATCTTCACAGCTGACACCAGATTACAAACAGACCTCATTGCTGGCCAAATTTAGATATCGAAGCTGCAGAAATGGCGGGGAGAAATCTTTGGAAGACGGCCTAACCTCCTTGTCCTCCTAGCAAAGGAAAAAATTTATACAAGATAGAAGCATAAATTCTACCGAATTCTGTGACCCTACCTCATTTGCACAATTTACAAGCTCTTGTCGGTCCACTTGCAGAGCAGGAAGCCCTAAATTAGATGGAAAACAGAAGCAAGTCTAAGAAAAATGGCTTTCCAAACAAATAATCCTTTTTGTTGTCTTTTTTTTTTTAGTACACATACATTTTGTCCTATTCACATCCTCTGTAGTGCCCTCTGTCTCCAGAACTGAGGCATTTGGTGGTTGCATCAATGGCATTTCTTCAAGATAAGGGACCTCAGAAATGTAATTTCCTTCTAAGTTTAAATGCTGAAGTCTGGAATGATAGAAGAAGATAACAGTCATAAGTTGTAAATCAAAAGCAAAATAATTAAAGTAAAACACCACATTAATATCTATATTGTGTATGTGAGAAATAATATAAATGGTTTGTCAACTTACATATCAAGTTACATTCACTTTATTAGAAGCACCTGCACACCTGCTCAGTCATGAACCTATCCAAACAGCCAATCACCTGACAGCAGGGCAATGCATAAAATCATGCAGACGCAGCTCAAGAGCTTCAGTTAATGCTCACATCAAATATCAGAATGAGAAAAAAATGTGATCCAAGTGACTTTGACTGTAGCATTGTTGGTGTCAGATGGGGTGGTTTGAGTATTTCGGAAACTGCTGATCTCTTGGAATTTTCACGCAGTTCTGAGGGTGATGATAAAAATAGCCAGAAGCTGAGAGGAAGGCCACAGTAATTCGAATAACCAGTCTTTACAACAGTGGTGATCAGAAAAGCATGTCTGCCTGCACAACATGTGAAATCTTGAGGTGGATGGGCTACAACAACAGAAGACCACAAGACCATCCTGTCAGCCAAGAACAGGAATCTGAGGCTGCAGTTGGCACAGGCTCACCCAAACTGGAGAGATGAAAATTGGAAAAATGTGGCCTGGTCTGATGAATCTTGATTTCTGCTGTGACATGCAGATGGTGGAGTCAGAATGTGGAAAAAACAGCATGAATCTGTTAACCCAACCTGCCGTATTGTGGTGGTGTAATGGTATTGGGAGTGTTTTCTTGGCACACATGGGAGTCCTAATACCAATTGAGTATCGCTTGAATGTCACAGTCTGACTATTGTTGCTGACCATATGTGTTCTTTTATAGCCGTAATTTATTCATCTGCTAATGGCTACTTCCAGCCTGATAGATCTGCAGCAATTATGTGATGCAATTATGTTAAAATGGAGAGAAAGTCTAAAAAATGTGTCCAGGTCCTGCCTAGTATTAGAAATAAATTGGCCAGTGAATGTATATCCATGTGAAATGTGTTATATCGTTTTCAGGGTTTTGTTCCAATCAGGATGAAAAGGGAAACAAATGGTAATAATTTTCCAAAATGTACTCTCTGAAGGCTACAGCTTTTAAAGATAGGTTACAGTTTCATGGTTGCACCTCAAGATGGCAGTCTCTAAAAACAAGACTGAAGAGGACAGAACTCCAATCAACCCTTATCCAGGAGATGTCTGTTTATACAGTGGTTTACCTTAACATCTGAACTGAAAAAAAAACTTATCTGTGTCTGCAGGATAGCATGAATGAGGTGTGTTAGATAGGTAACACTACTGTAAGGCAGCTCAAAAGGCTACAAGACACCTTCATAAGCCTTTCATGACAACTGACGTAAACCTATACAAATTTTTAAAGGCTTACTGCAACAAGAGTCATTTGTCATTACACTCTGACATGAAATTAAATCAAAATTGACAAGAGCAGCCTTCATGACAACCGATGTCTGTTGGAATAGGTATTTATAAATGTTTATAGGTGGTTATGTCAGTTGCCATCAGGGCTGGGAAAAATCATTTTAAAGAGTAGCAAAGGCTGAATACTGAATATACTGTTCTAAATATATTCAGTGTTATATCCTGTTTTAAAAAGCAAAAAATAACATTCAGAATACATTTGGAATAGATCTTGGTAAGGCACATGAAAAAAATCTTTTTTTTTTTTGCTTCATTCACACTGTTCCTCGCTGTTATTGGCTGCCAGTTTTTTCATGTAATTATTCTGTTAATACATGAATTCATGAACAATTTCCAAAAAGTTCCAAAAATTATGTTTTTGTGTGTTATCTCCTGCTTCATTTTGTTGCTGCTACCACACTACAACTAACTGGTGTTATTTGTTTGCTAACTCTATATTGTATTGTATTCTCTCTATGGAGAGAAGCCATGTAGATGGAACTTACTAGAAAGCTAGAGGGCACTGTCTTTTAGTTTAAATTGAGCATTTCAATAAGCATCACTGTCAGATGGTAACTGCAGGGTCTTGAATCTCAGAACCACTCAGAGTTCCAAATAAGGATTTCTTTCTGTTTAGATGTAATTGAAGAATGACTGAAACTAAGAATAAAATATGTGTCCTGTGATAAGTATTAAACAGAGAATGGTAATAACTAACCTTTTGAGATTTGCAAGGCTGCTAAAAACTCCAGGAGAAGACAGTTTGTTGTCATCTAGCATTAAAACTTCAAGACTCCCAAACAGTGAGCTGGACTGAGGAGCCCTGTGAAAGAACAGTGAGTTACTGCATGATCCTATGATATATAAAACATGTAAAAATGTGCAAGAACAGCAGGCAGTAATGAACTTTACATTTCATCAGGAGTTGTATAAGGGCCAGCCATGTTAGGTGGAAGCATTTTCAAGCTATTTCCAGTTAGATGAAGCACCTTTAGACGTGGTAGCAGGCCAACAGCTAATATACCATCAGCTGATATGCTATTATAGGACAGGTCCAAAACCTAAAACAAGCAAAATACTGCCATTATTAGAAATCCGTTAAATACGTGAAGGGGAAATGCTCTACTTCTAGGTCTTTTTTTTACAGTGGCATCTACTCCATGTGTATCACTTTAAGGCATACCTCTAATCTGGGGAAAACTTCAGCATTAACTTCCAAAGTGCAAAGGCCATTCAAAGAGAGCTCCAACTCCCTCAGTGCAGGGAACCTGCTAAAAGCCTCTAGAGGTACAATATAAAAATAAGATCAGAATGTTATCACTTTCTATTTAACAAAAATGACGAATCTTGTACACTTTGTGCACTGTGAAATTACAAAAGAGAAACAGGCCTAGATAATGTTTCTATTACCTAAGGTCAAACAATTGTCTGAGGCATTGATGTAAGCAACACTATCAAATTCCTCTAAATCCTGTAGTTCAACCTGTTCAATGAAAACAGATCAGAGAAACAAAACAAAATCCTTTGTGGAACATATAATGAAATTTCCATTAATCCCTTTCATGCATTTTTATGAAAACAAAACAGCTGCAAGACAAGGGCAGACTGTCTCCACAGGGTGATGTAATCAATGGCAGATCAGCCCTCCTACCAGCTGAAGCTTCTTTTCACTTATGTCAACAGAGCACAGGTCAGATGGCTTGTCCACACAGTGCATCGCCATCTGAAAATAACAAGCAAAATAAATGAAGAAATAGCCAACACTGAACACGCATTTCAAATTTAAGAGACTGACTAATACTACATACACAACATATTGACAATGGGAATGGAGAATCAAACAAGGCCATCTTCCTCACCAAAAGTTGTCCATTTAGGGTGTTGTCTGCACACTTTAGAGTCTTGAGCTCAAGTTTGTCACTTTCTGACCCAACAGATGGTTCAGCGCCAGGGTGTTCTGCTGATTTTTTCTTTTTGGGTATTCTGTAGCTTTTCTCCATGCTGCTTCTGTGGGCTACTAGCCAGTGTCCTGTACCTACATTGATGAAAATATAAAAGATGTATCTATTTTTGTTCTGGACTTGTATAATGTTGCAGTTATTGCAATAGTTAAGTGTAAATATTTTACAATATTACAGAAGTGCCAAACACCTTCTTTACTCTGAAAAAATGATCTTATCGGAAAACAGTTTGAAGGGAAACTTTCTCCGTCGTTGTCCAGTTTGTAGACTCCCATTCCAGCCATTCTTCCACATAAGTAACTTTAACCGGTGTCTGAAGGAAATTTCTACCCAGCTAAATGAAAACGGTCATTTCAGAATCCTAACAAACGAGTTAACATCGATCTTTTATAAGGATGTGTTGTTGAGTCTTTTTGGTCTCCTAGCGACGGACTCGAGATGAATTTGGGAGTTGTAGTACATTATGTAGAAAAAGTGTACAACGTTTGAACTGAGCTTATGTAGAGGTGGAAAGCTCAGCCATTTAAAGGACCGTAATTGTAACACTGATTATGGTTTCCTGATATTTCAGAAAAACGCCGTCTTAATGCGGGAAAATTAGGTTAGAGCAATCGCAACAATAATGTCGCAAATGCCTTTCGAGCACTACGTTTCCCAAAATGCACTCAGTCCCTGATTTCCGCATTCAGACCGAAGAGGCTGTCCTGCTGTCAGACTTGCAGTCTGTCGTGTGATGTGAAAGCTCGAATTCTGACTAAGAAGGTTGGAACCAGGCTGGAGCATCATCTCGAGTAGCCTAGTAGTTCGGTCATGGAACTGCTGTCGAGTTAAAAAGGAATGCGTCGTCCAAAGAAGCAAAACCGGTAGCTAACCGACAACTCATTTGCAGATCCATGTGTATGAATGAAGACGGACCTAGCTAGGTTAGCTAGCCGTGTAGGGCTTTTATTTGTGTCTAGTTCGCCCCGTTACTGTATAGTCAGCGTCATTGATATTATTTTGTTATTTGTTTTATATTGTTATTTGTTTTTCATAATCATAATTTACAGCCGAGACAACTAAACGTTATTGTCATAGGAAGCTGAAGCCAGAGTCTTTTTTTCCCGTTCCACCTTAAATATTGCGGCAGTTTTTTTGGCACCTGCACCGTTCAAGGTGGAACTGGAAATAAGAGCAAGAAGCTGGTGTCTAGGAATCCAACTTCTGCTTCGTTGTTGTCGTGGCTTTGGGCTACACTGCGCTTTACTGTCGACTTAAAACGTTCTACGGAAATTCGGGTGAAATGTATTAATGTACATATAAACTGACACGCACAGAGTTGAGCCATAATGGTCTTAAGTATCACCAGATTTTCTATTGCATGAACTAATGTCTCATTGTTCAGTACAAGTGCACCACCTTTTCAGATAAGCTGATGACGAAATCACGTGGTGACGTGTTCACAGTGTTGTTTTGCAGGAGACAACAGACTTCTATGTTCTGTGTAATAGCCAGTGGTTTCCACCTTTCTCAGAAATTAAAATGTTAGAATAGTGTCAGAGTGATAATAATCGGTAAGGAACCATCTCTCCCACTTCTCCTAAACTGGAAATTGACTTTTGTGTGCACTTATCAAAAAAATTACATGATCTTTGCCATTCTTTTGAGAAAAGGTTGCCAGAGTTACCAGGAAGCATTTCTTATTTTTCCAACACAGTGTGCTTCTATCTGCCGACTCAGTTAAAGGCCAAACAGTGTGATTTCTGTGATCTGACAACAGGACCTGCTGAAATAGTCTGAATGCTTGTGTTTCTGATCGGTAACAGTATCATATTAACTAGTTGAACTCTTGCACCTTAGCTTAAAACAGCCGTTTTGTTGGAGAATGTAAAGATAGTTTAAATATTTTAGAAATTTGGGAACGATTTTCACCTACATGTAAATCTTATGACATACAAACTTTGGATGGCTCACGTATAAAATGGATTGTTCATTAACCAAAGGTCTGCTTTAGAATGAGCTGTGTACACTGTGGTCGGTGTTGAAATAAGCTTTATTATCAGCACATTTCTTTTAAAGCTGCATCTTGTTTGAAAGATCAACATCACTCGTCAATGATTTCAGGAGTAACACATTCAGAAAAATTGTATATACAGCAAAATGCAGTATCAGAAGAATTTGAATGAATAATAGGACTCATTTGCCTTTTCATGATCTTCTCTTTTGTTTCAGAAATGGAAACCAAGACATCTACTAGCTCTTCACCAGCACTCCAAGAAGAGCCTTTGAAAGCAACATTATTTATACAAGAGTCAAGTGGTATAACATATAGAATCCCAGCTCTAATTTATATCAGTGATGGTGAGACCTTCCTTGCTTTTGCTGAGAAGCGGAGAACATCACAAGACTGTGATGCAGAGATTCTGGTCATGAGGAGAGGAACCCATCAGGATGGATCTATCCAGGTGATTCCTGAAGACAGTACACAGAACCAACATTGCAGGTTTATTTTAGTACTTTACTTTGAAGAAAAACATGGTGAAATCGCTAAAAGAGGTTTTGTTTTTGTTTTTTTTAGTGGTCGCCTGCTGAGGAGCTCACCACAGCGTGCTTGCCAGAACATCGCACTATGAATCCATGCCCAGTCTATGAGAGGAAGTCTAAGACTCTTTATTTGTTTTTCATATGTGTGTTGGGTACCACCACTGAGCAATACCAGATCCTCACTGGTAAAAACAAAGCTCGCTTGTGTTACGTTACAAGCAAAGACAATGGACAGAGTTGGAGCCAAACAACAGACTTGACAGAAAGTGTGATTGGAGATGAAATTGTCAATTGGGCTACATTTGCTGTTGGACCTGGGCACGGCATTCAGATGACAAGTGGTAGACTCGTCATTCCAGCTTACGTCTATTACATTCATGTTAGATGTTTCCCTTTTCATTTCCCACTAATTGTGAGGCCCCATGCTTTAGCGTTCTATAGTGATGATTGTGGAAGTACTTGGCAAATGGGAGAACGAGTAGGTATTAAGTCTTGTGAGTGTGAAATGGCAGAGATCATTGACCGAGACAGTAGGAGTCACCTGTACTGCAATGCACGAAGCACACAAGGTCACAGAGTCGAGGCTCTGAGTGAGAGCAGTGGAGCTGCTTTTGATAAACCTCACTTCGCACAGAAGCTAGTAGAGCCCTGCCATGGCTGCCAGGGCAGTGTGTTGAGCTTTGCTTCACCTCAGCATACCAGACAGGAAGAAAAGAACTGCTTAACATCAGACACAAAGACTTGGCTTCTGTATTCCCATCCAACCAACAGAAGGACCAGGAAAGCTCTTGGAGTGTATCTGAATATGTCTCCCTTCAGCGCCTCTGGTTGGAGCCAACCATGGATCATCCATCACGGGCCCAGTGGGTACTCTGATCTGACCCAGTGTGGAGAAACTGAGCGCTTTGCTTGCCTCATGGAATGTGGAGTGAGGAGTGAGGTTGAAGAGATAGCCTTTGTGGAATTTTCTCTCTCTGACATCATAAACAATCAGTTATGAAATGAGAAATTTTAGAAATCTTGTTCTTTTCCCCAAATACAGCTTTTCCCACAGTTCTGAAACAAACCTGGGGGGAGCACCATGGGTAGGTTACTGGTATATACGGATATCCAAACTCATCGTAGCATATGTTTTACTTATAAGGGTATTCATATAAGGCATAATAAGAGAATGTTAAATCTTCCATGTTTTTGAATGTAGAGCACCTCATGGACTTAGGTAAAGAGAAGGTTTCATTTGTGGAAATGGCCAAGGGCAAAAAGAACAAAGCTTTGAGTGGCCATCTATATTTACAGTTACATTTTAAACTGTAAATTCATTAGGTACAGTAGCAAATCTAAACTCCAAACTAAATTCATTAAGTTGAGTGAGATCAGCATTTTGTAAAACTTGTCCAACCTGGTAACAGTTGCCATGGCAGAGCATAGAATTTATGGGTAAAGCCTGAATAGGTCAATTGTTACGGTGTTCATGAGCCAATTCTTCTCTAAGGCCTTGCTGTTTTACTAATATAGTACAATCAAATTTCATTTTATTAATCATCTATTACTGTAAGATAGAAAATGGGATGTAGGAAACTGATTTGGTTAGGGACTCTTTTAATGACATAAAATCCAAATTCATTTTATTATGCATTTTGTTTTAAGCATGCTGAAACATTAACTTGTCAAATGGAAATGCACACACCACATAGTGAATCTTTGCTTGTAAAAAAAATCTAAGATAATAAATATTGTCTACCTGAATGCAAACATGTATAGGTCTACCTGACTGTGTTTGGAGAATAGTCATTGGCCACCATTTCTACTAAAGCAAGACAAGTGTTGTCAGTCTTTGCTTTACAAGACATCTCATGACCCCAGTGTATGAAAATGACTTGGCTAACTGTTCCATTCAACTGCTTTAAAATACACCTGTATACATTAACACTTCCCCTAAATACAGTTTCTCTTTCTCTGACTAGCACTGCAATCCATTAGACTAATCTGCCTTTAGTATATTGAAGGATAGGTAATTTACTGTTCTGTTGCTTCTCAAATTAACAATGACAATACAATTTCATTGTTTAGCACCGTTCATTCATATGAAGATCAAAGAGGATTAAAAGACAAAAAGGAGATCATTAAATATCAAATTGTTAGCAGGAAAAAGCACAAAGAATATAGTCAAATAAATATAAGAAACAAAATAAAATAAGTAATAATAACAATGGGAAAAAGTGATAGTAATAATAGTAGTTAAAAAAGGGTAAGGAAAATAAAGGAGTGAAGCATAATCAGTATTACTAATTTAATATTTATGATGAATTGCTAAAAGTTATTTAAAGGACTTCTTATTTTTAACGGGTTTGACTTCAACCGAAAGCATTTTAGGGAAGCTGAAGAGATCAGTTTGTTTTTTTGTGGTTTATTAGATCGTGTCAGTGAGACCACATTTAAATTTCACTAGATGAAACTCAAAGGTTATGCAGCTGAAACAACTTTTTGCAAGATAAGCAAATTAATGCTTGAATGCGTAATGATTTAACTTTATAAGTTTCTAAGTGTTTTAAAAGAGAAGCCTCCAAAACAGGGGAATTTTCCTTAAACTGTTTTAGCAGCTTTTTGCTATTCCTACATGAGACTTTATTAAGAGTAGTGAATTAATATTAATCTCCTATGTTTTTTTTTAATTGCAACCGTGAGCAAAACTGTTTGTACAGCCTGCATTTGCTCTCCGGTTCAGTTTTGCTTGCCCTCTTTTTTGATTGGTTATCTCATGAAAAGTGACACATGATGAACTTTTGGGGTGAAGCTGAACATTTTTCAAGTCAGTCTACAAAGATCTGCCGTGGACAAAAACATGCTCTACGGCAAAACAAGCAGGGCCCGCAGAATATGCTGTGCTGTTTGGATGTAGTATGTGCCTACTGCATCAGAAATTCGTCATCTGAAATTTTGCCCCTGTTCATGTTCAACACGGATTAACGGAAAAATGTGCAAGGGATTGTGGGATAGCAAGTGGAGTGAACGTGAGTTGTGGCATGGCGAGCAAAGTTAAGGTGGCTTCAACTTTATGCAAATTACATTTGGCAGCTGCGCCATGCTCACCAATCTGGAAAAAACAACATTCTGTTATCTGTGCACAATGAGGATGTACCTTTATAGCTCCATCTGCACAACATAGATTAAAAGCTAAAAACAGCTGTGTTTTCGGTTCCCCATTCTTTACAATTCTAAACAGCAAGAATACAGAGACAAAAGGTGGAACGGGAAAATTCAAACAAGAAGCTGCAGAATGAGAAACTGACTTCAGCTTTGTGAAAAGTCGAACGTTGAGAGACATTTTACAAGAAACTGTTCCATTTAGCAAAATGCTGGAGATGCGATAAAAGCGGCTATAGCTGAGCTAAAGCTTAAAGCAGTTTATATTTTTTTAGCCTATACCAGTACATTAGAACATACTGAGACATATTTACAGCCAAGATGGTAAAATGTTACTTCAATAAAATGAACATAAAATGTTGTGGCTCCCAAGGTGGTTTGATTTTTGTTGGGGGGACTCTTTATCATATTTGTGTCGCCAACCTCTGGTATATGGTTTCTTCCTTGCACAGTAGAGTTTTAACTTGCATTTGTGGATGTAGTGAGGAACTGTGGTCACAGTTTTTCAGAAGTGTTCCTGAGCCCACGCAGTAATTTCTACTACAGCAGTGCTGCCTGAGGGCCTGAAGATCATGGTCATCCAATATTGATTTTCAGCCTTGTCCGTTGCATACCGAGATTCCTCTGGATTCTCTGAATCTTTTCATGATATTATGTACCATAGATGATGAAAAGCGAAAGTTCTTTGCTATTTTACAATGAATGGTTATTCTTGAATAGTTGCACTATTTGCCCACACAGTCTTTCACAGAGTGGTGAATTCCTCCCCAACTTTACATCTGAAAGACTCAGCTTCCCATGTTGTTCTAAAAGTGTTTTTATCTGAAAGAAGTAACATTTTGTGAAGTTATCAAAAAAAAAAAAAAAATACTTTTACCAAGTTCTAAGCATTTTTTTTACCTCCCCATGTATTTATACTTCTAACCCCACCCAGGGTTAAACCAATTAACACAGAGGGTAGGTACTCAGTACACATAAAACAATATTAAGGTAATTGCTCCCCACCATGTTTAAAACTGACATGTCATCAGATCTGTTAACATTCTACAGGTAAGTATACTTTTACATGGCTAACATTGACAACGTTCTTCTTCCTTTTCAGGTTTACTGATGACGAGATCACTCCCCTCTCTCCAATTGGTTGTGGGCCCTTACAACCTGGATAAAAGAGGATGTAACTGATAGCAGATAGCAGTTCCCCTACGTGACTCAACAGACCACATTAAGAGGTGAGTACATTTATGTGAACATACATTGCACATGTGCATCACACTGGTAATGAGCTGGAGCCTCTAGCTTCATCACAGTTACCTCATGAAAAGTGACACATGAGGAACTTTTGGGGTGAAGCTGAACATTTTTCAAGTCAGTCTACAAACTGCCGTGGAAAAAACATTCTAAGGCAAAACAAACAAAATATGCTCTGCTGTTTGGATGTAGTATGTGCCTACTGCATCAGAGATTTGTCATGGAAACATGCGCAAGGAATTTGAGAGTTGAAGTAGCTACACTGTGTAGAATTTATGAGTTTATGCAATGGTGCAAAGCTCACTCTGCTGGAAAATCCAGCAGTTTAAGCTATGTTTTGAGACCTGATTGACCAGTTTGACCATCTACCAATTGGCATGCTGCTTACTGAGCTGGTTGACCACTTCAGTTCAACTCCACCTGGTAAGCTGGTCATCATGCTGGCTGACCAGTTAAACTCCAGCTTCAAAGGAGACAATAGGTTTGTTTACATGCTTCTGTATGTTCATTTTTAAGGTGAAGTGACTCAATGTTTTTTTTAAACAAAGCCACATAAAGTTTGAGCTTTACATTTACATCACAGATTACTGTGTGAGTTTATTGGCCGGCTGCAAAGCAGAAATACGATTATTGCCTGACTCATGTAGACCCGGAGTTTCCCCATTATCTGAGCATGTAAATGCTTGATCGCATTGATTGGATTACTGACAAAATTATTAAATGTAAATGTACTCAGTATTTTACATGATATGCTGATCAAGATGAACAAGAGGATAAATTCTCAAGCTGTAATAGAGAAAAACATTTATTGACTATTATAAAGTGTGCATGTGTTTATTTTTGTAGATTTTGATACATTTACACATTTCGGTAAACATTTTGTTGCTGTTGTAGAAACACCTTATTTTTTTAACATTATATAACGACTCCAGCTGCTCTTTACATTGTGTGGAAGTTACATTATTAACGGAAAAATAGAAATGGTGCAGAATCGGTTGTCATAAAATCTTTAAGCTATAAATTTCAGTTTTTTTGTTTGACACAGATGATATACAACATAATTAAACATTAAGTACTAGCACACAATGAGATCTGTTATTAATTGCAAACAAAACTAAACTTACTGCCGGGGTAAATGGTTTTAAATAATTTCTTAAGATGCCTTATACAACAGTATGGTATATAATAAATACAGAGCATAGTAAAATTACATACAGATATTAACATGTAACACATACAAAGCATTCTATTATTTACAATTACATTTAATGTGTTAATAGGTAATGTTATTACTACATACAGGTAATTATATATAATAGATATAGGGTAAATTGTTATTACATACAGGTACTTAGAAATATATAACACATGGAACACATCTTTACACATACATGTACGTCTGTGTGTGTGTGTCTACTTATCTACTGCTGACTTTATTTCTTTTGCTTTTTTCTTTTTTGGTTAATGTCCATTATAGTTTAGTGATGTATTTGCCAGTTTCAGATGTCCTGGTGCCATATATTCAGCTCCTTCAGGAAACAACCTGTAAAAGACATCATAAACTCTTATTACATTAAAAGAGTAAATGCTCAATCCTCCACCTATACTGGGGCAGCAAATGTGGCAGTGCTAGAGAGAACCATAAAACCATAAAATCTTATCTTGTCACAATGTACTTTTAATAGTTAAACCACTTATGCCTTTATGTCCCTGGTATTCCATATCTGTCCTGTTATTCATATTTATTATTATTTTATTGTTTTTATTGAAATCACAATTTAAAAGAGTGAAACTTTCAAATTGCAACAGATATGATTTCAATTATGCTTTATCACCAATGTAGTGATATGTTTTAATGGCAAGCTATTAACTGTAATTTAAATCTCAGTATTTCAATATGGTCAGAAAATCGCAATATTTTGTCCAAACTGTTCAGCGCTTGTCAGGGTAAATCCTGGACATTCAAAACCAGCCCTGTGACCGGAAGGTCACTGGTTCGATCCCCAGAGCCGACATTACCCTTGAGCAAGGGTACTCAACTGCTCCCCGGGCGCTGAGGACAGGGCTGCCCACCGCTCTGGGCAAGTGTGCTCACTGCCCCCTAGTGTGTGTGCGATCACTAGTGTGTATGTGGTGTTTCACTGCATGGATGGTTCAAATGCGGAGGTGAAATTTCCCCGTTGTGGGACTAATAAGGGTCACTACAGAAATATGGTGGGGTTTCCCAGAGTGTAACATACTGCCTAAGGTAAATTTTTAGCAATTTCTGTACAGCTTAAATGTTAACGGTTCAGAAGAGTTGTAAAATTATGGAAATCTAAGACTTCACAGTTTCTCTTATGAACTCATTATGATTCATTTACACAAGCACTTCTAGCAGTAAGAAATTTCTCCAGCAGCAGGCACTGTAAGTATATATAAGTTGCTTTTTTAAACAAATAACACTGTTACTCAGCATTACATTATTTAATATATAATTTCCCCAAAGATTTTCATTATATACCACTTAATGTTAAAAAGCCTGTATGTCGAAAGCCAACATAAAATTAAAGTAATAATAGAGGCTATAGAAATCGCTAATGTAAATACATCAAGATGCATTGACAATTGTTTTCTGGTTATGATACCATATCCAGTTTCAATCTGCAAAAAAAAAGGAATCACAGTTATATGTTATCTTAATGTAACATAATTTCACCACAGCTTGACTATCATTACTTACTTGCAATCAGTATTCAAGGGCCTGACAACTCAGAACCCCTTTAAATCTGTATAAGATTTACATGGAATATGCCCATTAGGAGAAGCTCTGTCCAGTTCCACTAAACTCAGCAGTTGTATGTCAACTCAGAGAAACAGCTATCCAAGACTGACCTGTAGTATTTAAGTGCCAGAGCCTGTGTCTAGTTCCACTATCCTCACCTGCAGTATTTTATTTTAGAGAGCCAGCGTCCAGTTCCACTATGCTCACCTGTGGTATTTTGTTCTCAGAGAACCAGTGTCCAGTACCACGACACTCACCTGTGGTATTTTGTTCTCAGAGAACCAGTGTCCAGTTCCACTACACTCACGTGTGGTATTTTGTTCTCAGAGAACCAGCATCCAGTTCCACTAAACTCACCTGTGGTATTTTGTTCTCAGAGAACCAGCGTCCAGTTCCACTACACTCACCTGCAGTAATGTATTTTTAGAGAGCCAGCGTCCAGTTCCACTATACTCACCTGCGGTATTTTATTCTCAGAGAACCACCGTCCAGTTCCACCACACTCACCTGCTGTATTTATTCTCAGAGAACCAGTGTCCAGTTCCACTACACTCATCTGCGGTATTTTATTCTCAGAGAACCAGCGTCCAGTTCCACTATACTCACCTGCGAATGCTCACCTGTGCAGTGTAGAGCTGTCTGTTATCTGGATGAGCTGTTCCAGTTGTTGTTAATCATAAAACAAAAATATTAAGCAGAATATTTGATTGACATAATAATTACAATAGTTAAAAATTACATCATTAATGAACTCATGAATGCATTACTTATTAAGAAAAACTACCTTGATTTGGCCCAACAATCCTGCTACTGCTTTATGATTATTTGGTTTCTACAAAATACATCATGATATTCATCGCAGAGTCACAGACACAAGTAATCTTTCACTAGACAGCGCAGGAAAAACTATGCATACCCTGATGAGTTTGTGTCACATGACAATAGCCATGAAGGTAAAACCTCTTAGTTTTTTTTTAGCTACTTCTTTAGCCGACACAGAGCTGAGAGATGGAAACAGAAATAGCAGGTTAGATAACTAGTTTAGCCGATTCCTATAAGGACGGTATGAACGGTCACAAATCCATACTGATTTACTGTAAAACACAGAAATAAGTTATCGATCCTGGACGAGATTCATCTATCAATGTGGACCACAAAGTAAGCAGTGGAGTACAAACTTCGCCAAAACAGTTAAGTTGACCATCAATACACTTCACTCAACAGAGAAAAGAGTTAAAAGTTTTACACGTTGAACTTCTGTAGCATTGCTACTATCTGGATAAGTAAAAATCCAGTTAAACTCACCTGTCACCTCATCTGACACAACATTACAGCACATCTGTTTCATGGCATCTTTAGGAGGTGCATCTAAGAAATGGATGTATAAACATGCAAAACTATTTGTTATAAATCAAACAATTGGATATTAATTGAATATATTCCCATACATATATCATATATTGTAAATATGTGATAATATATAATGTAATATTTTGATTATAAAACAAATTGAACATACAGTACTTACAATTCTGATAAATTATTACATTGAAAAATAATTGTTTTAAGGTTGATATTGAGTCATCAAGTATTACATTGATATTAAAAGTATTAAAAGCATGTAAAATGTTGTTTCGGTCATCCCTAGTATCGTGCCATGCTGTTCTGCGCTGTCCAGAACTGTCCTAAGCTGCTTATAATGCTAAAATAAAGTGCACTATAATGCTTTGTTTTACATTAATCTGGGTATTTGCAAATAAGGCAAACTATCCATATGACTACTGCATACTGTCAAGCAAATATACCTTTGACAAAAAATCTGATGTGTGTTAATCTGTGAGTAAACGGCTGAAGGATATACATTTTCAAAAACGAACAACTGTACATTGCATAGCTAATGATGGTAGGATAATTAGAATTCAGCAGAGCTGAACCATATATAGTGCTTAGTAGAACATAAAGCTGTAACAAACAGCTTTATAAATTCAGTTACACTCACCTAAAAAATCAAAATAAACAAACTTTTCAGTAACTGGACAGGAGCCTCCTACAAGATTTATATACGAACAAAAAAAAAAAAATAGGAGAATGGGATTAGCTGGCTAGCTTCATGGTGTACAACAAATAATGTACAGAACATGGAATGTGACACTGGGAATATGTATACACATATAACATTAATTTAATATAAACTTAGTCATCAACAAAATGCTATATAACACAATAGTGACCATGATCACTTTGAATGAAATATTTAAAAATTATTGATGCTAAACAATGACCATGTATTTTTAATCAATGACTTTCTAACAGCATTTGTAATACTGCATGTTTAGAAAAATACTAATATTAAAACTTTAGCTATCATACACCTGAGTCAGATATTATGTAAATTAAAGAGAACTAAGTGTTCCAGGTGGTCGTGAATCTGAATCTGTAAGTCTGCATGGCCACACTGAGCATGTGTTTTGCTTTAGGGTGGCACATGAGAGCATCTCTAGCTACTTCTGAAAAAGCTCGCTGTGTGTGCAGACTAAATATTATAGTTAAATATGAATGAGCAGATTAACTAGCTAGCCTAGCAAATTACCCTAGCAAGTTATCTTAATGGCAAAAGAATGACTGATACTGTTATGGCAAAGTGCGATAAGCTAAATGAACATTAATAAAACATAATGGTAACTTTACAAGTAATTAAGCTAGTGCTTATTTTAAATTGTGACTTTTGTGTGGCACTTATGAGAAAAATCACACAATCTTTGCCATTGTTTTGAGAAAAAGTTGCCAGAGATACCAGGAAGCATTTCTTATTTTTTCCAACACAGTGTGCTTCTATCTGCTGACTCAGTTAAAGACCAAACAGTGTGATTTCTGTGATCTGACTACAGGACCTGCTGAAATAGTCTGAATGCCTGTGCTGCTGGTAACAGTATCATATCAACTAGTTGAATTCTTGCACTTTAGCTTAAACAACCCTATTGGTGGAGAATGTAAAGACTTCAGAAACTCGGAAACTATTTTAGCCTATGTGTAAATCGTTTGACATACAAACTTTGAGTGCCTCACATATAAAATGGATTGTTCATTAACCAAAGGTCTGCTGTACAATGAGCTCACTGTGGTCAGTGTTGAAACCAGCTTTATTATAAGCCCATTCCTTTTAAAGCTGCTGCTTGTTTGAAACATCACTCGTCAATAATTTCAGGAGTAACACATTCAGAAAAATTGTATATACAGCAAAATGCAGCATCAGAAGAATCTGAGTGAATAATGGGACTCATTTGCCTTTTCATGATCTTCTCTTTTGTTTCAGAAATGGAAACCAGGACATCTACTAGCTCTTCACCAGCACTCCAAGAAGAGCCTTTGAAAACAACATTATTTATACAAGAGTCAAGTGGTATAACATATAGAATCCCAGCTCTAATTTATATCAGTGATGGTGAGACCCTCCTTGCTTTTGCTGAGAAGCGGAAAACATCACAAGACAGTGATGCAGAGATTCTGGTCATGAGGAGAGGAACCCATCAGGATGGATCTATCCAGGTGATTCCTGAAGACAGTACACAGAACCAACATTGCAGGTTTATTTTAGTACTTTACTTTGAAGAAAAACATGGTGAAATCGCTAAAAGAGGTTTTGTTGTTGTTTTTTTTAGTGGTCGCCTGCTGAGGAGCTCACCACAGCATGCTTGCCGGAACATCGCACT
Source organism: Colossoma macropomum (assembly GCF_904425465.1). Taxonomy (NCBI): domain Eukaryota; kingdom Metazoa; phylum Chordata; class Actinopteri; order Characiformes; family Serrasalmidae; genus Colossoma; species Colossoma macropomum. The sequence continues at coordinate 14,778,626 of NW_023494800.1, forward strand.
ATGAATCCATGCCCAGTCTATGAGAGGAAGTCTAAGACTCTTTATTTGTTTTTCATATGTGTGTTGGGTTCCACCCCTGAGCAATACCAGATCCTCACTGGTAAAAACAAAGCTCGCTTGTGTTACGTTACAAGCAAAGACAATGGACAGAGTTGGAGCCAAACAACAGACTTGACAGAAAGTGTGATTGGAGATGAGATTGTCAATTGGGCTACATTTGCTGTTGGACCTGGGCATGGCATTCAGATGACAAGTGGTAGACTCGTCATTCCAGCTTACGTCTATTACATTCATGTTAGATTTTTCTCTTTTCAGTTTCCACTAATTGTGAAGCCCCATGCTTTAGCGTTCTATAGTGATGATTGCGGAAAAACATGGCAAATGGGAGAATGAGTAGGTATTAAGTCTTGTGAGTGTGAAATGGCAGAGATCATTGACCGAGACAGGAGTCACCTGTACTGCAATGCACGAGGCACACAAGGCCACAGAGTCGAGGCTCTGAGTGAGAGCAGTGGAGCTGCTTTTGATAAACCTCACTTCGCACAGAAGCTAGTAGAGACCGGCTCTGGCTGCCAGGGCAGCGTGTTGAGCTTTGCTTCACCTCAGCATACCAGACAGGAAGAAAAGGACTGCTTAACATCAGACACAAAGACTTGGCTTCTGTATTCCCATCCCACCAGCAGTACGACCAGGGAAGCTCTAGGAGTGTATCTGAATATGTCTCCCTTCAGCGCCTCTTGTTGGAGCCAACCATGGATCATCCATCACGGGCCCAGTGGGTACTCTGATCTGACCCACTGTGGAGAAACTGAGCGCTTTGCTTGCCTCATGGAATGTGGAGTGAGGAGTGAGGTTGAAGAGATAGCCTTTGTGGAATTTTCTGTCTCTGACATCATAAACAATCAGTCATGAAACAAGACATTTCAGGAAATACAGCATTTTCCACAGGTCTGAAACAAACCTGGGGGAGCACCATGGGTAGGTCATTGGAATATATGGATATCCAAACTCATCGTAGCATTTGTATTACTTATTAGGGTATTTGAATAAGGCATAATAAGAGAATGTTAAATCTTCTCTATTTTTTCGATGTAGAGCACCTCATGGACTTGGGTAAAGAGAAGGTTGCATTGTGGAAATGGCAAAGGGCAAGAAGAGCAATGCTTTGAGTGGCCATCTATATACATTTGGGGGTGCACAAATATATGCCTGGAAAACACTGAAATTTTGTATATTTAGAATACTTAACAAATTCAGTAACTGACTTATTCATACTCCCTCCATAAATGCATCTTTCGTAGCAACTGTTGAAAGGTTGGACGAGGTAAGGTTGGCTTTACAAAAATATCATTCCACCTAATGAGAAATTGTAGCTCACAATTTTATTTTCATCAGAATATGGACATTTAAAGTGCATTATTAATTTTAAAAATGTATTTTGTATGCATGTGAAAGTTCACACTGTTAAGATGGATGATGTCAGTTTCTCTTTTGTGCATGTAATTGAACGTTATCATGATGGGAAATTTGTTGCCGTTTGCATCTCATTTTAAACTGGAGTTTCATTAAGTACATTATGTAGTGAATCTAAACTCCAAACTAAATTCATTAAGTTGAGTGAGATTTTTACCAGTGTTTTGTGAAACTTGTCCAACCTGGTAACAGTTGCCATGAATGAAAGTGTTTAATAACAATGGGAAAAAGTGACAGTAATAATAGTAGTTAAAAAAAGGGTAAGGAAAATAAAGGAGTGAAGCATAATCAGTATTACTAATTTAATATTTATGATGAATTACTAAAAGTTATTTAAAGGACTTCTTATTTTTATTGGGTTTGACCTCAACTGAAAGCATTTTAGGGAAGGTGAAGAGATCAGTTTGTTTTTTTGTGGTTTATTAGATCGTGTCAGTGAGACCACATTTAAATTTCACTAGATAAAACTCAAAGGTTATGCAGCTGAAACAACTTTTTGCAAGATAAGTAAATTAATGCTTGAATGCGTAATGATTTAACTTTATAAGTTTCTAAGTGTTTTAAAAGAGAAGCCTCCAAAACAGGGGAATTTAGCTGATTATAAAGGAGACTTTGGCTGTTCTGAGGCTACAGAAGAATGAGGTGGCCTGCAGTGCAACTAAATTCACATACTTGCAAATTCACCACTACAAAAGTTTTTTTTTATAATTTTACTTTTCTTTAGATTTAAATGTACAGAGAAATAAGGTATACTTGATATTGTTTAACAACAGCTAAGCACTGAGATACAAGCAAACAATCAAGAAGGCAGGGAGCAGACTACCAATTCAACATTAATGATTATCACATAGATAATCATTAATGTTACTGATGTAAATAATTTTCCTTAAACTGTTTTAGCAGCTTTTTCCTATTCCTACATGAGACTTTATTAAGAGCAGCGAATTAATATTAATCTCCTAACCATGTTTTTTTAAATTGCAAACGTGAGCAAAACTGTCCTGTTGTACAGCCCGCATTCGCTCTCCAGTTCAGTTTTGCCTGCCCTCTTTTTTGATTGGTTATCTCATGAAAAGTGACACATGATGAACTTTTGGGGTGAAGCTGAACATTTTTCAAGTCAGTCTACAAAGATCTGCCGTGGACAAAAACATGTTCTTCGGCAAAACAAGCAGGGCCCGCAGAATATGCTCTGCTGTTTGGATGTAGTATGTGCCTACTGCATCAGAAATTCGTCATCTGAAATTTTGCCCCTGTTCATGTTCAACACGGGGTAACGGAAAAATGTGCAAGGGATTGTGGGATAGCAAGTGGAGTGAACGTGAGTTGTGGCATGGCGAGCAAAGTTAAGGTGGCTTCAACTTTATGCAAACTACATTTGGCAGCAAAACAACATTCTGTTATCTGTGCACAGTGAGGATGTACCTTTATAGCTCCATCTGCACTACATAGATTAAAAGCTAATAACAGATGTGTTTGGGTTCCCCATTCTTTACAATTCTAAACAGCAAGAATACGGAGACAAACGGTGGAATGGAAAAATTCGAACAAGAATTTAGTACATTTAAAGATAGGTAATTTACTGTTCTGTTGCTTCTCAAATTAACAATAACAATACAAGTTCATTGTTTAGCACCGTTCATTCATATGAAGCTCAAAGAGGATTAAAAGACAAAAAGGAGATCATTAAATATCAAATTGTTAGCAGGGAAAAAGCACAAAGAATATAGTCAAATAAATATAAGAAACAAAATAAAATAAGTAATAATAACAATGGGAAAAAGTGATAGTAATAATAGTAGTTAAAAAGGTAAGCAAAATAAGGGAGTGAAGCATAATCAGTATTACTAATTTAATATTTATGATGAATTGCTAAAAGTTATTTGAAGGACTTATTATTTTTAATTGGTTTGACTTCAACTGAAGGCATTTTAGGGAAGCTGAAGAGATCAGTTTGTTTGTTTTTTTTTGTGGTTTTATAGATGAAAAAAAATAACAGCTGTGTTTGGGTTCCCCATTCTTTACAATTCTAAACAGCAAGAATACAGAGACAAAAGGTGGAACGGGACAATTCGAACAAGAAGCTGCAGAATGAGAAGCTGACTTCAACTTTGTGAAAAGTCGAACGTTGAGAGACATTTTACAAGAAACTGTTCCATTTAGCAAAAAAGTTTCCAGCCGGAGATGCGATAAAATCGGCTATAGCTGAGCTAAAGCTTAAAGCAGAGCAAAGGATTGGTCTAGATTTTCGTTTATATTTTTTTAGCCTATACCAGTACATTAGAACATACTGAGGCATATTTACAGCCAAAATGTTGTGGTTCCCAAGGTGGTCTGATTTTTACAAAATGGCTCTTTGAAAAATTTGGGTTGCCAACCTCTGGTATATGGTTTCTTCCTTGCACAGTAGAGTTTTAACTTGCATTTGTGGATGTAGTGAGGAACTGTGGTCACAGACAGTGTTCCTGAGCCCACGCAGTAATTTCTACTATAGAATCATTTCTATTTTTAATGCAGTGCTGCCTGAGGGCCTGAAGATCATGGTCATCCAATATTGATTTTCAGCCTTGTCTCTTGCATACCAAGATTTCTCTGGATTCTCTGAATCTTTTAATAATATTATGTACCATAGATGATGAAAAGCAAAGGTTCTTTGCTATTTTACGTTGAGAAATGTTATTCTTGAATAGCTGCACTATTTGCCCACACAGTCTTTCATAGAGTGGTGAACTCCTCCCCAACTTTACTCCTGAAAGACTCAGCTTCCCTGACATGCTCGTTTCTTCTTCAGGCTTTCTCCACAACCATCAGTAAGATGTTGTGCTAAAAGTGTTTTTATTTGAAACAACATTTTGTGAGGTTATCAAAAAAACGTTTACCAAGTTCTAAATATTTCTTTTTAAGTTTACCAATGGTTAAATGGTTAAAGTGTCTAAATACTTTTTGAGGCCACTGTACACAGCTCTGGGCAAAAGTTAGAGACCATTCTTCATTTATTTAATTTTCAGCCAAAACAGCCTTTAAGTTATTTTGTTTTCGTTGTCAGGAAAAAGCTTAAAGCATGTATTTAAAAGAAAATCACACAGAAGCCTCAGCAACTAAATATAATATTAACATTTTCAATATTTAGTGTGTCCAGCCATTGCCTTTATCGCAGCTTCTTTTCAGGAGAAAGATATTTTAGACATATGCTCAAATTGCAAAATAACTTTTTTCAGTGGTCACCTGCTGAAGTGCTGCAGACAGCAGGCTTGAAAGAATACCATGCCCAGTCTATAAATCCAATACACTCTTTTTGTTCTTCATCTGTATCTGTGATCTCATCACTGATGGAGACCAGATTCACACTGGTGAGAACTTCACTCGCTTGTGTTACATCATCAGCACAGAAAACGAGAAGAGTTGGAATGAAACAATAGAATTAACAGAAAGTGTGATTGGAGATGAGTATAGTTACTTGACTACATTTGCTGTTGGACCTGGGCATGGCATTCAGATGGAGAGTGGAAGACTTATAATTCCAGCTTATGTCTATTACGTTGAAAAGTGGTCGGACACCACTTCCTATGCCTTAGCGTTCTACAGTGGTGACGATGGCAAGACGTGGAAAAAGGGAAGATTAATGAAGGCTGAGTCTAACCAGGAAGGCAAAAGTCAGCTGTACTGCAACGTCAAACCAGAAAAGGCCTCAGAGTAGAGTCTTGGAGTAAGGGCAGTGGAATAGAAGTCAAAGAATCTGGTGGAGACTGGCTCATGTTGCCAAGGTAGCATGTTGAGCTCTCCTGCCTTTGAGCATGCCAAAACAGAAAGCAGCTCCCCAACATTTCACAGAAAAACTTGGCGACTCCACTTCCATCCATCTGAAAAAAGTCCAGAAAGAATCTTGCAGTTTTTCGGAACAAGACTCCTTTGGATACCTCTGGTTGGAGCAAACCACTGATCATCCATAACGGCTCCAGTGGGTACTCTGATCTGACTCAGTGTGAGGATAGGAACAACTTTGCTTGCCTCATGGAATGCTGAGAGAAGAGTGAGCTTAAAGTGATAACCTTTGTAGAGTTTTATTGTGATGCCACTAGCAATCAGTGATTAGCACAACAATTAATATTTCCTTAAAATGTGTTTTAATTACTTTTTTATTTTTAATGTCCTTGGTTTAGAGAGAGCCAGAGCCAAACCACAAGCAAGACCAGCCACTGTGGAAAACTGGTCTACTGCTGTTTCTTTTCTGAAAATGTAAGACAGTTATACTTAAAGGGAAATTAACCATTTTTTTCAAAATTTCTCCATAATTCAATTCGAAAGAGGTAAACAACGTCAATCAGAGTGGTTTGATGTTAATTCTGCTGTTCTAGAGCAATTTACTGAGTCAGAATGGTAGGGATAAGAACCAAACATCCAAAGCGTTTAATGCTTCTAAAATCTATGTCACATAAACCTATTATGCAAAGTTGTTATGAATACCTTTCCTGATGCCTGAGAATTGTTTTATAGTTTTATAATAAGATTTTGGCTCTAATGTATTTTTGGTTCACCAAGGGGTGAAATGAGAGTGGCCCATAGAGTGTCACTGTTGAAATGCATATGCTTTGCACAGGCTTATAGGGCTGGATTGGAAACATGAGTTTAAAAAATGTCACAGTGTACAGAGGCATTAATCATTGTACTGCGGGTAAAAGCCTAGCAGAGCTCTTCAAAAGGAGGATGAGGGGAAAATGCTAGCCATCATGATGCCACAGTGTGTGATCAGAAGGTGTGCGAGCATGAAGCAGAGCAAAAATCTAGAATAAAGTTGTATTCAGACAGTCGCTGTGGAACAAAGCACCCACACCAATCATACTGTGTTGTCATTACAAGCTAAAACAGAAGGTGCTGTGCACACACTAAGCTGTGCCATAAAGTAGTCTCTCAGTGAGCAGCAGCACTTAGCAAAGCTGGTAGCTTTACAGCTACCTTTACTACTTTTTATTTGTATCAACATTACATGATTATTATGTTTCTACACTATAAAGTGTCCTCATATGTAATTTCTGCATATTTAATTCATATGTAACACGTAATATTATTCTTTTTTGTGTTTTTATATTAATATATAATGCATTAGATATCATGAGAATGTGGTAACTGGGCATATTTTTTTTACCCAGTTTTATGTATGAAATCTGCAACTTTTATGTAGTGCTAGTATAGATGGCATATCAGTGTCAAAGGAAATTGTGTGATGTTGTTACCTGTGTATTTCTTCATGTGGGGTAGTGGAGTGTTTGATAGTCTACTTTAAGATGCTTAACTTAAGTGAAGAGCTTAAATTAAAAATTTCTCCTTACAAAGCTTAGTGTTCTGTTTTAAAGACAAATTATCAGATTAGTATCAGCTGAAACTACAAGTTTTAGTATCAAAAAAAAGATAAGAAAAAGTTGTATTATGTCATTTCTAGATGCTAGCATTGTATGCAGGCTAGCCGCTCAATGCTGGTCCCCTAGCTTGTCAGACTAGACTTATACTCCCTGCTTCATGTGCTTCAACTTCTTGTGAATGATGTCAATGATTTCAATTATTAATGTGTTTTTATTCCTTTTTTGTCCTTAATTGAAAGATAGTCGCTGTCTAACTACTGTAGAAAACTGCTCTAATGCTATTTTCTGAAAATGAAATCTAAGATAGAATTCCAGTTTAAGTATAACTATCAATTTTTAAAAATTTCTCCATAAGTCATTTCGGGGTGGCGCTGTGATGTGTGTCTTTCTAGAGAAACTTACCAAGAAAAAATCCAAGAACATCCAAGTGGGTAAGTTTGACTGAATTATTGAATTATGTAGAAATGTTGAAAAATCAGTGGAATTTTTCTTTATTCTGACACGAACTTTTAGACCTGTACTGCTATTTTGCTGCTTATGTGTATGTAATGTTTATTTATTTGATGGTTTTCTTTTATTATCAGATTTCTTGTAATGTTAATCAAAATATATTTTATGCTATCCTACAATTGTTTTTATTCACATAAAAACTTTTATTTGAACAGACTGTTATTCACATAAAAACAATCACTGATAAGAAACATAAAATTGTAAAAATCCATATTAAAATGTATGTTAAACAAAATTATTTAATGCTTTTTGTTGTATTCACTTACTTGTCAGTGTTGAGTGCCAGTACTTCTTGGGCAATGTTGTTTTACAAAAACCTGAGTTTTTGTAACTGCCTGGATGTGAGGCACACTCCATGCCAAAGCTTTAGCCTTAGATCATTAAAGCCATTTGGGTGCAGTGGACACCAAGCAACATCTGCACAGTTAAGAAACAAAGTTACATTTTATACATATACATTTTATGCAGCATAAACAGTCACTGGGAAAAGTTAATTAACTTTTATTTGAACAGAAAACCTTTATCACCATAATCATAATTGGAATTACACTGTAGAGTGTAAATTTCTAATAGTAATACCAGAAATGATTGATAACTACTGTAGAACAGCTGTGACATGTCAGATAGCTAATGAGCCAGCCAAGGTACCCATGAACTTACTTGAATGTGAGTGTCTGTGATCTTATCTACTTTTCTCAGTGATTTTCAATCACAGACACTCACATTGCAGTAAGTTCATGGATAATTGAAATCACATATCATTTAGTTAAATATGAAGTATCCTAAAAAACTTCAGCAATGTTTACCAATTGTTAACTGGCTAAAGTGTCTAAATACATTTGGGGGGCAATCTACATGTGAGTTAAAATATATCATAATCATTTACTTTGATTTTGACTTAATGATACTTTAAGACACATGCTCAAGTTGCAAAATAATTTGCAAAGTTTTTTCAGTGTTCACCTGCTGAAGTACTAAAGATCTAGAAAGTACTAAGGCAGCAGTGACTGTCAAAAACCACTAGATGGGGCTGTAACAAAACAACTGAGCAAGACACAGGGAAATTATGCTACCAGAAAGATTCAATGACCTTCAATCCAGTAAATTCCTGTATACATAAAGAAACAGCCGTTATGTTTTGTTTGTATAAGTAAAAAACACAAAGCGCTATTGAGAAGGGTACCAAACTTTGTGACATCACCACAGAAGAGGCAGAACCAGGAATCATTTTTGAAAAACAGTCCTTTCACTGGCTCGCTCACGCTTATTGTACCAACACTGATACTCAGTAGTTAATCAGAACACTGAGCCTGATTTAATGATAAGCCTTCACTTTAAATGGCCCCAAAATATCTGTTCATCGTGAACTTCAAGAGTAGCAATAAGCATTAAATTGATCAAAAATATGATTATTTGGTGATGATGCTATCCACCCACTGCACAAAGTAACAGTACTGAAGTCAGGCAATGCCATCTCCTCTATCTTATGTTAGCTGCAGGTCCTAAATATGTTATTCAAATACACAGACTATAGATCAGTATCTCCTCAGGCCTGCTACTTCAGCTGTTAGTCTCCTTATCTCCCTCTCATTGCTTGTGTTTAGTAGCAGGGCGTTTGGATTAAACTCAGATTTTCAAGAACTCAAGGTGTAACCTAATGAGAGATCAATTCAACTGAACTGGCAGGGTGAGGAATTGAGGGCTATAAAAATGAGTTATGATTAGCACTGTGACCTTTTTAGTGATATTAAAATACAGTAAACAAGTTTATGTCCACTATGTGACCGTTTTAAATACTGAAGACAATATGAAAAGAAAGACTATACAGAGCTGTCAATAATGTTATGTCAATCTCTTGAGGTTTATTACGATTTACACTTATACTAAAATAGTTAGCTAACGCTAGTCAGTTAGCTAGCGAGCTAATGCTAACGTTAATCTATCCCTTTTTTTACCTTACGTAAAGCTACAGTTAGCTAGCAAATAACCGGTACAATCTCGATGGCCAGAAACATTGATATAATTTGCCATTGACGGTATGTATCTTCACTCTGTAAATACTTACTGTTTCGCTCTGTATATTATGTATTCCCCATGTTAAGCAGAAAATACATGACAAAAGCCCTCGAGTGAGATTAGTCGGCTCAGCTCACCAAAGAGAGTCGACTCTTTCGACTCCCAAACGGCTCTTCATTCAACAGCATTATCCGTGTTTTGATTGGTTAACAAGGTAATTATTTATCATTTATTTATAAAACCTTCGTCTATTTTCTAATTAACTAAAATTGCATTACGTTTGCTTTAAAACAAAAAAGTCATGTTGCTCAGTAGTTTGACTGAGAGGCAAGACTGCAGACGAGAAAAATGCAGGCATCAACCAGTCATCAACAAACAAGGCAGGTCAGAGTAAAAAAGCAGAATAACCCAAAAGCAGAAGTTGGGAATAATGAGGGGGCGAAATTATTTGTTTTGTCTCAATTAAAAACGGCTCCTCAATGCGAGTCATCTCCAACGTTCACCTAAATGCGGACTCGCTCAGTAAGAATGAATGAATGAGGAAAACAATCGATTTGTTTGGAGGACTACATATCATTTAGCTAGCCCGTGATCATATATGTTAAATGTACGTGGAAACGTAAAGACCTTCCACAGAACCCACTGGTCCTAATAAAATAGAAAACGGGAAACGAATTACTGTTGTTAGCCGGGCGTTTCTGGCGCAACTGTATTAGACTAGTCCGTATCCCAGCCTTAATCGGCCCCACAACGTTGAAAAACTATAGTTTATACTGGTAAACCGTGTGGATTTACAGCTAAGAGTTATGTCCATGTGATGGAGGGATGTCGTGAATAGAGATTACGTCATTGTTTGTGGGCACAAGTGCGCATGTCAGAGAAGTGGACTTGTAAAAAGTAATGGAGTTCAACTCGTGCCCTGTGTTTTGGGTACAACAGATAGTCCGAGCTGATTATTACAGAGAATCCTGTTCATAACAAGAAACGTACAGTCTTTCTTTTTCCTGTTCATCTGAGTTTTGGGTAAGACCTCAGAGCTCCAGCACATCTGCGCTAATCAGAATGCAGCTCATTTCTGTTACAGCACAAGGACAGTGGAGACATTTTACATTTAAAGAGAGTCCTACAGATTTGAAAACTAGTTTCCTAAATTGATTGTTGTTAGACATAAGGTTCAGGGAAAACTTTTAAACTGGCATAGAACCTTTTTATTATGTGTGTGATCATTAAACTTTAAAAAGCTTCTTCACACTCAAACAATCATCTTGTTTACAAACTGTATATTGCTACTTATTTACCAACTGTGGTTCTTCTGTACTATAGTATCACCCCAAAGATCCATATAGTCTCTTAAAAATAAAGGTGCCAGTAAGTGCTTATTGGCAGCTTTATTTTTAAGAGACTATGTGGACCTGCTTCCTGCTGCTGAGTGAAGAGTTAGTTACATAAGTTATCACAAAATGGACACCCTTGGTCTTTCTTTCTTTGACCAGGCATGACCACAGTGTACATAAATGGACTGGGTTGCCTGCATGTGCTTCAACTTTTTATGTGAATTAGCTTCACTGAACCATAAAATGTATTGGGAGGTTATTATGTTCTATAGGTAGAGACATTATACATCATGTGATATTGCCTGGTGTGCAAAAATAAATAAATAAAACATGACATGATCTTTGTGTATGTTCAGTGGGTGTGAGTGCTCCTGAAAGGGTTTTAGGTAACGGTTTTGTGCTGAGTGAGCATGAATCAGTGCATAGAAATGTCTGAACACTAGTCGGTCGCTGTCACTCTTCTTTACACTTTCTGATATAATTTCTTTACAAAAGGGAACTTTTTTAATTTTTCTTCGCAGTAAAAAGAATCTTAGGGCTCACATAAAAGCTTACCTTCAGCTCATCCAAAAGGAAGTGACAAATCTAGACTTTCTAGTTGCACAGACCTACAACGTAATATAAACAGGTAAGAAAAGAACTTTTTTCTCCAGTTTTGTTTTTGCCATATGTTGATAAGCACTCTTCTAGGAGTGCCTAGTCTGTGTGCATATCAGAGAAAAGAACTAAAGCTCATAGTTTAATAAGTTACTACTAAAGTTTGCTTGTGTGTTTGTGTGTGTGTGTGTGTGTGTGTGTGTGTGTGTGTGTGTGTGTATATATATATATATATATATATACACACACACACACACGCACACACAAGCAAACTTCAGTATATATGTGTGTGTGTGTACACTCAACGTGCGCTTTATTATTAATCCTATACTAGTACTGGGTAGGGTCTCCTGTTGCTCTCAAAACAAGCTCAATTTTATGAAGTCATAAAATTGGCATGGATTTCACAAGATGTTGGAAACATTCCTTTGAGATTCTGATCTATGTTGCAGTGCATCATGCAGATTTTTCTGGTGCACTTTCATGCTGCGAATCTCCTGTTCTACCACATCTCAAAGGTGTTCTATTGGATTCAGATCCGGTGGCTGGGAAGGCCACTGAAGAACACTGAACCTATTATGTTAAAAACAGTCTTTGCTGACTTTTGCTTTGTGACATTATCATACTGGAAGAAGCCATTAGAAGATGGGTAAATTGTGGCCAAGAAGGGATGCACATGGTCAGCAACAGTACTCAAATAGCCTGTGGCATTCAAGCGATGATTGATTGGTGTTAACAGACCAAAAGGTCTCCTGCCAAGAAAACAATCCCCACACCATTGCACCACCTCCACCAGCCAGGACTGCTGACTCAAGGCAGGTTAAGACCCTGGAACCAGCCTTTAATTGTGCAGTTTTGGTGAATCTGTGCCCACTGCAGCTTCAGCTTTCTGTTCTTGGCTAACAGAAGTAGAATCTGACATAGTCATCTGCTGTTGTAGCCCATCCACCTCAAAGTTTGACATGTTGTGCATTGCGAGATGCTTTTCTGCTCACCACCATTGTAGAGTGTGGTTATCTGAATTATTTTAGTCTTTCTGACAGATGGTCTGGCCATTCTCTGTTGACATAGCATTTCCGCCAAGGCGTTTCCATCCACAGACCTGCTGCTTACTGGATGTTTTCTCTTTATTGCACCATTCTGAGTAAACTCTACAGACTGTTGTGTGTGAAAAGCCCAGGAGATCAGCAGTTATAGAAATACTCAGACCAACATTACCTGAAGCTGCTGGCTTGTATCTGCATGACTGGCAGATTAGATAATTGCATGATTGAGTAGGTGTATAGTTGTTCCTAATAAAGTGCTCGGTGAGAGTATATACACACACAGAGGAAACCATGTTGTTCAGAAACTGTATGAAAATTGGCATACTAACATAATGCCATTTACTAATTTCTTTTTCTTAACTTTCTGTCATTCTGGACAATTTACAGAATGGAAAGTCCATCAAAACAGCCTGACCATAATCTTCACCTCCATCCATCTTCAAAAAGAACACTATTCAGTAGAGAGGGTCAAATTACATACAGAATTCCAGCACTAATCTACATCAATGACTGTCAGACCTACTTTGCCTTTGCTGAAAAGCGGAAGACATATGACGACAGTGATGCAGACGTCTTGGTTCTGAGGAAGGGTAAACGGCAGGATGGAAAAATTGAGGTGATGTATGCAGAGTTAAACATATCTTAACATTACTTTGATTTGTTTATATGATATTATAAGATACGTGCAAAAATTGCTAAATGTCTTTATTTTTTCAGTGGTCACCAGCTGAGGTGCTCACCGAGGCGTGTTTAGAAGGATATCGCACTATGAATCCCTGCCCGGTCTACAAATCCAATACGCTCTTTTTATTCTTTATCTGTGTGTTGGGTAACACCCCTGAAAACGAACAGATCCAGACTGGTAAGAACAAGGCTCGCTTGTGTTACATCAGCAGCACAGACCATGGTCAGAGTTGGAGCAAAGTGACAGACTTGACAGAAAGTGTGATTGGAGATGAGATTAGTAATTGGGCTACATTCGCTGTTGGACCTGGGCACGGCATTCAGATGAAGAGTGGAAGACTTATCATTCCTGCTTATGTCTACTACATTGAAAAGGGGTCTGACACCACTTCCTATGCCTTTGCGCTCTACAGTGATGACGACGGCAAGACATGGAAAATGGGAAGTAAAATGAAGGCTGAGTCTAATGAGTGTCAGATGGCAGAGCTGATTGACCAGGAAGGCAAAAGTCAGCTGTACTGCAACGCCCGAACCAGAAAAGGCCACAGAGTAGAGTCTTGGAGCGAGAAACACACTGAAATTGCTTTTGAAAGATGTGAAAAGTCACAGAAGCTGGTGGAGACTGGCTCAGGTTGCCAAGGTAGTGTGTTGAGCTTTCATGCATTTGAACATGCCAAAGAGGAAAGCAGCTCCTCAACACCTCACACAAACACTTGGTTACTCCACTCACATCCATCTGACAAATTGTCCAGAGAGAATGTTGCAGTTTATCTGAACAAGGCCCCTTTGGATGCCTCTGGTTGGAGCAAACCACTGATCATCCATAACGGCCCCAGTGGGTACTCTGATCTGGCTCACTGTGAGGATAGAAAGACCTTTGCCTGCCTCATGGAATGTGGAGAGAAGAGAGAGTTTGAAGAGATAGCCTTTGTGGAGTTTTCTTATGATGCCACAAGCAATCAGTGATTAGCACTGAGCCTAATAATTCTTTAAAATGTGAATTAACTTACTATTATTATTATTTTAGAGACAGTTTAAAAAGAGCCAAACTACCAACAATACCAGGCTCTGTGGAAAAATCCTGTCACCATGTCTTTCGATTTCTTTTGTCAAAGTATAATCTAAGATTGTTACACATAGAGTAATTTAATCATTTTTTGAAAAATTTCAGAATAATACAAGCATTAAGATGTCACGCAGAGGATTTGGATGTGAAATGCACCGTTCTAGAGAAACCTAGACAGAATTGTTCACAGTGGTGGTGATAGGAACCAGACATCCAAAGTGTTTAATGCTTCTAAAAGCTATCTCACATAAACCTATTGCACAAAATGGTTATGCCTGAAACATTCTTGAATGTATGTTTTACAATAAGGCCTGAAACTAATTTTAAAACACATGCAGAGAGGTACAGGTTGTAAGGAAAATTAGTACCCAAATAAAATATCTGTATTTTCCTTGTATGCATTGTAAACATCTGAGTCGTGAAGTTTCTCTATGATGCAGCATTTCACATCAGAATTGTTTTGTTCATCAGTGAATTGTGTTGTTCATATTTCAGCAGTTGAATTCTGCATATTTTGAAAAATCATTGGAATTCCCCTTTAATCTGATGTAAATTTTCATTTGAAACTGTATTGCTCTTTTTTGGGTGCTTCTATAATGCTATTCTGATCACTACCACCTTTATTGGAGAAATAAAAATGTTTTCACTATACATCAGCTGTTACTCTTTAAAAAAAATTATGTCAAAAATTGCAACAAATAGATGTACAGCATTTTGGAATGAAAGTCTTTAAGTATTTAGTTTAAATAATACTCAAGTAAAGTACAGGTCTTCCAAAATAATACTGAAATGAGTAATGAGGTGCAATTACTGAGGCATTTTCCACCCCTGCTTTTGAATATAAGATGTACTTTGCTTGCAGTTTAAGGAAAAAGCCTTGCCAGCCCAATTCTGACCTCATAATAACTTGCATACACTTGCACTGGTGTGGATAATAATATAATATTTATTTTCATATATTTTCTTGTAGGTATTTTCTCGAAGCGGAGCTGGGCGTATTTTGTACAGTGAGTGTACTTTCAGTTTAGATCACTGTTTGCTCCTCTGATATGCTCATAGACATTCAGATGGTCAGGCTGAGTGCAGACTGGTATGACTCATCTAGATTTTGTGCTTGGACGTAGGTGAGTAGTGCAAAGTATGAGTTTAGATTTTCATGCATATTCATTCATTTTGGACACTTGATCAATGGCTTGATTTTTTACTAAATTTATCAGAGAGGTAGTTATGCTGATGATGCAGCCTAATGTAAAGGTCCCTTTAGGTACAGAACTTTATCTTAACAGTTAACTTGAAGTGCTGCCTACTGCCCTGGGGAACCTGTTCAAAACAGTTACCTTCCCTACACATACCACTCATTATTTTTGGATTAAAATAAGTAGTTTAAACTTTGTAAGTAGTACTAATATATGAAAATACGTGGATTCCTGGACATTTTATTATGTTGAAGAATGTATTTTTTTTCCCTGGACAGGCAACCAAAAACCTGTAAATCCTGGACAGGTGGCAACCCCACACACTTAAAAAGGTCTTTATCAGTGTATTTTCACTGGTGGTTCTGAATAGTAATAAAATGGCTTATTTACATTGTAAACACTGCTATCACAACTGTTAGAGTAACAATCAGAGTAAGTTTCTCTATGCTGTTCCATTTCACAGACCACTGAATTATTTTGTTTATATTTCAATGACTGAATTATACACACATTTTGAAATCATTGGAATTCCCACTTTAATCTGAGTTAACTTTGCATTTATTTATATCAGCACTGATCCTGTTTATTTAGACATATGAGCCTTTATCTATACCTTTTTATATGCTTGTCTATTACTACATTATTTTCTAAAATATTAAACATATTGACATAAAAGCAATCACAGATGAGAAAGCATTGTAGCAAGATTTCATATCAAATGTTTATTCAAGCATTTTTTTTTTTGCATTATTTGTCAGTGACTAGTGCCAGTGCTTCTCCTTCTTCTTTTTATTTTTTTATAAAAAGCTAAACAAACAATATGCTTGTACTTTTCATACACACAAGATCAAAGACTATTGTTATCTTTGTCTACCCAATCCCACACATGCATAGATCCATCTGAAGCTGCTGATAGAAGAGTTCTTGGTCGCCATGGATGCCACACATGAGTAGTAACCACAAGCGGAGTACCATCAGTCTTTGCCTCACATGAAAAGTTGTGACCACGGTGTACAAACATAGGCTCCGGGTTTTTCAAGTCAGTGGTCCAACGTGTTGTGTCGAAGACAAGAACTGTTCCATCGAACCCTTAAAAAGGAAACATTCTTAATATTATTTTCATAACATTTCAGTGTAACCAAGTGTCTCTGCTTACTAGGGCTGAGTATTCCTCAAAAACTGTAAATACCAATACCTTGACTTTGACACTGATTCCTGAATGATACTCAATACATACGAATATACAACAATATACATAAATTCCTAAGTGATTCTAAATAGATCTGTAGTAAAAAACAAAAACAAAATGTATATGAACTGAATTTTGCCAAGATACTGCTGCTGTTTGTATTTGTTCTAAGATTTGTTAAAGAGAGAGCTGATGTTAATAACACACTTACCAGCCAGTCAATCATGTTCATTACCATTGTAATGTGGTGGTCAGTCTGTACTGATTTTTAACCCCATACTACTACATACACAATAACAGCCTTAAATGCCTCCTACCTGATACAGACAGACAGTTATCCAGAGCAGGAGCCCACGTCACCGTCATAAAGTCACTGCTGGGAAAACTGTGTTGAAGATTAAGCTGAACTTCTCTGACTGGACTGCTCATTTTTCGGAAATCAGACAGTAACACCTGCCCACAGGAAGAGAGCCTTGAGACAGTGCAAGAGGCGAGGTCTGACTGAGGCAGATTTGTTTTTAGTCCAAAAATCCAGTGTGATCTGTTCATACTCTCTTGGAGAGCATAATGCTCGATCCTTGGATCCCTTGTGTCTCCAACATACAGTGTTCCATTATTTGCGCAAATGACAAATGCATTTGCGTTTACAAACTGCAGACCACTCACTGCGTCCAATGAATCTGCGCCTGTGAACAAGTGTTTCAGTTTTAAAAGGTTAACAAAAAAAAAGTAAAAGAAAAGGAAAAAAAAAGACATTTTGTCCTTACCTACTGCGTAAAGCACTTTCCCAGAGACTAACTCAGTTAGCTGTACATCATTGATCTGAGATCCATGCAGGACAGAAGGATCCTCTGTCAATCCTGATGCAATTTTTCTGCCTTCAGCTGACGTGCGTTCAAGGTTTATAACTCCAGTCCTCTTGATAACATCTTGGTCATTTAGGAAAGGAAAAAAAAAAACATCTGTACGAGGCTTGAATTGAAAACCAAACTACTCTGCAAAAGAACTAAAATGCAAGAACACTGATAAAACACACATGAATCATACAGTGAAAGGGATACTGTACCATTATATCTTTGTATTTCACAAAGATATAATGAACTGCTGCAATAACGCATAAAAATAAAAAAGAAAATCTCAATAGTTACCACTGTCATCTTCTCTGAGGTCCCAGACTTGGAGTTTAGAACTATTACGCCCACTTGTCACCACACACCTGTTACTGAAAAGCAAAAAAAAAATCATTTCAACATCTTTCCCTAACAGTGAGAGATAAGCACCTGATGCTTTGGTCAACATAGACAACATCACTATCATTTCAATAACACTAAGACCCACTATAGTATAAGTATGGATTAATCCTGGGGGGGGTTACTAATTTTTATGATATTAGCTTTGAGTAAACTCCATTTTATGATCTAAACTCACTCTGTAGCAAGGACAGGATGAAGAAGTATGAATTATCTTGTCATTTGAAGAGAGTATTAATGCTAAGCAGCACCTTTTTCCAAAGATGTGTCTCAGACATTCAACTGGCTCATCGCAGAATCCTCCATGCTGTACTTTAAAGTCTCGCTCTGGACACAGGCCCTTTAGAAAGTTATACAAAAGTAAATAACATTAGATAAAAGATACTCAGCTAAGTTTAGCTCTTGATTTTGTTGTGTGAGGTGTGGTGAGTGTATGCACAATTTTTAGTGCTAAGTTACGATAAAAAAGTTATTGTAGGAGCTGGGAAAACAGTGATGCTCCAGGACTAGAGTCAAGAATTACTTATGTAAGAGGTGTTCAGTTCTTGATTTACCTGCTTATCTCCAGCATACAGCTTTAAAGGCAACAGCAGCTCTAAAATTTCATTCTTTGGTGAAGAGTAACCTGCTACACATACACCTGCAACATATACAGCACAAATACAATTTCATTTGACTGGATTTCAGTATTCATTTTATTATGCTATCCACTAGTTGAAAAACTGAACACAAAAACTGAAGCACACAATTTGACAAATATTATAAATATAATTCCAAATATTTACCTTATTTTTTCATGGTTTCTAATACAAATAATCAACAAAGTCTTCAGTCAAAATGGGATTTTGTCAGTTTTGTGTCTGAAAACTAACAGAGTATTAAACTGACTGTCAATTTCCTACTAAAAGTGTGATGAGCTATGGTGATGAAGAACATCTCTCCACCAAACATAACAGATCTACAGCAGGACGTCCAACTTTTGCTGGATGCCAGTTCTCCTGTTCTGGACAAGAAACTATTTATAATTGCCTTAACAAGTTTTAAAATGGGAAACTTAACACAATAACACAGAGCATGTACATTGCCTGTAGATGAGTCAGACCAATAAAAAGCAAACAAACTCTGGTGCTGGGTATGTGACAACCACAACTACCCAGAAAAAGCCAGAAGAAACTGGATTTGCTGGTGTTCTTTTCCAAAAATAGGCTTTGACCTTTATAGAAAATAATCAAAACTGAAATCGCTGTCACAAAATTGGTCTGAAAAATCATAATTAGAATCATTCAGCCTTTTTACATAAACAACAAAACTGTACTTTACTTTTTTCACTCGTCCACTCGATTACTTTTGTTGGATGCTCCAGCTGAAATACATGTAAGTCTTTATACCTGCAAGAGAGAAAGACACACATAATACATACATACACACATAAAAGGCACAACTAAATCCCCATAGATATCTGAACATACCAACAATAAAATCTGAATAAATATGAATGTGCAATTTTAAATGTATGGATCACAGTTTAATGATGTTATAATGCAGGGAGAAGATTATAAACCAGTTAGCAGCAGCGTCTAGAGATATAAAGCTGAAACATCAGGAACATCAAGTGTACAGACCTACAGATCAGTGCTGTTGTTGACGAGACTTGAGGATTGCTTCTCATTTAAATTTTCCGTTCCACCTTAAACGGTGCAGCAGTGACATACTCCTCACAGGCGCCACAATGTAACTGCTGCAGCATTTAAGGTGGAACGGATAATTAGAATAAGAAGCCAACCTCAGCTTCGTGTCTTGTAGTGCAAGCATGAAGAATATGTAGCTCAGGCCAGCTGTAAACCTAGCCACCGGTTTTAGGACTCACTGAAGGACTTACATGTGTAATGACTCCATAAACCAGTCGTCAGCTTCGTCAGACGATACATCCATGTTATAAACTGTTATAGGTCTCTGATTTACCTCAGCTAAGCTAGTTAACAGCTTTATCACAGCTCTATGGCTACATTAGACAGCGGCTCTCGCCATATGTCGGTGAATAACTTGGTAACCTGTCAGACTTTCACTAGTGAAAAGACTCAAGCTGAAAATACATTAACTATGTTAAAGATAGAGGTATAAATAGATGAAACACTAAAAAATACAAATTCAAATGTGTAGCGTTTCCCCAGCAGGTCTTCTTCGTTGCTTGCTTTTTTTCACTCGCGAGTTATTGACTGCCACCCGGTGGACGACATGTATAAAGACCTCATTAAAGCACATCCTAAACTGGAGCGTTTTGTTGTCACTCAGTTGAAATACAGCAGTTCTGCTACATTTTGTTATTTTTAGTCCAGTTATTTGTATATTTGCTTTCATTTTCCAGCATCTTAAGACCCAGTTTGTATCGTATGAAGGTGCAAACGTTTGTAGCTTTACGAGCCTAAAAGAAGAATTTTAAAATCAACAAGCCGCCAGTGCAACGATGACAAACTAATGCTGTCCTTTCTGCTTGTACGAGTCCAGTAATCGAGCAGATGCTAAATGGGGTTGGTTGCCACCCGGGGGAGCTGTCCAGAACAACGATACTGACATGTTAAGCTTTGAGGGCAGAGGTCATCTCTTGTTTGACCTACTGTGTAACGGCAAAACATTTAATAATAAAAGTTCCGTTTTCCTAATTTCATTAGTAAGATTTTGGGGTCAGATAAAGAGACGGACGTTTGAGGAAAAATCTCAAGTTTACATGATTTTCTACTTACCTCCAATGCAGTCGATCAGCAAAGCCATGTTTGGTGTCCAAGTTTTGCTTCTTCAGTTTAAAATTGGTGCTGCCAGGCTAACAGTGCTAACAAACGCTGGAAGTAAACAGTCACCAAAACCGTTTTTGCAATGCCTTAATCTTCATATATTTGCTTCAGATTATGTTGATAAGCCATGTAAACCTGCCAAGGAATTTGGTAAAATTGCATGGATAGACCTTATTTAATTACACATTCAATTAAAATTGGGACACGTCCTGCTTTTCCAGTCGTATTGCGCCACGAACTCTGGGAAGCTGGAGCGCAGGGCCGTGTTCAAAAACCACTACGCAGGTGCATAGCTTTAGCACAGTAATACATAAGGCGTACTTACTGTAAGAGAGTTATTAATTGCATATTGACCTACTAAAATTATGCGTAAAACAGAACAAATCTACAGGAGGTCTGGTCTGTTACCACCGATTTCTTACTGATACCACACAACTACCACAAACTATCAGCAGAGACGTTCAGAAAAGTTATCTGGCAGCATCTAAGGTTACATGTGTGTGGTGATCATTTTTCACTAGCTGGTTTTATTATAGTTCATAGTAAGTCATACTCTGTTCGAAACCTCATCAACTTGTTGGTGCAACCTATATTAAAACGTGGGTGGGGTTTGAGAGAAGTTTTGGGGAAACATTTTGGGAGACTATCAAGTGTTTGTTAGCAACATTAGCCTTGTAGCTCCAGTTAAAAACTTAAGAAGTATAAATAGTTACGAAATGAAAATGCTTGGATTCCTGGACATTTTATGTCCAAGAATGGCTTTTTGTTCTGGACAGGCAACCAAAAAATCTGGACAGTCTAGGGGAATCTTTGATGGATGGCGACACTTATTTATAAATATGGGAGTCAATGATTGTTCTGTGATTTCTTGAATTTAACATTTTTGACAGAATTACCCAGATAGCAAGCATATATCGGTCCACTGGCTTGATAAGGTCGGCACCCCGCTAAAAATAAGTAAATGGGACTGTGAATGGAAAATGAGTGATGATAAGTGGAATTTAGTCTATTACTCTGCTTAACCACCGGTGGACCGCCCAGAAAACGCTGAGCAAAACGAAATTGGACCGCCAGCTTTGCCATTAGTGGGCCGATAGTGATCCACTGTCCTCTTGCTATCAGGGTAGGAATTAGATTACATGGTCTAATTCATGTAAATCTAGTTAATGGAAACATTAGATTTCAATTTCCATTCATATGTAATGTTCTTTAAGAGTGATTACTCTTTGATGACAGATAAACTTTGCTATTGTTGTTCTTTATAGAGTTCACATAAGGTATGATTGTGACAGCCAGCCCCCTTTGAGGTTGCACAACAAGTATTCAAAGAGTAAAAAGTGTGACAATGAACTGTTCTCCTACAGCTTGTCAGTTTGAAGTTCCACAGAGGCCCACTTTTATGCAGAGCAACAAAGTTGATAGTGATGCATTCGGGGCTGCTTTTGTGAAAATGATAAAGTTTACTTCATTATCACAGTGAGGTGTTCTGCATATATTGCAGTGGAGATGAGGTCGTCAATGAAAATTGCCTGCCAGAGAGACAGACTGATTCTGTTAGAGGTAACAAGCATAAGACACATAAGACATGGTGTATCTAGTGAATGTCGGTGCTTGACTGAATGAACTCGATCTGTCGTTTCCCCTTGAGATGAAAATCGAAATTGAAAATCACTAATTCAGATTGGCAGGTCACAAATTCTGATTAGGGCCAGCCAGACAGCCAGAGCAGGGTGGCGAGCTGTGCTATGATTGTAAAAACCTCATGTAAACAGATTTGTGGGGGTTTACTCCATTGTGGTAGTGTCACATTGTGCTGAATGAATAGCAGAGGTACAAAGATTGAGTGATAACCGAGAAGACAAAGCAGGGCACAATGCGATGCCACATGTTACGGGTGACACTCGTGCTTTTGCTCTTTGCGGTTCCAGGCCTGTGCACTGTTCTCAGAGCAAGCTTAGTACAGACTATTGACTGAGTGTTTTTGTTTTAGGTATGGTTAGCCCAGGAGGGCATACAGGATATGCCATGCTGTTGTAGATGAATGTATCATTCTAGTGAAATACATATAAGTGGCTAACTATTCATAATTATAATTTGATTCAGTATGATACAGTGGTGTGTTGACTCACTACATTTTTCAATGCAGCAAAAAAACACCGGAAAATGTGCCACATATTAATATTAATGGTTAACATTTTCAGTTTATTAGAGCAATCAACATTATAAAAGTACAATATTTGAGACTTTTGTAGAGTGGAGTTTAGCCTGATCCATTCAGACCTGATTCTTGGCAGCACAGAAACACTAAACAAAAGGTATGCTTTATAGTGTCCTGATCTAACGTGCTAGCCATGAGATAATGTATTAGCCAGCTAGCCAACATACAGCGATATAGTATGATACGTTGTATTGTTACACCCCAAAGATTTTATATACTTATTGTAAGCTTAAATTATTTAGTTAATAATTTGAAATTTGCTCCAGAAATATGACTTGTTAGTTTGCATGAATCCCCAGTGTAGAACTATGTGAATGAAAACAGATAGCAAATGTTGGCACGGTTGTAAAACAATGGCTTGCAAAGCAAATTATCCTATTAGACTGGACCGCAGTCACATAAACAGGAGCACAAACTGTACAAAAGTTCATTCACAAAAGCACCATTCCACTGTAGTTATTTGGGTCAGTCATTTAGCCATGTTATTGTCTGGTGTCTGTACAATGCAGGCCACAGCCAGTCTCACTTAAACCAGAGCATGCTTTGACTGCCATAAACACAAAGGGGGCAGCAATACAAGCTAGAAAAGAAAGGCATGTTTTCTTTGAAAAAGCACTGCATTAATTGTAATCCAGGATTTAAAGTGTGACTGAGCAACCATTCACATCAATTTAGTCAGCGTCCGAGTGCTCAAGTTGTGTAAACATGCTGTCATGCCACTTGTGTAATGATGTTGCTCTCAGGCCTGAACTGTTGTTGTTGCTTTCTGTTTTGTTTATGTAGACATTTTGACAATCATATTTATGTCAATCATATTTAATTCCATGTTAATAAGTAGGATTTCTTAGAAGCACATCACAGACAGACAATTTAATACATACTCATAAATTACTGTTAATCTCTCATGATAGTTCAGTTTGTTCCTTATATTCTTAAAGAAAGTGTAAAAAAATCAGTGTTCTTAAAGTTCTTAAAAAAAGTGTGCAAAAAATCATCCCTAATACCTAAGCTGCATTTTCCTTCAGTGGCCGACTTAGTCGTTCCGCGGTATTTCAGCATTCACTAAAATCGAACAGCACAGCATCTACAAATAAGAGATGGGTAAACAATAAGAACACATATTTTCAATCTGATGACAGGTTTATTTATGAAGAGATATCTCGGTAAATGTACATTACCTGTATCTGCGAGGACAGCCGTGGTGACCAACAATGTATTCTTGGGCAAAGCAGAACCGCCTGCAGAGTCCTCTGTAGCCACACGTCCAATACTGCACCTCAGTGTCCTCAGCTAAAACACAAAGACAGATGTTTGTTAAAGATATAAAAATAACCCAGAGCAGTTATGAGTAGGAAAACTTCACACAAGCTTGTATAGTTTCACATAATAAGTTTCATATAGGTTTCAATCAAATAATAATAATAATAATAACAACAATAACTATCTAAACTAAATGTATATTGTATGATGCAAGATTTCTCATTTAGACATCTTTCAAGTCCAATGCCAGTAGTAAATGTTGACACAGTTGTAAAACAATGGCTTGTAAAGCAAATTATCCTATTAGACTGGAGACTGGATGAGACTGTTCTTCAACTTATTTACATATATAAAATATAGCATTATAAAATATTTTGATGAATTAGCTTTGTGTTTTTCAAGTTCTGCACATTGTCATATCATTTATACCTATATGTTGTATATTCTCTCTCTTTCACTCTCTCTCCCCACCCCCAGACACAAACACACCCACAACACAGATACTATACAGACAAACCTACACACACACACTCAAGCATATATATCTTCTCATAACAACTAATATTGAACGTTTCCTACCATCTCCAGCTGAAAGCACCATTAAGAGCACAAATAGAATGAAAGCCAGTCTGTTCATGGTTTGGCCTCTCTGACTTCTCAGGCAGTGCTGTGTGGTCAGGGCTGATGCTGCATTTATACAGCCTGTACAGCCTGTAGGCGAGGGGAGGAGTCCAGAGGAGCTTATCTAACCTAACTCAATGTGTAACTTTTTTTTATTATCATTAATTTACACCATCTTAAAACACCAGTTCTCTCCTGTACAAACTTAAATCCCAAAAACATTGGGACAGTATGTGAAATGCTAATAAAAACAGAAAGCAGTGATTTCTGTTTGACAGTACATAATATGAAAAGATTTGAAGTTTTATGAGCAACTTATGAACTTTTTAAAATTAATATATGCCCATTCCAAATCTGATGCCTGCATCATGTTCCAAAAAGTTGGGACAGGAGCATGTTTGACTCTGCGTTACATCACCTTTCCTTTTAACAACACCTAATAATCGTTTGGGGACTGAAGACACTGATTGATCCAGTTTTTAAAAGCGAAAGTTATTCCATTCTACCAGCCTACAGCTGTGCAAATGTATGGGGTTTTTGCTGGCTTCATAATGTGAACTGCAGTTAGGCCAGTCTAGTACACACATTATCTGATCACACAGCCATGCTGTTGCAACTCATGCAGAATGTGGCATTGTCATGTTTAAACAAGCATGAATGTTCTGAAAAAGACGTCCTCTAGAAGGCAGCATATGCATAAGAATCCTTCAGCATTAATGGGGCCTTCACAGATGTTAAATTACCCATGCATTGAGCACCAATATCCCCCTCAGTACCACAACAGACCCCCTTTTGAACTTTACGCTGGGAACAATCTGCATGGTCCTTTTCTTCTTTGGCCTGGAGAACATGATGTCAGTTATTTCCGTAAAAAAATCTGAAAGGTTGACTCGTCAGACGACAATTCGCGTTTCCAGTGTGCATTAGTCCATTTTCAGATGAGAATTCTGGACATTGTTGACATATGACTTTCACTGTGCATATTACAGTTTAAACTTGTGACAGATGGTGTTCATTGACAATGGTTTGTAAAAGTATTGAGTTTGTGTGGTGATATCCATCACAGAAGCATGCCAGTTTTTAATGCAGTTCCATCTGAGGAAGGTCAGGGGAATTCAGCTTTCCTTTACGCACAGAGTTTTCTCTCCATTCCCTCAATGTTTTGTTGTTATTATGCACTTGAAATATCTAAAATCCTTGCAATTGTCCTATTAAGTGGCCCACAAGTGGGCCCAAAGTTTTATTAAACACTTTTATAACCTAAGAATAGCTTAGCCAGTTTGCATTGAAGTCCCTGTAGTTACTGAATAATAAGCCTTAGTATGTAATAAGCCTGGAATTTTAAGGGATTCAACTAATGGATTATACACAGGCGCAAGAGGTGAGCCTGTTCGAGATGTTGTTTAAAAATTTCACCATGTTCCTAGTTTTAAATCGCCCCATCCTAACCTCTTTGTTAAGTGTTGCAGGCTTCGATTTCTGGATGAGCATAAATTTGCAAAAAAAATGAAGGTGACAAGGTAAAATGTCTTGTCTTTGCACTGTTTCCGTTTAAACACAGGCCAAAGTGGTTTTGTATGTTGTGTAAACTTGATTAGGCTAATAGAAATGGACCAAAATGACCTATTGTGCACTCCCAGGAAGCAGTTGAAGTAATTCATACCAGTTGATCAAAGTGATATTCTACTGTTTCTGCAATCTAGTAACATGATCGCTACCTTAAGGTGCTCATCTTAAATAAAGAGTTTTAATTAAAAATTAAGAAAAAGAAAAAGTGATATTGTTCCATAGCTAATTTCAGTTAGCAGTTAGCTTCTTAACAAGAAGTTATTCATTTACACACTAACAATAAAGCAATAATATACTAGTGAAACAGTGTGTAGAAAACATCCTAGCGTTCTGCATTGCTGTCACATCTGCACTCGCTGTACATACATGGGAGAACACTGCATGTATAACTCATGACACTGAATGGATGATACTCTCTAATGAAGTCCTCTGTGGCTGAACGATTTATTCAGTAATATTTTTACTTTGATTTTATATTGATCTTCATTTATTGCTTGTTATGCACAACATGTTTTTTTTGTCTTCTCAGTTACGAAACAGAACCAATACATGAGGCTACAAGGTCACTGATAATCTATTAATAAATTATGAGTGAATTGAGTACCCAAAATAGTCATCCGAATTCATTTTGAAAACCCTCGTGGTGAAGCATTCTCATAGACTAAGTCAAGAGAAGGGTAATACTGAAGCTCTCATCAAAGTCAGCTTTGATAATCTGAAGGAAAGGCCCAGTGTAAGATCTGACAGAATAGCTAATCATTCAGCCAAGCTGGGGTGGTTAGATTACAGAAACTGGCTTTAGCAGCTAAAACGTACTGATATTAAATATTTAGAGTACATATTCAGACTGTCTACTACACTCTCTTCATAGCGGGATCGTAGAATTTACTTGGAACATGTATCTTTATTTATTACTTCCTTCAGTTTGGAGAACTCGGCATAAAGAGACCTTGCACCAAAGTGTACATCACTGAATGCTGCCAGCCAGCAGGTGTCACCGTTGCATTATAAGACAAGCAAAGGACCTATATTACAGGGAACTAAATGTTCCCTGTCAAATAAACGAGTTTACAGTGTAAAACAACTAAACAATATTAAGTGTTGAAATGATCTGTTCACTCTCCAGTCCATACAGTACAAATATGGAAACTAAGCTGAAAAAACAGCCTGTTTTGAATTCATTGTTTTTGTTATGTCACAGAAACCATTGCATATGTATATGATCGCTGTTCAAGAAGAGTATCTCCAATTTGTCTTTTTTTCTACTGTTTGTTTTTTTTTTTGTTTTTGAACACAACAGGTATCTTTCACATTGTGTGAAAATCTTATAATGAATGGACCAACAGAAATGCTCCAGAAGTGCTTGGAATAAAATCTGTTTAACTTACACGAAAAAAGAACTAGTTGCCCACTTCTATAGTTACCATTTTAGAGATACAACAACAATACGTCCACTTATTCAGCCTACAACAGTGTAAGTTATAAGAAGTGCTTCGGCCCATACTGCTTTTTAAATAAGGCAGGGCAACCAATCAGAACAAAGGTCATTTGCATATATCAGTCTTAATGGCACAGTAACAAAAACAGCCTGTTTAATTCGGACAGATAAGGAGAGGTTGGAAAATAGTGAATTACAACTGTTTAGATACATAAAACTGCACAAATAGTTATAAAAAACAAATAAAGAACACATTTAATTAACTTGTGTCATTATTATTATTATTATATTATTATTGTTATTATTATTATTATTATTATTAAGTGCCACAGAGTGGTTTACAACTCCTGGTGACGATATGGATAGGGTTTTTTTTCAGAATGTCCTGTCATCTTTTTGGGTCTTTAGGCTTCTGAATGGTGAAAAGCAAATTGCTCAGCTAACTCAGGGACCCTGCGCATTTCATACTTCATGGTACAGGAAGATTATGTATTACAATATCACAACTGATGTATTACAACATGATTCACATAGACTTTTAATGTGTAAATGTTTAGATTAACAATTTTCAGCACAATTTCTTATAAAAATAAATATTAAAAAATATTAAAAAAATAAATGAACTGGCACTGAAAGGACATAAAAGACTTGCTAACACACCTTTCTCAACCTTCTTGTTTAGTATCAGTGGGTGATGCAGTATAAAGTACCAGTGTTTATCTATTAGGAACAGGGACGCAATGATACATTTCTTTCAGACCAAATATGAGTACATGTTTTAAATATGTGCCCATGCTGATACCATAATGAGCAACCTACTTAGAATTAAGTAGTTGTTAGTGTAAACAAGTACAATGTACCTTAACAGTGAAATCCTTAAAATCTAGCTGATTTTAAATGACTTACATTAGCTAGCTGCATTGTGTTAATTGGATGGAGTAGCATTGCAGTGGAGAAGAGCAGGTTTTGTTCCACATCAGAAAAGTGCTTCTGAACAGCTGTAGGTAAAGTATATTTCATAGTTTTGATCCCTGCTCCTCATCTGTCTTTTTTTAAGAATAGTCTTCATAGCACAGTGAGTGCAGGAATCATATTCGAGGCTAATGCATCTGATGAGCTCAGGTTTTGAGTTTTAGGTCTTGTTGGAGTCTTTTGATTGGCTGGTTGAGCTGTAGCTGAATGCCCTCTAATGTCAGGCATACACGGTGCAATTCAGAAATCTTTCTTCTTTGGAGTCTGACTGCCATGGCCTCAGCAACACTTCACTGTTCGAGCATGTCAGTGTACACTAGGCTTACATCATATGGTGTCAGGTGCTTTTGAATGTTGGTAACAGTGTTTTTGAGTACAAGTAAATGAGAATGGTACCTGATACCAATATCGGTACTGATGCATCCAATTAGGAATGCCCTTTCTTTATTTCCATGAAGTATTCATCATAATAATTAATAGACCTGCATGTAATTCAATTGATTTGTCTCCATTTTTTAGCATAGCTCATTGTTCGGTGAAGCTATGTTCTCTCAGCTGTATTCTCTCAGCTAAGAGGAAAAAGAGGCTTATTGGGGGTTTGACACACAAAGACTCAGGATGAAAAGAGGAATGAAAATTGGGTCAGGACTTTATTAGGCCTTATCCTAATATGCGTCATCTAACGCATCACCATGGACATTACAGCAGAAGCAAATATGAGACTTTCACCCTGGAGATGGAGAAGAACATTAGGAAGATCTCCAATTAATCTTACTCTGCGTAATATATTAGTGCTTCAGCAAGAGCATTGGACCTGAACTCTGGGTCTGATTGAAATCACAAATCTAACGCTCAGTCTTAAAGCTTCTTACAATGAAATTTTCTTCTTAATATGTGACCTTGACCCACACTTGGACAGCTTTGCCTTGCTTAGATGGCATATTACGTACATTATATAGCATCAGGTTATGAAGTCTTGCAGCTGTTGCTTCAGCAAGCAGACAGACTGTTTTATTTCTATAGGAGAAAACATACCATGAACTCCAAACTACCCACATTTTATGCTGATTTTGATCTTGAAATGCAGAAGCTGTTATAATATTATGCAACCAATGAAAATACAGAGACTGTATGTTTGGCATATGTTTAATGTAGCTGTCAGAAAGTTACCAGAACATTAAACAAATCTTTATTTAAGTGGAAATATATATTCCAAAAGGGCAATTTAAAGTGGCATTTTGTACACAAATGAGCACTTTTCAAAATAACATGTAACTTAAACAGAATACTTAAATATAGTGATTTAATCTGAATTGCTGCAGCAGCAGTCCATTTTATGAATGGATAAGCACGTCTGTTTAAAATCAGTGGGAGAAGTAGTGTTTTATGAGCGTGACATTCATTTACATTAATTGTATGGCATTTATAAGTTCATTTATAACACATTATAACATGATTTATTTTGGTATATTCATGTTCATGATGCCCTTTACACCAATTAAGTATGGCACTGAAGTACCTGGCATTGGCTAAGACCCCTAGCTGACCTTGTATAGGACTAAAAATCCCCACATTCAGGGATGTTCAAAGCAAATACACATGAAATAAGATAACATGAGAATTCATTCTGAATGGTACAAGCTTTATCAAACTAACATAATTCTTCAAAGGCATTTCAGTGAATGCCTCCCCTTGCCAGATCCCATACTGAGAGGAGGAAATGCATTTTCTAAAGACATCAAAGCTAGATTTACAAGGATTGTCTTCGCACTGTTCTTTCACAGGACGCCATGCAAGGAATTTGAGGAGAAAGATGGGGACATTGTTTGGGGAATGAAAGTCCACACACATAAAGCAAGCCCTGAACAAAAGGCAAGTCTGCCAGTCATGTTGTAACTGTGACGTTTGAAGTAATGTGCAGAGACAAATTTGTTTGCTTGTCTGTTTTGTTTCGGCAGCAGAAATCACATCTAATAGTAGAGAAGACTCTCACAGGTGAGCCAAGGCTGAATCATACATGCTAAAAATGAAAAGACTGAAAAGGTTTTTTTTTGGAGTGATATCGTATAACTACTTTTCACTTAGAACTAAAGGGCGTATGTGACATTTTGGGTGAAATGGAGGTATATATATATATATATATATATATATATATATATATCCATTTCATATATATAAAAAGCGCAACAGTGGCAGAAATTCAAATACATTGCATGTCCACCTGAGATCACACACACCCACACATTTTCTAAGCCACTCATCCTTCTGGGTTGCCGGGGGAGCTGGAGCCTATCCCAGCATTCATTGGGCGGAAGGCAGGAAACACCCTAGACAGGTCGTCAGTTCATCATAGCACCTGAGATCACCGCCGTGAAAAGGTAAGACTTACTTACACTGTGTATGAATGGCAGTATTTCTCACTCTTGTGTGGACTTCTACCAAGCTTTATAAGTCAGCCAGTCAAAAATATAATACTTTTTTTTGCTGTGTTGTTATATCCTCAATATTCAGTAGCCTATTTCATATTCCCAATGTTCTGTAGCCTACTTTAAGTTGGTAATATGGCTAACCTTTATTAATTAGTTATTAATCTTTACTTGTTATTAAATATCACTAATCATTCAGTTAATGATACTCGCTATCAGATTTTTAGGTGACTGGAATTACTATTTTAGCCAATTTAATAACATTCAATGAATTAATTTGATACAAGGATTTTTGATGTCATATTTTATTTTATCACAGTGGATTGTTGTTTCTTTTAAACCTATTAATGTTAGGTTTGTTTATGTTGTCGCCAGATGCGCCCATGTTTTACATTCGAAATGGAATGAAACATTAGTATCAAAATGGCACATGTGACTTTTTTAAAACTGAAAATGTAGAAAAAAAAATATTCCAACTAGTAACTTGTGCTATAACACCTTTTGTGAGTAATGTTGTGTCTGTCATTAGATGAGAACTAGAAAGCTAAGAACAAAGTAGCTTATATATATATATATATATATATATATATATATATATATATATATGTATATATATATATATATATATATATATATATATATATATATACGATCATGATAGCCCTATAGTAAGCTTCTGTAAAAGGTTTTTCCTAGAACTGGAACTTGCCAGGAACCTTTTTAAGAACTTTTATTTGATAATATTTTCTTTTACCCTCCCTTAAGTTCTTGGTATTAACCAAGTAAGTGTGCAGTACAAACTCCACATTACTAGATAACATTTTTGGGTAACTTCCAAGACAGTCTTACTAGATGGGCACAACCAGGTGTACCCAGTCACTCCTGGGATTTGTACCCATGATCTTCCAGGTGCTGGTTCACCTCTCTACCACTTGCTTACCAGCCTCCCATTAACTTTGGAAATGTGTCTTTTTAGTTTGTGCCATCATTTTATGCAGATAACTGTACCTGGCACTTTGAGGTGTTTCCTACCTGCTTAGGCATTTGACATTACAGTGAAATTTAGTGTAAATATTTTCGTACTTATCACCTTGTTACTCATTATCGCATATGTTACTATGGGCTTTATCAGCTTAATAGCTAGAAGTCAGTTAGTATAGTTAATATGGAAACTATTTGGCATAACCTTAACCTTATACTTTTACCTAGAACTTAGGGGACTGTAAAATAAAGTGTTACCCTTATTTATAAGAGTGTAGTGCTCAGTATAGCTGTATTCTCTTGAACTGTAGAAGCAGTGTTGTATAATATCTCTATCTACGCTCTCTTTCGGTGTCTTGTTACTTTCTGCCATTCTCTTTCTCTCCCAAGCTCCCCCAAATTGACTATTGATCTGCAAGAGCTAAAGGATTCGCCCCGTTTATGTAGAAGAGGCTGTTATAGGCACCTTGTAAGTCCACACACCTGATTGACTCTATTGCTCTGAACTTATTAGATTGACTTTCTCTTCTCCCGTCAGGTCATTTGCCACGGACGTTACTGCAGCAACTTCACTGCTTTCCGCACTGAAGAGTCCTCTAAATTTCATGTGGATGTCAGCTCACTCTGTGCACTCTATGGTGATGAAAAACCAAAGGTTTTCATTTCTCAGAAGCAGAGATGATGTTTAGCAACGTATAGAGAAGCTTGATACTGAATCACTGTAAGGACACAAAACTGCCCTTTACTGTCACACTAAAAAAGCCTTGAATTTACTGGATTCATACATCATGTGTGTAGATTAGTTCCACATGAATTAATTGTATTAACTACACATTTAATCCCAAAATTTCCCCAGCTAGGTGAGTACATTTTACTCTTTGGACAGCCCCATGACACAACCTGTATGCTTATTCAGAAAATGTTTTTGAAAAGTCAGTGAAAATGCTGAAATCTTGGTCATCATTTAAGAATATAGCAGCAGCATGCTGATAGAATGATGGAAATATTGCATGCGGTCTTTTTTAGGTTTTAATCTTTTAGCATGTTCAAGAATTCAAAGTCAAGCTATAGAAAAGAAAATAATTGATAGAATTGTCAGCAGCAGTTGTGCACCACTATATTGTCCCACTGTTGCATTGTTTACATCTACTGTGAGCCTGATAGCATTGAGGTAGTACAGTCTTATAAGCAATAAGCCACGAGAGGCTGTGCATCACTACAATTTTATCATGGGAAAGGTGTTCTAAAACTCCCTTCCCTGTGATAAAATCGCCGTAACACACAGCCTTAAGAGGTTATTGCTTTTATGAAATGGGAGACAACATAAAATATGACAAAATACACAATTTTTTCAGAAAGTACTTTATTACTAATAATAGTTGACATAAACAAGTATTCAGCCAAGAAATGTAGTTCCTTTAGCTTCTGATATTGTTGCCAAGCAACCATGGGCCACTGAATGAGGAGAACGTTCTGTCGCCCATCACTTTAAATTGCGGTCATTTCATGAATTTGTCGTATAACAATGAACATATGATAACACAGTCTTATTTAGCACCAATCTAATGATGCCCCTCGTCTTGTGCAGGGGCTGAATCTCAAATGGCTCCCTGCTCCCTTCATAGTGCACTACGTAGGAATATAAATACTAGATTCTGCACCCCAACGGTGCAAAATATAGTTAGCTAAGAAATAGTCATTTAGGACTAGTCTATTTGGCTGTAGAGCCTAGAATTTCTCAACTTTAATAGCTAGCACACTATTTAGGGAGTACAGAGCCATTTGGGATTTAGCTTGGGAATTACAGTGATTTAAATTACAGTGCCAATGGTGAATCACCATTGGATTTTTTTTAGTCCAGGCTTAGGCTTAAAAGAGAATTCCACAGATTTTTCAAAATTTCTGCATAAATAAATGGCTATGATACAAACAATCATTCAGAGCAGTTTGATGTGAAATGCTCCCTTCTAGATAAGCTTAGATAACTAAGATAACTAACTAAGAATTGTTTACAGTGGTGGAGATAGGAACCAGACATCTGAAAAGTTTAATGCCTGCACAAGCTTTCTAATTACATAAAAATAAGCTTACTAATTATATGATAGTAGTTCATGAAATGAACATTGTTTTACGATAGTTTTGCTTTACGTTTTTGGCCTGTGTATTTTTAAAATCATGCAAGCCAGAGACCTAAATCTGCACTGTAAGGCAACATTGTCCTGAAAGAAAACATATATATTATAATATTATATAATATTTTTAAATACAGATTTATCACTATTTTACCTTCATCAACATTGCATATAAAAACTCAGAAGACACGTAGATTCACTGGTCATTGTTGGCACTAAATAAAATGTCAAAATTGTGTTGTAGACATTCGACTCCTGGTTCCTATCCCACCACTGTAAAGAAAGTTGAGATGACAAGTTTCTCCACAATGAACTATTTCACACAATTTCATAGAAACTGTCTCTATATGTATCAAATATAGTTGTATCTGAATTATAACATATATGATAACATATATATGTAATGCTTTATTAAGTTCTTTTTGTAGAGCTTTGAAGCAGATAGGTACAAGCTTGAAGTAAATGGCTCTGGTCATGTGACCAGTTACACCACCTTTATAAAAATGCTTATATGAAATCAAGACAACCTATAATTTAGTTTGCCTTTCAGCAAGATGTTTTGCAACTACTGTAGAGTTTTAGAAGCTCAAAACAAAATTTTGGTGAGATTGCATGGCTTCATTTTGGAAATAATTGTTGTAGAACTAAAGTACGTATTCGAATCAAGTACATTTAAAGCAGTGTTCAGTGCATGTGAGTTAAATAAGGTCTTAGGGCAAATATTGTAAAGCATAATACAATTTTGTTAAATGCAAAGGAACAAATATCACTCAGATCACTCCGTCAAGACAGTATGAAGGGATGATCTTATTGTTCTACAAGCCTGCTACACTGCACTGTTTCAGTCATGTTCACGTTAGGTCTAGCACACATGTAGGTATTATATATTGATTGTATAAAGCAAAATTTAAAGTGAATAAAACCAAAAGGTCAAACTAATTAGACCATGCAGTGTAAGCGAGTGATGGACTGACAGAAAGCATCACTGAAAACGTTCTTCAGAGACAATTGAAATGTCAGGCATCAAACAACCAGTGGTGTCCTGCATGCTAAATGCTAAAACAGCCCATTTTGCAAAGAAAAGGGAAAAATCTTTTCAGCTGAAAAAAGCCACAACAAAGGAGAGATTTATGTAACAGTGCTAGTTAATAGCTTTTAGAGCTTTTTGTGTTGTCTCTCTTTCTCTTGTGTCAGTACCCTCTCTCAGTAATTCTCTGTGTTTCATGTAATGTGTCTCTGCACTGCTCATAAGCACTCCCGGTTCTTCTAGAAGGCATATTGGATTGTTTTCTCTATCAGACTCCATCAGAGTTATTATCATTTTCTTCATCAGACTGATAGACTAGCCTCCAGATCTTGTATGACTGAATAAATAACAAAGGATGTGTAGAACTGTATGTGTGCACTTTTCTATTAGCCCATTCTTATTCAACAACTAGGTAGAAATATGCCACAGAACTACTTCTAATGAAGTGAAGACTCTACAGTGAAGATATTTTGTATAGATATACTTCTGATAAACATTTAACAGTACCCATTTAAAAATTTTAATTACATGTTATTTTCATACTTTTATCCATAAACAAATGTGTTGTTGTTTTGTTAAAAATCACTAATCTCTAGAACCAAAAGACTGGTTGAGGCAATAAATTGAATCATGAAGTAATAAAGTGATGAACTCATTTTTAGCCATGTGATTTAATTGATTTAGGCATTTTCTTCAGATTTGTGCTCAGGCATACTCAAAGATCATATGGACACAAAAAGGCATTTTTCTCACATTTTAGTTATTCCATTGAGGTCCATTTATAGCGTATTTGTAGTTTTATGTACCATTTTTACATTTCCAACTTCTTTTTATCCCTTAGAATTAAACAGGCTGTTTTTATTATTGTGCCTTTAAGATTCATAATATATAAGTGAGCTCTGTTCTGATTGGCTGTCCTGTATTGTGCCTCATTCAAAAAGCAGCTCAGGCTGAAACACTCCTTAGAACTTCACTGTAAATAGGTGGAGGGTCACTTGTTCTTCTACAATATAGTTCTTTTAAAAGGCTTAATAGGTCTTGCAAAAGCTGGTCATTTTGAAAACTAAATATTTCTATTATATAAATAAATATATGTGAAATAACTTAACCTAAATGGACAGCGATTCCAGGAACTGTGGAGATAAAACTGGATTGGCTGCGTCTTGAATCGGTCACTAAAGAGGAGGATCTCAGAAGGGGAAAATTGATAAGTGTCCCTTTTTGATCTCTCTCTCTCTGTCTCTGTCTCTCTCTCTCTCTCTCTCTCTCTCTCTCTCTCGCTCTTTGATTAAGAATGCGGGTACATTAACAAAGTGAAACTTCCATTCCCTCATCCACTGAGATTAGGCAGCAGACTAATTCCCTCACTAACCCCGCTACTTTGAAGTCTCCTGCCACAGAGCCAAGAGCTTTTCTGCCTGATTTACATAATCTGACTACTGCATTCCATCATGCTGATGTCTATTAGCAGCAAATGTTAGATACTCCAATTTCCTACCAAGATAGCATCATCATCATCACTGATAGCATTTCTGTTGCACTTGTCAAACTTGTGCATAAAGCCTGAGGATGAGGAAATACATTATCTAAGCCCTGCCGCAACATGACTTTCTAC
Source organism: Colossoma macropomum (assembly GCF_904425465.1). Classification (NCBI taxonomy): domain Eukaryota; kingdom Metazoa; phylum Chordata; class Actinopteri; order Characiformes; family Serrasalmidae; genus Colossoma; species Colossoma macropomum. The sequence continues at coordinate 14,815,392 of NW_023494800.1, forward strand.
AGTGAACAGTACCAGCCACTGAAACATTGTTAGGGATCTGAAACTGAGCATCAGCTCAATTTCTATCTATCTATCTATCTATCTATCTATATATCTATCTATCTATCTATCTATCTATCATAAACTAAATCCATCTCACTCATCGGTGTGACTACATTCTTAGCAAAAATATTGCTGTATTGTACCAAAAAAGGTTCTATTATGTTTAATAACCGCGAAACCCTTTTTGGTAATAAAAACTGAATACTTTTGACCCTAATTGTTGGGGGCTTGTGCACTCGATCCCCGTCACTGCCATAGCTATATATGTCTGGGAGTCTAAGAGAGCATAATTGGCATCCTTCCCCACCCCTCACCCCACCAATCATTCAGCACAGTAGCCAGTATGGGTGCCTGTTTGCTGACATAACAGATTTAGCAATAAGCATTCTCCTCCAAGCGTGTTGAGCTGTTCAGTGATGTTGTGTGTGGCAGAAAAGATGCTGCGGCTTCACAAGAGAAAGCATGTGCTAGCCTTCACCCTCGCAGCTTGGTAGCATCATGTAAAAGGGAAACCTACCTAGACTGAATCTCAGATAGCTTCTTGCTTCCTGTAAAATGCTATAGGCTGCATAGGCTGTTAAACTATGGCTTCTACACACAAATAGTGCTCTAAATGGTAAATAGGGAGTCATGCAACTAATGGCTGAATATAAATGGCTTCTTATTCTACATAGTACACACTATTTGAGTGTAGAAATCATTACTTAATGACTTACATAGTGGACTTCATAGGGAGTAAGTAGTCATTTGAGATTAAAGCCTAGTCGGTGAGTGGAATTAGGCCAATTGAAAAGAAAACAGGCTTAAATAAAGAAAGGTGTTTAAAGAATTTAAATTGTACACAAACGTGTAGCACCCAGATCCAATTACTTTTGAAGTGAAAAGAAGTACCACCAACTATGCAGCAAACTAGACCAGGCAAGACAACAGGTCATTAGGCATTGTCTGTTGACCATTCTGGAGTGTAATAAATTCTACAGACCTTGTGCTAACACTCAACATCCATGGGCTCCTCTAAGCAGCTGGCTGAACATCTGAAAATGAAGCTAATTGATGCCTACAAGGCAGGGGAAGCAATAAAATATATCAAAGTGATTCCAGCTCTTTCAGCACTTCAAAAATCAACAAAATATGTAATTTGGCCAGGGGTGCCAAAACTGTATACATAACATGTTCTACATAAAGGCTTGAGGTTCTTTAAAAATAGATTTTCCTTCTTTTCTATTGATATTTGAGATTTGAGATATTGAGATTTGATGTTATTTCAGGTAGTCTGCTTGGTAAATGAGAATTCCCTGAAGACCTCCTTTTTAAAAGAGAGTGTGATTCCTCAGCAAACTTAGCAAACTCTCCCTGGGCCATTTTTCATAATCTGTAGGCCGTGCGTGTGGCGTGTCAATCATAATTGACACAGGGTGAGAGTAAAACATCATTCACCTGTAATCTACCGCTCTGTGTCAGCCATTCCTGGGGAATCTGAGGAATGTTCAACAAACTTCAATTTGTGGTTAATTTAAAATGAGCGTTCAGCCCATTTAAGGCTTTAAGCAAGTTAAGTGTGAAGAAATTAGTTTCTGATTCTCAGAGGGCAAGGGAGCGCTTTGATGTCTCACAGTGAGGCTGTCTCTCCTTCCTCACTCCCAAATTGAGGAGGGAATTTGCTCTGCACAATATGGAGTTCAGGGTGTCGAGGGCATTAGTTAGAGGAACACTGGTTCTCTGAGCTAGAGAGAGAGAGAGAGAGAGAGAGAGTTAAATAGAGAAAGGGAGATACAGAAGAAAAGGAAGGGAGAGAGAGGTCTTTTTTGTGTGAGACACAGAGGGAATTGGAGCAGTGTCTTCACCAGAGGACCAGTGCTCGAAGGGACCTGAGGGAAGTTGTCACTGAGGCTATAAATTAGGAATTTCACACCACAGCTGAATCTGAAAGACTTGAATGAAGTCCCCCTGCAATGACGGTGAAGGCGAGCGTCTTATTGAAAAAAGAGAATATTAAACAAGTGACTTGTCCATGCTCCACTCACAATTTCTTGAATTCTTTAATAAAACAGTTGTGAGATGGGATGAACGGAATGTTGGCAAATATCTCATTCAGCCTAATGAATTTCGTCAAATATGTAACATTGATTGTCCCCTCCATTCTCCATGCTCATGCTCCATCCGCATACTCCATCCGCCTACAATGAATTCTTTCCTAAATGATTTCTTTAGCAACTGATGCAACAATTTATGAGCACACACACACACACACACACACACACACACACACACACACATACACAATATCTAAGCTGCTTTTCCGTCTGGAGCGTGGCCGGTGCTGGAGCCTATCCCAGCAGTCATTGGGCGGAAGGCAGGAAACACCCTGGACAGGTCGCCAGTCCATCGCAGGGCAGACACACAGACATATACACTGATCAGGCATAACATTATGACCACCTCCTTGTTTCTACGCTCATTGTCCATTTTATCAGCTCCACTTACTATATAGGTGCACTTTGTAGTTCTACAGTTACAGACTGTAGTCCATCTGTTTCTCTGCATACTTTGCATACTACTGTGTCTGATCCACTCACACCAGCGCAACACACGCTAACACACCACTACCATGGGGTCTGACCACTGCAGAACAGGGTAAAAGGGGCTAACAAAGTATGCAGAGAAACAGATGGACTACAGTCTGTAATTGCAGAACTACAAAGTGCACCTATATAGTAAGTGGAGCTGATAAAATGAGCATAGAAACAAGGAGGTGGTTCATAATGTTATACCTGATCGTTGTATAATCACACATTCACACCTAGGGGCAATTTAGTGTGTCCAATTGGCCTGACTGCAGAACATACAAACTCCACACAGAAAGGACCCTGGTCACCTGGCTGGGCAATCAAATCTTGCTGTGAGGCAACAGCTACCGACTCCGCCCCCGTGCCGCCCATGGATGAACACAGCGTTCGCAAATATCCCATTCAAATTAATTTATTTACTCAAGTATGTACCATTTATTCTCCTCTCTATTCTTCACCTGCTCTGCCCACAACAACTGTGAGGTTGGATGGACAGCACGTTGACTAATATCCCAATGCCCCGTCAACATGCTCCACCCACAAATACATTCTTTTGTAGCAACTGTTGTGATAGTGGATGAACAAAACCTTGGCAAAAGTTCCATTCAACATCATGAATTTAGTCAAATTTGTCTCGTTAATTGACCTATCCATTCTCCTATTCATTCCTACATGCCCCGCCCACAAATGCATTCCTTAGTAGCAACTGTTGTGAGGTTGGACAAACAAAAAGAATATTTGTAAAAATCCCATTTAACCTAATATAGTTTGGAGTATATGTTGCAGTATAAGTATCGCAGTGCTGACGGGCCAAATTATGTTGTTGCAATTAATCAAAACTAGTCAGGTTAGAAATGAAAACAAATTTGCCACCATGTTAAATGCTAACATTTGCTTGATTACATCACTTGATGAACAGCTTGATTAGATCCAAAAAAGACTACACCTGACCAGCAGTGTGACTTACACATACACAATAAATTACATTTATAGAAACACATTCTAAACATAGACATTCTGTAAAACCTGACCTCACAACACTAGCTATGAAATAACGCACTTGTGGGTGGAGCATGGATTTCTCAATTAATGTTACATATTTGACTAAATCACTGCAAGGTCTTGACTTAATGATAGTGCTCATGCTTCAGTTCACATACTGTTGGCTGTATAGGAAACTAATGAGAGAGTGGATCTGTTATTTTCTTTCTCAGCTGTCATCGATCTAAGCTGTACACAAGCATCCTGTCTCACACCAGCATGCTTTGCATCATGCAATATTTAATCAAACTAGTCTCATGTATTCAGTGGCCTCCAAAAGTACTTGGACATTGTTATCATGTTCATTGTGTTGTGGTATTGATTTAAACACACCATTCCAAGACTGTCATTTCATTCTCCTTTCAAAAGGCAGCTGGTGCGTCTCTTTGCATCCAAAATGCCTTTGTAGATTTCTGAGTTCATTAATGAACACAAGCTCATCAACACCACTGTGAGAATAACAGTCCGAGACTTTGATCTTTCCATCTCTGTGCTTTACAGTAACCTCAGTGCCGCCTGGTTGAAGTTCTTCTCCAGGATTTCTCCACATCAAGAATCAACCATTAGTTTGATGTTGTGCTGAAATAGTTTTTATCTGAAACAAATAACATTTATGAAACAGGAAAGGACTTTAAATACCAAAACCAATGGTCAATGGTTAAAGTGTCCAAAAACATTTTGGATATGCAAAAAAGAGTGCACACCCTGGTCAAATGAGATGTAGATTTTCTAACAGAAAATAAGTCCACATCATACAACACACTGCAAAAAATGGTAGTTTGTCAAGTAAAATGATCTTAAATTGGGTCAATAAATCTAATATTTCTCCTGTTAAAGTGTTGTAAGCTTAATTTAAGATTATTTACCTTATTTCTAGACGTTTTACTTGTTTTAAGTAATTTTATTAAGTATATAAAGTCCCTAAAACAAATACAAAATGTCTAGAAATAAGCTAGATACTCTTATAAGTGCACAACCATTTCAAAATAGGAAATATTAGATACATTGACTAGATTTCAGATCATTTCATTCGACAAGATACCATTTTTTTGCAGGAAAAAACATAAAATTTTGCTTATTATGGCATTATATGTTCCATTTTTTTCAAATATGTTAAACTAAGCAAATAAATAGAAAGTGTGCACTGAAAGTTGCAGACAAACGCCATATTAAAATGTGTTAATTTATTTTCACTTAGAAAATCAACAAAATATGTAACTGGGAATGTTCAGAAGCTACCCACCATAATTAATGTGCTTAATGTTACATTAATCGCATTATTATCATTATGTACTAAACCAACATATGACTTGGATGTACTCATTGGCCTAATATGTACAGGTATATATGTATATAAACCTTTTATATATTTTTCATATTATTTTAGTTAGAAATGACAAGTATATCCGACACACAACTTAGTAAGTTAGGTACAGCATTGGAAAAATATATACATGCCTATATGACCATGTACTTAACTCATATAAGTACACAGCCTGTCAAAATAAACTACCATTTCACCATCTCTTTTTCGGGCTAATAACTATTCCCATTTTATTTTTTGTTTTGTGCGTTTTTCCCTCTCTGCCCTCCATCAAGAGCTCGGTTTTATAAAATATTGTAAAACTTCCAATGTAGAGGCTACAGCTTTTTCCTTGGCTTCTCCACTGACTGCCTGGTGTTTGATAAAGCCCGGATTTGTAGCGAGACATGGTTTGCATTTGTAATCAGGACTGTAGAACTACGTCCTGATTGCTAATTGTATCCTTTGGGCCCTGCATGCCTTCTGCATGGTTATTACTATCTTCACTCTCCCTCCCTCTACTGCTTCCGACCCCCGTTCCTTTCTGCTTTTCTCTCCCCTCGTATGCTTTTATGCACATAATTCTCCCCTATTTACCGAACCACTGCATGAGCTCCCTGTCACGCTGGGCATTCTCCATTCAATAATCAAAGCAGTTCAGCTGCGTTTGGCTTTGCAGTGTTGCTCTGTTACAGGGTAGCACACAGTGGGATCAGAGTCCTTTTTGTGGCAGATAAACTAAGACCTCTCTTTTGACGTCACGGCAAACAGAGATCAGGGTGTTTAAGACTGTTGGTCCATCACCAAGAAAAACATACCATGGGCCGGCCGCTAAGAATAGAAGTTGACCGCAGAGATTGTATATACAGCAGAAAGGGGTCAGATAGAGAATTTTGAATAGAACTGACCCTTTTGGCATAGCTAGCAGCAGTGAGTGACCCTGCTATATAACCTATTCCAGTGTTTATGTAGGTGTGATGTGGAATGCCTTTATCAAATGTATCTTCTCTAACAAACATTATTTCTGACCTTATTTTCATTTTTGAGGCACTCAAAAATGATGCATTTCAGGTCACCTTTTATAACCACAATCCACATTTGTGAAGCTTATACTCCTTATCTTAAAATACATGATTGCTTTCTTGTTCGTATGTGCAGTTCTAGGAAAAAACTCTTGGCTGATATAAAATATTTAAGGGTAATTCCACTGATTTTCAAAATGTAAGCATAGTTAAATGGTTGAGACGTAACACACTCATTAGAAGTGGTTTGATGTAAAATACTACATCCTAGGGAAACTTGCAGAATCAGAATTGTTCACAGTGGTCGTGATAGGAACCAGACTTCTGAAGCAATCAGTGTCTCTGAAAGCTCCCTCGCACAAAATGATTACATGAAATGGTTATGAATACACTGCCTGATGCCTGAGATGTTGTTTCACAATAATTTTATGATGTTTCCAATGCTTTTGGCCTTAAATGCATCTCTTAAAAGCCATTCATGGTGGAGGGGTACATGCAGGGTGTTGTGAGGCAAAATAGTCTTCAAACAAAATTACATATACATTACATTACATATAACAACACGGAAGACAAATGTGGGTTCACTGGTCATTTTCGTACTAAATTTGTGTTGTAACCATTGCAACACCAGGTTCCCATTGCCATGTTAAAGAAGTCATAATTGTAAAGAGTATGCAAGTTTCTATATGATTTCTCTATAATATATATGATTTTGTTTATATTTCATTGACTGAATTCCGCTGATATTTTTATAAATTCGGTGGAACTACCCTTTAAAAAGGTTATTCACACTCATCTCATAATACAATTATATCTACTACTTTGATGTTGTATTAGTTTTGAGCATGACATATGCCATATTTTGGAAGTCTTCCAGATCTTCACAATCCATCTCTCTTTAAAGTTGTTCAGGCGTATTTTTGCTCTGCATCTGTCACCTAGCTGAAGCCAGCCTACACTCAGCATATGCTTGATTTGATCTTTTATTTTTAGTCTAAATAAAGTTTCTGTACCCAGTTTCTCTTTTTAAATTATGTGTGAACTCACCATGACTTATAATTTATGCTGCAGTATTTATTGGTTTCAGTGCTGCTTTTGCCTTATTTGCCTCTGACAGCCATCTGGCTGGTAGTGCCCATCACAGAAACTCCTTTCATTTCCCTCAAAATATAGAAATGTATATATTTACTGCCTACATTTAATATGGTCAAGTAATCATCTGCAATATCAAATGGGAGAAGCAAATTTAGGTTAAATAAAATCTGCAGTACAGATAAGTTCTCATTTTGGTGTCAAGACAGCTTATCAATACAAATGTTTCAGAATAACAAAGATTGAGAACCAGAGCAGATGGATCAGGTACTGAATGGTGCATTATATATTTGTTGGGGGAGCATATTTGTCCAAACAGTACTTTTTAAAATTTTTGTTTTATTTGCTGTAAAACAAATTCTTATTTTGGACATCTAAGAACAATAGCACAACCAAAAAGATCATTAGAAAACTATGCTTTGGCTAAAATGAGGCTGATGTACACCCAGCTGTAGATTCACATAGCCTATCTGTGATTCTGTGTCAAACACCTTGTGACATACTACACACAGTGAAACCGCCCCTTCATTCTCCATTTGAGCTAGCTTAGCCTTCCCACAGTTTTCAGTTAGTACTAGGTAGTATGTGTGGGTCCAGTTCTAATATCTGATTGTCTGAGACATGCGCAAAGCCCTTGTAAAGTCTGGTGAAAAAAAAAAAAGCTGGTTAAACTGGTAGACCAGTTTAGCTGGTTGACCAGAACAGGATATGTATCACACAGGTTCATCAGCATGACCGAGTTGGTCTACCACCACAACCAAGCTGACAGACTATATTTCACAGCCAGATAAACTATTAAAGGACCAGCTAAACCATTAAGCTTAAATGAAAACATACCCTGTGTGAACCAGCTATGTTGATCTATTGTCTAAACCAGCTGGTTGACCAACATAGGGTACGTTTTCATCTAGTCCAGCTGGAGGTCCAACTTGTCAACCACCTACCCTCTTAGTGAAAAGGGTTCTATATAGTACCAAAAAAAGCGTTCTTTGGCTTGTAACAATAGTGGAACCCTTTTTGGTGCTACATAGAATCCTTTTCAAATTCATCTACAGCACATTCTCCATCAATCTGAAGAACCATTTCACGATGCGTAGAACCCTTTAGTAATGCAAAGAGTTCTTTGAGTGTTCATGGTTCTATATAGAATCAATTTATTTACTAAACCCTTGAACCCTTAAAAAACCATCTTTTTTAAGGGTGTAGACCCTAAAAGACTAAGTTAAACCATCTGAAACTAGCAAAAGCTGGTTTTAATTTGATTTTTTAACAGGGGTGAATACAATCATCTTGATTTTGTTCAGATCAACTTAGTGTGAGCATGTCATTATATGGCAACATATGCTGAAACCTTTTAATTTCCTTAATAAGTATTAATTAGTATTTATCCAATTGCCACCTCTCCAATAACAATAATTTCTATTAGCTTTGCAGTGTTATTTTCGTGCAAAGCTAATGGTGGTGCTATAGCAGCTGTACACTTGGAGTCTATAAAGACATTTAAAGCTTATAACTGCTTGTATCAGCCATTCAGGTAAGCTGTTTTTTATTTTGTGTCTTACTGTTTTACAGAGTCCTATAGTAATGATTTGAATTGAAATCTTGGCATGTTCTTTTCTAGTACTTGATAAAGTGAAATGCTGCTGTGAAATATATTCTGTTCTGTTAGCTTTATAGCCGTAGGGTAATAGTACACGTACAAAAAGCTTGATGTGCAATGTAAACATTGTTAAAGCTTAAAAACAAACCATTCACTGCTCAGTCACAATAAAGGACAGTCAATCAGAAAACATGTCATGTACAAATATTTGGCTTAAAGGTAAAGATAAAAAGCAGCCTGTTTAATTCTAAGGGACAGCAAGAGGCTAGAAAATTGTAAAATTGTGAAAATAATGAAGACTGTTTTCGGTTTATAAACGCACATAATAAATGTCATCAGTGGACCACAGGGAAAAAATAAAATACAAGGAAAATGTAGGATATGGGCCCTTTAAAGTCAGTAATACTGGACTTTCCAAGTATAACAGATTTGCTATTTTAGCTTTAGATAGTGGGAGGACTTGTGTGTCTTGGAGGGTATGGTGAGGCCACAGCTCCAGCTGTAGAAGGACAGCACTGATGAGGATGTGGGCTGATGGGACGTCTTCTTTATTTACACCTGCTCTTTAATCAAGACTGCACTGAATAAAGCTGGGACAGGTTGGTGGAGGCGTCTCAGGACTTCACCGCTTTTGTGTCAGCGTCTTGCAAAGGGCAAACTCTGCAGTTCCACTGCTCCTGCTGAGAGGACGCTGTGCTCACTCCCTCTTCAAAGCCACATGCACAGTTTCTGTCAGACGCTGATGCCATTTGATTGCCCATCAAATCCAAAAGGGGCCTTTGTACTTCATTTGCATGTCAATAGTTCAGCTTTTTCCACATGGCTCTCATGAATGGCTGGGCCCTCTTTTTTAATGTTTGAATGAGATGTGAAGGAGGTATTGTGCTGGGGTCACTCACAGGCCATGCACAAGATTTTATTTTATTTTTTTTGCAATATGTAAATCAATTTTGGCCTTCTTCTTAATAAAATCTGGCATAATCATTTAAATCAAGTGAGGAGAAAATGACCTATCCATGCAATATTTCATGATAACTGTTGCCAGGTTGGACAAGCTTTATAGAATGTTGGCAAAAATGCCCTCCATAGTAATGCATTTAGGTTGGAGTTTAGAGTATTTACATAATATCAGGTTTCCAGTAAAAAGCCATTATGGAATATGTTGTTCAATGGTTAATGAGTTAAACCTTCAGTTTGGGCCATAAATGTCAAAACTTTGTGAAAAACGAAGTAAAATAAAAACTCTGTTATAATTACTGCTAGCGCCCCTATGGAATTCTAGTAGTATGTTAGCACTAAGCTAACAGCAGTTCATACCAACAGTATTAGATTAAACATGGACATTTGAAGCTTGTAACAGACCTTGTATGTTGCAGTTTAACGTAACTTTTACAACAAAGAGCCCCGGCATTGAGCTTTCCATTTCTAACAACTGACTGCAATACATAGTTTAGTCTACCACTACTAATAGTGATGTATCTAGAACTGTCCAGAAGGTCTAAAATGATATTTTTTTCCACAGCATTTGTCCCACCCATTAGAAGTCAAAACATGATTGACTGATTTCACCGTCAGTTCCCAATTATGTTAGTTGTTGATCTGACATGTTAGGCTTCAGTTCAGCTTCTGAAGTCTTAATCTGTGAGAGAGCTTGCTTGGCTTTATCTACCATGACACCACAAGCGAAAAAAATTGATTGACAGTTTTCTGTTGGGTGTTTTAAGAACATACACCTTTCGTGTCCAACTAATACTTAACAATGAAAAAAGAGTATTACTACAATGCAGAGTTTACATACAACAAACATGATGATTCCATTAAATAAAAATGAACTAAAGTTACAGACATGTATTTTTTTAAGAAATAATTAGAAATAATTAGGCCTTCTCTGGAGGTCTAGAAGGCCCTGAGGGTTCCCTATGATGTTGTTGTAACTAATCAAAACTAGTCCGGTTAGAAAAAGCAATATGTTTTCCACCATGCTAACGATTTCCTAACAAGAAAACTACATCTGGTCTGTGCTACCAATGTGGCCTTTCACGTGCATATGTACATATCAGTTGAAATGAATGGCGCAGTTAAACATCCATCTTTTGATAATAACTGAGTTATGCACTGCAATTTGTTATTAGGCTGAATTGGAATTTTTGTAAAGCTTGTCCAACCTAGCAATGATAGCTATGAAGGAATGCAGTCATGGACAGAGCATGAATAAGTCCGTTAAAGGAAAGACCAAGAAGGACAGCAAATGAGATAATAGCACTGAAAGGTCTAGTGGAGTGTCCTGCCATGTTTTAATGGCAGTATGGTAATACTGAATTTACAACAACAATAACAGGTACACACACTTCCTGAGAGTAGTTTTTGATTTTCTTTGAGACGTGTGGAAAACTAGAGGAAGAACATGATTATCTGTCATATACGTCTCCAGTTTTGTCACTTTCTTGGCACAGATTTCCAGTTCTTCCTGAGCAAGCCAGACTCTTTGCTGATTCACAAACACATGAAAATATGAGGCTGCTGTGCATACTGATTCTTCATCCCTTCTCCCCCTCTAGTTCTGTTTCTTTTTTTATATACTGGCCCATGGGGGATCATTATGAGCAGAGAGCAAGAGATAAAGTGCAACGGGAGAAGGGATGCGGCATTTAATGTGTCAGAAAGATAGACATACAGATGTTATTTTTCCTGAGCAGACTCGCTAGTTTTTATGAGTGCTAGCATAAATGAGAGAGAGAGAGGATGGGAGAGAGAGGACAATAGACTCTGGAGTAAGTGATAAAAGTCTTCAGTGAATCCTCCAGAAGTTTATATTCAGTATTGCAGCTGACGAACGCTTCTTTTTTTTTCTTAGAGTTTCTTGTTTTGCTGTCATTGTTAAGATGATTATTAAATCAGCCCCTGAATAATGGATCCTATAGCACATAAATTGACAATCTCAACTAGTTTAATCATGATAAATATGAAGTGAATTCAGGAATACACTTAGAAAGTGGCAAAAAAGAGCAGATAAAGGAAAAAGCCTAAAGCAAACTAGAAGTAGCCATGTTTAATTTAAAACGTGTGCCACTGTGAAATCAGTTTAGTTGCGGTGGCAAACGAGCTTTGAAACCAGGACAAATCAGAGTTAGAGTTGCTGTGCCAACCTCTGTTGCTTCAGAGCGCCAAGCCCTGCATCTGAATCTGATGAACGCAATATAAAATGTTACAGGACTGAGGATAACGCATTTTCCCCAGAACCTTTCCCATCTTAGAGCTTCAAGCTCCACCTTGAATGAATGCAGTTTTTTCAGTTGCCATTGCTGAAACAAAACAGCTGATTCAACCCCCCAGAACAGCTCCTTATTCAGAAAAACAACACACACTGCCTCCAAAATGCATTCAGAACCTCAAGCCTTAAAGGAGAATTCCATCAATTATTCAAAATTCCTGCTTTATTAAATGGTTGAGGTGTAAAATGCACCAGAAACTTGCTGAGTCAGTATTGTTCATAGTTGTGGTGATAGTAACTAGATTTCTGAAGAGTTTAATGCCTCTAATGCCTCATTGTCAAAGAAGCGAAAACGTGATAACCACCATAGATTCTACTACATGCTTGGAGAGGGAGGGGTATCCAGTTGGTTACAATTTCCAACCTCACCGCTAAATGTCACTAAATCTTACACATTGCACCTTTAATTTAAATCAGAATTTTTAATTATACCCATAAAATGAAGTGGAAAGCATGCGAAATTGCTGTACGTTTCTGTCTAAATGATGCATTTTGCTGAAAGAATAACTCACAGAATACAAGCATAGGTCAGATTGTCCAAAAAAGGATTTCTCTTGGCAAATAAGATGTGTACAGAAACAGTGGGGATACATATAGAGTGCTGCAGACTGCGCTACTGAAGGGTTTTGAATAATGACATACATCTCTGACAGCTCTGTTTGTGAAACTACAGAGAAAATGTTAATTGAACCCTACAGTGTAGAGCTGCTTCTCAGTGCAGCTCTGAAGCTCCACCTGTTTGTCTCCAGTTTGGCTGGTGTTTATTTACATTTACATTTCTTCCCTTTACATTCACATTTACTACATAAAAAAGCTCATGCTGAATGGATGATGATGAACAAACCCCTCTAGGTTAATGACAAAAACCCAGAGAAAATGGGCACATAAATCGACAAATTATATATTTAAAGAAATAATACATTACATTCCTAATTAATTAGCATGCTTCCCTGTGACAATAGAGTAATCCCTCCACCCACTCTGAGCTAATTGAAGAATCTGGCTTGGCAGCGCAGCACCCAGCTGTCACACACACAATCAATTTTCTCCACTCTGGTACAGTCAACTGTGCCTATCAAACGCCACGGAGCACAATTCCACCTAAACTACTACACTATACTCACTGAATAGAGCACAGTGGTTCAGTACATTAAGATTACAACTGATTTAAAAACAACAATAATTCTAAGATAAATTAATATTATTTTTATTATTATTATCATTATTAGTATTATTATTATTGACATTACATGTTGGACATCCAGCATTTGCCTAAACATGCCAATCACCCAAACTCTTAAAATTTCAATTTTCTTGTGTTGGAGATATTTATTCATGACCTTTTTATTTTCATGGGCCTAGATAAGGACATCAAGAAGTCCTTGGTCAGTGAAATGGGATTGAGTTTTCTGATTAAATATGAAATGGTCTCATTAAATAATTCATGGTCCATCAATGACAGGATGTGGACCTGTGCATATTTGTTTATCCAAGCACTAGCTGATGACTTCACATGTGCTTTTTTGTCATTCTGAAAACTCTATCAGGGTTTTGTGCTGTGTTTTTAAATGTATTCAGAGTAGGTGATATCCTCACGATACTCATCCCTTAAACATCTCTTGAGTTGCTTTAAAGAGAAGAAAATTAGCTTTAGATTTTAAATCTTTACACTGCCATGTATAAAATGATTGAGATGAATTTTGGCCTCATTTGTCAGAGGTTTAGATGATCAAATTTGATCAGTAGAAGAAGTGAAGAAGAAGAAGAAGAAGAAGAAGAGGAGGAGGAGGAGGCAAAGACAGAAGACAAAGAAGAAAAGTGAGTAAAAAGAAAGAAGAGAAGCAAAGAAAGAACAGGAAGAACAACAGTCAGAGGAAGAATAGGAGAAAGACAAAGAGGAAAAGCAAAGGAGGAAAAAGCAGAGGAAGAGGCTGATGGGAAGACAGCAGAAGGAATAAAAAGCATAGAAATAACAAGAAAGAAGAGAAGCAAAAGAAAGAAGAGGAAGAACAATAGGCAGAGGAAGAACAGGAGAAAGACACAGAAGTGAAGCAAAGGAGGAAAAAAGGAGGAGGAGGGGAAGACAAGAACAAAAGCAAAATAGTAAGAAGAAGAAGAACAAGAGTAGGTGGATGAAAAAGAAGAAGAGGAAGAGGAGGAGAAGTCAGAGGAAGAAGAAGAAAAGAAAGAAGAAGAGGAGGAATTGAATTCATTTCATTAGCCTATGGACTGCAAGGGTTATGAACGTGTGGTAAGAAAGTAATAAACATTTATAAGAGTCAGCACTGATTAATTTACAAAATCTTACAACTATTTTGCACTATAAAGCCTTTTAAGCTAAAAGTTCATAAGAATGCAAGATGAACTCAGATCATCTCATCTTAGTGGATTGTATGCAAGGCCATTCCTTGTCCTCAGGCTAGGCTCGTGTTGGTTTCTCCAGGCTACAGTTACTCCTGGCAGCTAACGAGGCTGGCAGTGTTGTCTTCTCAGAAGTGTACACCCCCTTGAGGCAGTGTAAACCTTTCCAACAGTTTTGCTGTCTCTAGAGACGCGGAGGCACAGCTGCTTCATCTCCACAGTATGAGTAGAGATGTGAGAGCAGTTCGGCTCCGAAATGCCGGGCCTTAGTTTGCTCAAGGTTGAGTCCCTCCCCCACAGAGCCAGCATTTCTCACTCTAGCCGCGCTTTCAGTGGGACAGTGCTCTCTCTCCCCGTGGTGACTTGATTTAGGACAGTGGGTGGAGATGGGTTACCTGATCTATCTGTTCCCCCTTTTGAGCACCGCCGGTGTGTAATTGGTCCATCTGCTCCGTGTGTTTGAGGGATTGGTTTACCTGGCAGGAGGTGCGGAGTTAGTTTTGCTCGCGCTCAGCTGGGCTTTTATGACTGACAGTAATAGGAACTGCTTGAGACAGTACTTTCTGTAATCGCACTCTGCTTCATGGCATGTTTACTGTTTCTACAAAACCAGCGTAGCACTTCTAAAACTTGTAATGTTCCGTTTTGAATCTACAAAAGCTTTTACATGCAGTAGGTTAACTGACCTATCCGTGCTCCACCCTCAAATCCAGGTTTCTGTTGCATGATTATACAAGCTTTACAGAATCCCAGATAGCAGCAGGATAGCGAGCCTTTGTTGGTCCACTGATGGCAAAGCTGGCGGCCCACTGGCTTTTTGCTCAGCGATTTCTGGGCGGCCCAGTGGTGGTTAAGCAGAGTATTAGACAAAATGGCACGTTTCACAGATCATTTTCCACTCACAGTCCAATTTACTTCATTTTCCTTCATTTCCTGCTCTCATTATACTTTGTAAATTAGTAAATCATTTGAATCTAGCACTGTGACAGCAACATTTTCAACAGAATCATGTTTTATTAGACCTACTCGTTATTTTTTCCTCAGTTGTTCGTAATATTTGTCTTAGTTCATTTTCCAAAATAAAAGTCTGTGTGAGTTTAATATAAAAGATGTTTGAGGAGATTAAAAACTAGTTAGACTTTGTATGCAGGACAGAAATCTGGGTGGTCTGAGGGTGGACCAGCAGTGGCATACAGTAAGCAGGGTGCTCACAACTCAAAGTGTAGTCCAACAATTACTAATTCTAGCGTAGTTTAGGTAAGCTGACGTTAGCATGGTTGCAAATTTATAGTTGTCTTATAAGGCTTTAGTTAGCAACAACAACATAGTTTAGCCCACTATAGCATTTTAAACTGGAAACGTAATGTTAAGGCTGGATATACTTTCAACTGTGATGGTTGTGCATACATCAATGGAATGGGCACGCAGCATCTGCTATTGTAGAGCATTTTATACTGACTTTCATAGCTTTTTAAGAACAGTAACAATATTGTTCTGTTCACTATGTGGCCCTCTGTGCAAAATGTCAATTTTAAATGTTTAAAACTCTAGAAGAAACGAGTGTTGGCTAGCCTAAAGCCAAAAAGTGCTGCTCAGCTAGCTAATTTACTTTTACAAATTGCAGATAAACTCTATACATGATTTTACACTTATTATAATGATGCAGAGATGGTCACAAGTCAAGTCTTGAGTCTCTAGGGCTGAGTCCAAGTCTCTAGTCTGAGGTGTGAGGCTTTAGTAGATCATTTTAGTTTAGCCTCATTGTTGGCTGCTGGTATTTCATCATACAAAAGTAAACCACTAATAAAGATCCTTGTCAGGGTCGACAAGGCTTGAAATAAAAAACCTTACATTAAGACTGGAAAAACCTTCAGTCTAACAGAACTGAAGCATGGCATGCATTAAATCCAGTGTTTAAAAGAAAGAGGCAAACCAACTTGAAATGGTTGGTTAGTCTGTATAGCATCTATGCTAGCTAGCTAGGCTAATAGCTAACTAACTGAAGTGTTAATAAGTTTTAAAGGAATGAAGGAATTCCTGTAACTGACTTAAAACTTTAACTAGATTAGTTGACAACTTCAGTTTAACAACTGGGCTTAACTGGGCTTCATTCTATCCATCAGGTGAATTATTTGAAGCTGATGCTACAGTGAGCTGTAAGAGCATTACATTGAAATAACTGCGCATGACCATCTCGACAAAGTTACACGTGGTTGGCGGTTCCAACTCAGTCAGTTTGGTTTACGCTTTTTTTTTCAGGCTGAACTTTCATAAGTCTGAGACAAGTCATACCAGTTAAGGGTCTGGGCTGAGTAGTGAGTCAGCCACCAACTCTGCCATGCAACTCTCACTCGAATCCCTGTCTGTCTAAAGACTGCCCTCATCTTTTGAGTTTGGCTTTCTCTGTGTTTTATGATTCCCAATAACTGGCTAAGCTCCTTATAAATGTTTTTTTCTCCTCCTGGATCTCCACTTTAAGTCTTCATTTTCTTCATTCAAAATTCAAAAACTGTCATTTACCATTTCATTTGCACAGAGATTAGGATGCATAGAGTGGCTGTATTTAAAATAAAATACAAACTAGAAAATTAAATGTGTTTCCCTAACTCAGGGTTCGGCAAAACATGGCTCCAGAGCCGCATGCAACTCTTTTACTGCCCCATTGCGGCTCCACAGCAGAATTAGATCTTTAGGTAAAAATAAAATAATCCTCTTTTGCAGTAAAATAAAGCTCTGCTGATCGTTCTAACACAGTTTTACCAATAAATGGTCTTAAACGCTCACGTTAATAGCTGCTTAACCCTGAGATTGGCGCGCAGACTGCTGGTAACACAGGAACACAGACAACAGTCTCGCCTAGCTAGTAGCTAACAATAAGGCAAAGAGAAAGATTTAAGACGAACATCGATAATATGGAGACAAATGGACTTATTTGCATTTATAATCACTTCAGCTGGTTTCCTGATATGTTTAATCTGCAACGAGAAACTGTCAAACACTAAAAAGTCACAAAGCTCTAGTCAGCTTCTCGGTTGCCAGCTTGTTGTTTGAATTTTCACATTCCACCTAAAATGGTGCAACAGTTAGCTACATAGTTAGCTACATTCTGGGACCTCAGGCACCATTTAAGGTGGAATGGGAAAAATCGAACAAGAAGCTGGTGAATTAAGACTTCAGCCTTGTAAAAGGTCAAACATTGAGAGACATTTTACAAAAAACTATTCCACTATTGCATAAGCGGTTTAGATGTATGTATTCCACTATTGCGGAAAAGTTTCCTGCCAGAGATGCAAGAAAAGCAGCTATAGCTGAGCTAAAGCTTAAAGCAGAGCAAAGTAAGTCTGTGTTTTCCTTCATATTATATTTTTTTGCCTATACTAGGACATTAGCACACACTGAGACATATTTACAACCAAGATGGTGAAACATTACTTCAGTAAACTGAACATAAAATGATTTAGATTTATGATTTTTGTTGAAACTTGACAAAATGGCTCTTCTTAACGTTGGGGTTGTCGACTACTGCCCTACCTGAACGCTGGATGCCTTGTGTTTCTACCATCGGCCTCCCTTCAAAATTCTCAGTTTGGTTCATGCCATCCGTGTCCTCACTGCTGGTTAGTTTTTCATGTGCATAACGTGCCATTCGACAGCCACGCAGATCCCTCACGACAGATGCGTGCCCCTGCGTGTGACAGTCTTTTGGCCTCATGACCCTTAAGATGCATCAAATATAAACCAGGCATGAGTTAAGTGCTACAAGAAAGAACACTGTTGTGGGCGGAGCATGAGTCAAGGCCATATACTAAAGGGCCACAACTCCACTGAAAGGTGAGTGTCCAGATCCCCACAAATAGAAACAGTCAGTGCCCTTGAGGCTGAGTCAATATAATTTAATCTTTTTCTGGTTAAATGCAGCTCTTGCATTAATCCCTTAGCCTCAGCTAATAGTTCAATGTCACTGAAAATTCCACTGGATGAGAAGTAGTGGAGAGTTCTTTGAGAGTTCTTGTTGATGTCAACAGCCCTCTGAAACTTATCTTACGGTCTGAGAATTCAATTATTAGTACAGTTGCATGAACCGACTATTTAAATCTTTTCTGGGATGTCAGCAGCAATCTAGCTAGTCTTACAGCAATAGCTGGCACTTTTCTTTCAGTCCAACCTCACTCACCAGTGTTCTTGTTTTTTTTAGAATCTGGCAAACATACCGTCTGAGTCAGATGAGGCAGTTTCTTTTGGGCTGGCAATTACTGTTGACTGCCAGAGGAAATTGTCAGTGATGTAGCTACTGTGTGGCTGAACAAGCCAAGAAGCCTCAGTGTTGTTCCAGCATTGGAAAGGTTGATCTGCAGCGCTAAAGAGTACAACTTCATTTTATATTTGACAAAGCAGTTGCATTTGTGAATACATCAGAAAAGGCTGGGGAGCATTTTAAAACACTTCTGTTCCAATAAAAGATGGAGGTTTTGAAAATGTATGTGAAGCTGGGACTGGACTATACTATGTTTCAGTGCAGAGGAATCGCACATTCTGTAAGCCTTGAAACAGCATCTGTCACAATGACAAAGCACTGAAACTACTGCTCTCTGAAACTGGGCAGTTGTAGACCTTGAGCTCATCACAGCATATATTTACTTTTGCTTCACTGGTTTATACGAGGAGGAGGAGAAGATCTACTGGAGGAGATTGTTCTACTGCTTTGTGCCACTAAGATAAGACACAGAAGTCAAGTTATTTTTTTCAGGAGATATTTCTGAGGAGATTAGTTATAAGGTAATTCATTTGATTGAGAAAGCTGAAAGTCGGAGGAATCAGACTCCTGACAACCATGCAAGATCTGACAGACCGCCAAAACTGTCACCATCAGATAAACCATACTTAACGCTTTCATCTCCACTCTTGCTTCAGATCTGAAAAATCCTCAGATGTTTCTGTCCATCCTTCCACTGTGAGAAGACAACTCAAAGTAAGGAGTCTGAAAGGATGTGTGGCTGTCAGGAAGCTGTTACTGAGAAAAGGAAAAAAACAAAAATGAATAAAATTTTGAAAATGTTCAAACAAAGCTGCTGGTGTTCTTAGAACAATAGACTGAACACCCCAGAGTCCAGACCTCAACATCATAGAATGTGTATGGGATTATTTGGATCATGAGAAATAGAAAATGCAACCAACCTGTAAGACTGAACTTTGGAGGTGTGGAAAAATATTCCTACAGGTTACTTTGAAAAACTGAGAGCAAGTCTTCCAAAAAGGTTGTGTGTGTGTTTGGGTGATAAATTGTGCACTAACAGATGGGCTAATATATAAAATGTAATATACATATTCTAATAGTTTGTCCCTTGCTATTTTTGCTGTTGAACTTAACATCCCCACAGGTGCACCACATCTGTTGCAGTGTACATCTCCATGCCCTCAGCACAGTTCAGCAATGTGATGACTCTTGTGGTTTTGCGCTCTCTCCCTGTCACTGTTGTCTTTGCTGTGACGCTCAGCAAAGCTTCCATCTGTTCTGGATTTCATGTCTGTGGTGGAGACGCAGGCCTGGGAAACTCTTGTCCCATCAGCCAGGCCACTCCTCGCAATGAGTCAGTGTGGAAACTGAGCCCACCTCCACACACTGCTGCTGCGGTGACTGCCACCTCGACTGTAGCATCTGCTAGCTTTTCTTCAGCTCCTGCTGCCTCACCCACCAAAGATCAGCAATCATGAAAAACAATTTCACTGTGAATTTTCATACTAAAGATTTTATGTAAGACTTAAGAATATTTTTGTTACAGGTGCCCAGTTTGAAAAAAGTGCTGTTCTTTACATTGTGTGAACACTTGAGGACAAACAGGCCAATAGAAATCTACTTTAAATAGCGTCTCATTACAATAACATACATTACTGTGCAAACATAGAGCCCAATTTTCTATTCTAGTCAAAACGCCCATTAAGTTCAAGTTATTCACCTTTTAGTGTCAGAAAAAAGCAGAATGCATATATTTACCAGAAAATTACACAGAAGCCTCAATTGTACATAATATCCATTTTTTCAGTATTTAATTAGTCCACTCTTTATCTTTGTGCACGCTACTGCCACTTTAAATCTTCCGTACTTCCACTCTTAAAACCAATGAGTTACAGCTGTTTACCCAACAAAAGCTGCTCCCAAATGAGTCACTGACATTATGTTCCCCTTCGAAGAGATAACATTCACACAAGCAGCTACCCAAACACAACTTAGTTGTCTTGAACATTTTTTCTCAAGTGCTCAAATGGCTAAAGGAGCTGTTTCTGAGGAGATTAGATATAAGATAATCTGTTGTATAAGGAAGGGGAAAGCTAAAGAAAAATAACAGAAACAAACAGGAGTTTCCAAAACTGGAGTTCAAAATATATTTAAAGGGTATAGAGAAAATTGGACTCATAACAGCCAAGCAAGACCTCCACCAAAACTGTCAACACCTGATAAACAGAAAAAAATTGCACCATAACAACAAAACGTGACATGTTTGTAAAACATGGAGTAAGATTTTATGGAATTATGAGTCTAAATTTGTTATTTGGATTATTATATGATTGTAAGAAGCAGAAAATGCAACCAGCCTCTAGGACTGAACTTTGGCAGTGTGGAAAAATATCCCTGCTGATTTCCTTGAAAAACTGAAAGCACTAATTACTGAAAAATATTTTTTTGTGTAATTATTTGTTCCATGTTTGCTTTCTGCTTTTTTCTTATGCAGTTTAATTAATAACTTGTACTTAATAACTGTTTTCTCTGGAAGTTATATAAATATAGGGCAGGCCTCTGACTTTTGCACGCTTTTTTCTTTACCATTTCAGAGATATAAAATTTTGACCGTGCACAGTATGTTGAATAAATGGCATGTGCATGTCAAACTCTTTCTACCACAAATTTCCTGAGACACCAGGTGTCAAGCTCGCTACACACACATATTTGGCAGTGACAATGCTGCAGAAATTGTGCAAAAGCATGCAGGATGTGCTGAACACTGTATAGTGATGAAAACTGGTCCAGTGTTTCTGAAGACTAGAATCATGCTGTGGCCTTTTATTTATCATTGAATTTTATCTGAATATCAGCATTTCTAGCAGGCTAATGAGTTTCTTTGTGTGTGGTTCAAATGGTTTGTAGTCTATGTTCTCGAGCTAGTCAGGGTTACAAGGACTGTGTTTTCAGTGTGGATAAGTGTTCTGACAGTGGCTATTGAGTTTTGCCCTTTAAAATCATTGCAGTCTAAAGGAATCACTGTTTATGATGAGTCATCATGAGTCGGCGCAATTATACAGGGATAGAAGACTGTTCACATAGTGCAGCTAAACACAGTGAAAAGGATCAGCAGCAGCCGATGTAAGTGTACAAGTCTGTGTAATGGTCAGTGAACAGGATAAGCAGTTAAAGTAATAACTGTTTGCACTTTAAAACCTGTGTGGGGAGTATTCTGCTATAAGCACAAAATATTGCTCAGAGTATGTAGAAGAATGCTTATAGACTTTAATGCCGGAGAAGTGTAATCTGAGAACAGTTACTAAGATGACATACTTCTGTAGACCTACATAAACAACAGATAATGTAGTCAAGCAATGCATTAATAGAAAAGTGTTTGCTCTTAGCATTGTGTGACTATAGTATCTGTTATCACGGAAAACTGAATATTCCATGTTTCTTTGAGATACATCAGTTTGATGTACAGACCCACAGCTCATATATGGCAAAAGAGCCAGTCACCAATGTAAAATAATGTAATTAAACACACACAACAAGGAATCAATATTCGAAAATCCATATAATCATAATTGGGCAAAAAAGAATGTATTATGCATGGCGCAGTGGGTAGCACTGTCACCTTGCAGTAAAAAGGGCCTGTGTTTGATTATCTGGTCGGGTGACCAGGGTGCTTTTGGTGTGGAGTTTCCATGTTCTCCCTGTATCAGCTTGGGTTTCCTCCCACAGTCCAAAGACTGTCATGATCTGGCGACATGTCCAGAGTGTTTCCTGCCTTCTGCCCAATGACTGCTGGGATAGGCTCCAGTAACTTAGGAGGATAAGCAGCTTAGATTTTGTGTGTGAGTGAAAGTATTATCATTTGAAAATACTCAGGAAAGTACAAATCCATCAAAATGTACTGTAACAGAGTATCTGTAACTAGCCACTACCTACCTGTGTATTTACACATTTATCTGTCTATTTACAAAGTCCTTATAAGAAAGTCTGTCCACTCGGCAGCCATCTCAGCAATGCTCATACCAGGCTCCTATCTCTTTGAACAGGGGAAGACCTAAAAACTCGAAATTGAAGGCCAAAGTACAATTTCAAACAATATATGAAATCACTGGTGAGATCTGACAAACATCTCATAAATAGTGTGCAGTGTTTGGCTCAAATAATGCACAGAATTTTATTTTTTCACAATTGAGGGGGCTTTTCCCGTTCTGTCTTTACCAGCAGGCCAATTGGTTCATTTTGTAGAAGGGTGGGACTTTCCCCATAAATAGACACCATATTGAACATCAAGGCTTTCTCCTTCTTTTTCCAACCAGTGACCTGTCACTTCCTTTATAACATCCCTGCTATTTAGTCTAAAGCAGTTTAGTCCCACCCATACATGTTGAATGAATGCATGCACGGTCTAGATGTCAGCGTTAACATGTGGACCTGAAATTATGAGTGGCTTACATCCTACCACTTTGTCCAACAGACTAATACCAGGTGCAGTGTCCTTAAACAGTTTTAGAAAGAATTCACATTCTACCTGAAAGCCCTTGAAATGTAGTTCTGCAAGGGAATGCAAAAGGAGAGTGGCTATGGCTATATGAAATGTAGATATAATACAATTATTTATTGAATCAAAAATATTTCATTATCTGACTATTGACCAATTTCTTGCTTAGACAGCAGTGACATTTACTATTAGAGACAGGCCTTCAGTTTAGGCCTTAACTGACCAAAAACTTGATAATGCTAATGTCTGCTAGTGCTCTTATGGGATTCTATCAGTGTGCTAGTGCTAAGCTAATATTGATTCACATTTACATTTTTTGGCTATTCTAGATGTTTTACCTGAAGTTTTTTAGCAGAAATATTAACATATATGTTTACCTTGTGTGTTATCTTACAGTTTTACAGTAACCCTCTCAGTAAAGACCCAGGCTGATGCTTTTATTCATTTTTAACATCACTTTTACTCACAGTCAGTAACAGATCTAGGACTTCCAGAAGGCCTGAAGTGATGTTTTTTTCTCAGAAAACTGCACACATTGGATCAGTTGATTCCACTGTCTGTTTATAATTATGTTAATGGTTAGGCCTTCAGTTCAGCTCCTGAGGTCCTAACAAATGATATTGCTTGCTTGGCCATATCTACCTAGATACCACAGGGGAAAACATTTCTCATGGCATCACTTTCTGTTGGGCATTTCAAGAATATAACCCCTTTGTTTTCATCCAAAACATTGCAATGAAATAAGTACTGCAACACTTTACAGAGTTTAAATACAACAAGCATGATGATTCTATAAAATGAATATGTTCTGCAGATGATGGCTAGAAAATAGGGAACAAGTTCAAAAAGTTAACATCTCAAAACTTTGCTGTATTTATAACAACAATATGGACAAAACAATCTCACACTGTAATTAAAGAGCAAAATAGTCTTGCCTGCCTGCAATGGCAATTAAAGGACTAAGCAAGAGAATTAAACAGAAGTTATGTAGTTTGAATTACTACAGTAGGCAAAACAACATAGAGATTTCAATGAAAAAGCTGTTTTGATGAATAGTCTTACTAATTATGGTCAATAAGGTCTTTCGGGACAACATTGAAAAGAGCTCTGTTCACTTAATGAGCCTTTTCTCTCATCACAGTTCCCAGAGGACATTCATAAATCAGATGTGTGCCCCTAAGAAAAACAATAATAATAACAACACTAATCCACAAGCACAAAAACAAAAAAATAAATCTCCCATCATTGGTCACCCTAATAGCAGAGTCATCCTAAACAATAGTCTATAGCATGTCTGCACCTTGAATTTTTAATAGCAGCCATTGATTTGGCTTTTTCTACTGTCCTCACTTGAAAGCCCTTGTACAAGTGTTCTTTTTCAAGGGAAAAAAAGTGAGTCTACTACAAAAAAGACAACGTTGAGTGCTGTGCCAAATAGTCTTTAACAGCATATAAATGTGCATGGATATTAAATAAATACATTTAAAAATCACATTTTCTTCCCATTACAAGTGCTCAAGATGTAACACCTCAGAAAATGAAGGCCCCATTTGTTCTGCTGAAGGCTTGAGTATGGAAAGTGGAGCTTGTCCTGAGTCTGCGTCTCTCTAGAGACACAGCTTATGGGACTTATTCCACACTCTCTTCATTCTCAGCTGTTCTCTTTTACTGCTCTTTTTTCCTGACGAATTATGTCTTGCAGTAAGAGGGAAGAGTCTCAAGTCTTTAGCAGTAAGGAGGGACTATCTTCCAAGCTGCGTTGTAAAAAGCAATTTAAGCGACAATGAAATATTTAAGAGTGCACATTTAGCCTTTCCCCAATAATAATTTGCTCCTCTTAATTTAGAGCAAATTTGGTTCTCAGGCTCCTTAACTACACAGTCTTAATTAATGCCAGTAAGATTAAAAAGGACCTGGTAAAAGGCGCCAGTTGTTATAGTAACTCATCATCTGAGATAAGCTTTAGAACAATTTGCTTTCATGAAATAGCAAATTTAAGCTGGCACAGTGTACAGAAGCACTACGCTGCAAATTTACTATGCAGATATGGATAAAGCGGGAGATGCTCTATTTTCAGTTAATCACAGCCATAAACAAACTGCACTTTATCGTGCTAGCGTATTTACATGTGGTCTTCTTATTGGATTGAAACCATTGCTGGTGCTCATCATATTCCTGTTGTTAGAGTCTCATGAACCTGTAGATCAGCTCTTTGCTTTTGGGTCAGAGGGAGCTTGGCATCTGGAGTGCATAGATGTGTAAAACGCTGCTTGGAAAAAAACAATAGATTAATACATGAATGTTCGAAATACAATTGACCTGCCTATGCACCACCCACAAATGTGCTCTATCCTATTAACTGCTGCAAGGTTGAAGAAGTGATACAGAATGTAGCAAAATATCATATCCAGTCTAATAAGAAATTGTAGTGCACAACTCAGCTTTTGACAAAATATGGAAATAGTTAACAACATAGTCCAGCTCAATAGAGCAGCATTTTAAACTGGAAATCTAAACTTCTATCTTACTTCATTAGGTTGATTGGGATTTTTGCCTACCTTAAGTAAAGCTTCTCCAGCCTCACAACAGTTGCTATGTAAGAACATGTAGGGCCACATTTGTGGGCGGAGCCTGGATAAGCCAAATGTCAAAAATATAGTACTTTGCAAAAGTCAGAGACCATCATAGAATGAATACATGCATGAATGAATGAATGAATTAATTAATGGTGGTCTCTGACGTTTGTACAATACTGTACCTAAATACCTATCTTAATGAAAATAGAAAGTCAACTATAACTAATATTCCAACATTTCAAACTATTTGTCCTCACCTGTCTCAGTGTCCCTGAGTGAGTGTAAAGTTTCACCAAGCCCCATGCAAGGACGAGGACTAAGGAAGACGTGCTTAAGAGCCATCCAAGAACATAGGCCCAGTCAGGATATACGTAAACACGGTTGTACCGGAGAGGCTGATGCCTCACCATGTAAAATATGAAAAATCCCTAAAGGCGAAGGAAAGGCTGAGTGAAAGAAAGGAACTGACCAGTGATGAAGATGATGATGAAAATGAGAAAGACAATGTTTAATTCTTTCCAAAACAGGCCAAACAGTGGGCATACACTGACCGGCCACTTCATTAAGTACCCCTGGATTTTTAAACACCGTGTCCACTCACTGGACGATGTTGGCTGGATATTTTTGGTTGGTGGACTATTCTCAGTGGCAGTGATGCTGAAGTATTTAAAAACTCCTGTAGCACTGCTGTGTCTGACCCACTCATACCTGCGCAACACACACTAACACACCACAACAGTATCAATGAAGTGCTGAGAATAATCCACCACCCAAAAAATATCTGCTCTGTGGTGGTCCTGTGGGGGTCCTGACCATTGAAGGACAGTGTTAAAAGGTGGCTAGCAAGGTATGCAAAGAAGCAGATGGACTACAATCTGTAACTGTAGAACTACAGTGCACCTATTTGGTAAGTGGAGCTGATAAAATAGACAAAGAATGCAGATACAAGGAGGTGCACTTAATGAAGTGACCAGTCAGTGTATTTTAGGAAAAAACGACTCACAAGACACATCAGTGGTGTGAAATACCGCCAGCAGAATCTAAAGTACAAACTCGGCCGCTCTCCACACATGTCCTCAATGACACTGTACATGTGATCAGCCCCTGAGGGCATTCAAAAATAGGGAAATTCACTGTGTTAAATACATTAACTGAAATGAAACTACTCTTTTGAAAATGAACACTAAGCACTTACCAAAGATCCAGCCAATTACTAGAGATTCAAACAGTCCCATGAAGAGTAAGCAAGCACCACTACACGCATAATAATCAATTAACTGGAAGATGTAGACTCCTCCCTGTGGAGAGAGGATAGAGAGAACAATGGAAAAAAGAAAGAGGTTTTAATAGAAGGCATTCTTAAATAGTACAACACTGCCAGGAGAATCAAAATGATCACTATTTATACATCATACATTACTGCTTTGTATTGTCACTGAAATTAGAGGATTTGCTAACAGCTGTCTGTAGCTAATTTGTGCATGCATTTATTGCTATGGTAGCACATTTTGAATCAGACAGTTGGTTATTACCTGAGTTGTCATAAGAATCTGAAAGCAGAATGACGCTGTGCAGAAGAATAAGAGGAACAGCTCCCTTCTGTTGGGCCTACGCAGCAATGTCGGGAACATGTCGCTTAGTGATGACATCACCACCTCAATTGACATAAACTGCAAAACAGAAGAAGCACTTTGTTCTTTACACACTCATGCAAAAGTGAACATATATGCTACTTTGTAGTTCTACAATTATAGACTCAAGTCCATCTGTTTCTCTGCATCTTTTGTTAGCCCCATTTTACCCTGTTCTTCAGTTGTCAGGACCCCCATGGACCCTCACAGAGCAGGTACTATTTGGGTGGTGAATCATTCTCAGCATTGCAGTAACACTGATGTGGTGGTGGTGTGTTAGTGTGTGTTGCGCTGGTCTGAGTGGATCAGACACAGCAGTGCTGCTGGAGCTTTTAAACACCTCAGTGACACTGCTGGACTGAGAATAGTCCACCAACCAAAAATGTCCAGCCAACAGTGTCCTGTGGGCAGCGTCATGTGACCACTGATGAAGGACTAGAGGATGACCAACACAAACTGTGCAGCAGCAGATGAGCTACTGTCTCTCACATTACATCTACAAGGTGGACTGACAAGGTAGGAGTGTCTAATAGAGTGGACAGTGAGTGGGAACAGTGTTTAAAAACTCCAGCAGCACTGCTGTGTCTGATCCACTCATACCAGCACAACACACACTAACACAGCCCACCACCACATCAGTGTTACTGCAGTGCTGAGAATGATCCACCACCCAAATAGTACCTGCTCTGTGAGGGTCCATGGGGGTCCTGACCACTGAAGAACAGGGTAAAAGGGGGCTAACACAGTATGCAGAGAAACAGATGGACTACAGTCTGTAATTGCAGAACTACAAAGTGCATATATATATATATATATATATATATATACAGAAAGATAGATAAATAGATAGATATAACACCTGCTGGTTTACCTGTGTGTCTAGGCCCAAGAAAACCAGCATGATAAAGAAACAGGCTGCCCACAACTGTGGTAGTGGCATCCTGGCAGCTGCCTGAGGATAGGCTATAAATGCAAGACCTGGACCTTTGGAGGGAAACAAACGAAGATTCTAAGGTGAACACAAGAGGAAGGCAAACAGCTAACATTTCTGCTAGAAGCCAAATTATATTGTAGCCATGTAACTGTAGCAACTGTCTTAAAGTCATCAACACACTGGAGTAATGGATTACTTATCAAAACAAAAAATATATCAAAAACATCAATACAAAATGCCAAAGGGAGTCCTCAAGGCCTGGGGTTGAATGGAGCTAAACAGCTGAAAACATAAAGTTAAAATAGTTTCTTACTCCAGGACTTTCTTTAATTTTAGAAAGTAAAATGATGTATTTCACTGGCACTACTGCTACTGAATGCTGATTGGTTGGCGAGCGGAGCTGCTCACGCTCACTGACATCATGAACGTACATGAGGCACTGTTAGAAAATTCTATAACTTGAGTTCAAAATCATTCAGAAATATAACAGCAGTGTTAAAATGTTTTATGCTGTTCTGTGTTCAGGTGATAAATGCATTTTTCTATATAAAATGTTTTAATATTTACAAACCATTGTTTTGCTCAAATGTTCCATATTAACCCATTTATTTTGGACTTGCTTGGAAGCATCTTCTAGTGTTAGACAAACCCACTAGACATTACAAAGTAGCAGTTCTCCTCACTATAAATTCTCTGGTATTTATTAGCCTATAGCTCAGTGGCTAGGCTAGCAGTCAAGATTGTTTGACTCCACAGGGCTTCCCAATGGATGTATAACATGTTTGCAAAATGCATGCTGGGTTTTGTAGTGAGAAACCATTAACAGACAAAAACATAAAACAATATATAATAAAAATAATACTGTTAGTTCTGTCAAACTGATGAGGCTGAGGGAAACAATGCTGTGCTACATAATAACTGCATAACATGATATATTCAACTCCAGTTTTAAGCCTAAATGTCCCTTTAAACACTTCAATTACACAGCAACAAACATACACCTCATCTGTGTGTCCTTTCACATGCATATAAAATAACTATCATTTGACATAAAGCACACACTAAACGGGCATATTTTGTTATGTGCCACAATTTCTCATTAGGTCGAGTGGGACTTTGGCCAACTTTCTGTAAAGCCTGTCCAATCTTGGAACAGAAACTATGAAAGTAACTATAAAACAATACAAGGATAAGTTGTACTTAAGACGTTTATGAAATATGCGTTGCATATGCATATTTGCATGTTTGTTAAAACTACCTGACTCAGCTACGTCTTCAACATCAGCACCAAGCTGCTGTGCCATAAAGCCAAGTACTGAAAACACCACAAATCCAGCTATGAAACTGGTACAGCTGTTCACCACACACAGCCAAATGCTCTGTCTGCAACAAAGCATAAATAACAGGAGCCTGTATACAACTGTGTTTCCTAAAAAGTTGGGACACTGTGCAAAATGTAAATAAAACAGAATGCAATGATGTGCAAATCATTTATGTTCTATTTTTAACTGAAAATAGTACAATGACAATATATCAAAAGTTACATGACCATTTTGAATTTGATGTTAGCAACACATTTCAAAAAAGGTTGAGACAGTGGCATGTTTACCACTGCATTGCATCACCTTTTCTTTTAACAACACTCTGTAAGTGTTAGGTGACTGATGAGACCAATTGCTGTAGTTTTGAACATGAAATATTTTCCCATACCTGCTTGCTATTAGAACTTCAGCTGTTTAACAGTTCAGGGTCTCCATTGTTGTATTTTTATCATGTTATCAGTGGTGACAAGTCTGGACTGCAGGCAGGCCAGTTTAGCACCCAGACTCTTTTAATATGGAGCCATGCTGTTCTAATACATGCAGAACGTGGTTTGTCTTACTGGAATAAGCAAGGCCTTCCCTGAAAGAAGACATTGTCTGGATGTCAGCATATGTTGCTCCAAAATCTGTATATATCATTCTCTATTAATGGTGCCGTCACAGATGTGCAAGTCACCCATGACGTGTGCACTAATGCACCCCCATACTATCACAGATGCTAGCTTTGGAAATGTGCACTGATAACAAGCTGGATGGTCCCTTATCTTCTTAGCCCAGAGGACGAGTGTTCATTACTTTCCACTTCACCTCAGTCCATCTTAAATGAGCCCAGAGAAGGCGGCGGTGTTTCTGAATCCTGTTTATATATGGTTTCTTCTTTACATGGCAGAGCTTTAACTTGCATTTGTGGATGCAGTGACGAACTGTGTTCATAGACAGTGGTTTTAGGAAATGTCCCTGTGTCCTTTCATTGATTTCCACTACAGAATTGTGTCTGTTTTTAATGCAGCCTGACTTTTTTGAAACATGTTATTACCATCAAATTCAGAATAGGCATACAACTCTTGATATGTTGTCTTTGTACTTATACTGTAACATTACACTTGAATTTCATATTGCTCTAAATTTTCACCTAGCTGGTGGCTCACCTGCAGCAGTTGTTTTTGTAAGGATTGTAACTTCCAAGAACTGTCAGACTACCTGCTCCCAAACTGTAGGAGAAGAAAATCTGCATCGCTGCCTCGATCCAAACCTGGGAGGCATCAAATATTCAAACAAAGAAGAGCACTGCATGTTTTAATGCAGTGTCAGACAAAGTCTAGCTCATCTCAATTAACTGGTAACATTAATTAGATGACAAAACATTTGACTATCTTTTATCAGTTAATGGCACTGCTTCATTTTAGCAGTTAACATGACAGCACCTGTGGGTCTGCGAGGCGTGAGGGCTGTGGGTACAGGTAATATTTCACACCATACATGGCTCCAGGTAAAGTCAGACTTCTTATCAGCAAAATTAGCATCATCACATATGGAAAGACAGCTGTAAAATAAACTGCCTAAGAAAGACATCAATAAAACAGACAGCAATTAGAGTTTGATTTTAAACCACTGAATTTAACAACATAACAACATAATCACATTTAACAACAATGTAAAAATAATTAATCAGTCATTGTTTGAAGGGTATTTTCGTGTGGTCCACTTCTGATGTTTGTGGGGAAAAGTATGGTTCTCCATGATGTAGGCTCTTTCAATTCTATAGGACCTTTAATACAAGCAATTGTTATTCAAAGTGCTTTACAGACTGACACTCAGTATGAAAAAGTAGTAGAAAGAAGTAAAAGAACTGTCAAAAAGGTAAGTCTTACGATTACATCAAAAATGACCACAGTCTACACAATTGGTAGAAATACAGTCAGACCACCCTTCATTTAATAAAATGTACAGTCAAAATGGCCTTTAAGCACAAGTTATTCATTTTTCAGCTTCATGATATGTATGTATATATATATATATATGTATATATATCATATATATATCAAACAGAAAATTGCCCAGAAGCCTCAAGATCATGTTTTCTAGTATTTAGTGTGTCCACTCTTTGCCTTTTTACAGCTTCCATTATTTCATTCTTTACAGGAGACTTGCTTTTTGTTTTTCAAGAAATCCAAAGGGATATTTTTCCACAGCTCCAAAGTTCAGTCTTAGAAGTTGTTTGCATTTCCAAGTAATCTCAAAGATGTTCAGTGATGTTGAGGTTGAGAAACTGGGTTTCCTTCTATTTATCCAAGATGAAAGCTTTAAGTACGTTTATCTGATGGTGGTGGTTTTGTTGGTCTACCAGGTTGTTAGGAGGCCCATTTTCACATCATTTTCTCAACTGTAGTCTTGAACACTCTCATTTTTCATTTACTTCCCTTTGACTTTCCCCTTCCTTATGCAAGATGATTATCTTTGCATTCTTCTGCAAAGAAATATCTCTTTAAAAATAATAACTCGTATTTAATAGCCATTTTAACTGGAAGTTAAATGAATGAAGTGCTGTCTCTGACTTTTGCTCAGTCCTGTAAATGACAGCCTGAAGTCTTTTCTGACCTTTCCAGTTGACTTGACACCTTTCCAGATGCAGAAGTAACATATGATCCAAGTAGCAAGTAAACAGAGGAGAATCTCCCAGTTCACATTGCCCAATACCTCAATTCCTGTAGAGATGGCCAGCACACGGCGCCTGATGGTCAGAGGCGGAAAAGTTATGAGACATATGACCGAGCACGATCAATAGCTACTTTATTGGCTGGAATAGCAATTACATACTCCCAGAATTCAGTGACAGCAGAAGCAGTGAAATTCAGTTGAGTCTTGTTGACGGCCCAATTGATCTTGTTTGATGTGAGCTCGACACAGTTCACTAATGGGCAAAGAGAGGAACAGAAAAGAAGACGAGGCACAAAGTCCATCATCATTACACATTAATGGCTGGTGCTAAGATTCCATCTGAATGATAAGGGGCAACCTCAAAAACACCTGATTGACTGCCCTTCAGCTATCAGCTGTGAGCTACATTAGGTTTGTTCAGAAGATGACTCTCATTAGATGTGCTTAATTTCCTTGATAAAAATTCCATTAATATATTTCTAATCTGGAAAAGGAACCAGAGGAAGTCTATTTGCATGCATCAACCATATATTGTACCTGTGTTCCAGAGATTACCACAGGTATTCCACTGTATCTCCACACTCAGAGAGGAGATGAGGTAGAATAGAGCCCAGGCTAGAATGATATTGTAGCAAATGCAGTTATACAGCGCAATCAAACAGCCCGCGTGACCAATACCTGCCAAGAAGATTGAAAGAATGTAAACTCACAGTCAAATACAAAATGTTTCTAAGTAAATTCAGAATCACTACATTGAAATTAGATTATTTCTGTTACAAATAACATCACAGTTTAACAACAACTGTGCTAAAGTTGTATAGCTACATGTCTGTAAATGGAAACTGAGCTGTTAAAACAGTCTGTTTTAATTCCTTTTGTAATGTCATTAAAACCCACACGTTTATATACAGTAGCCTCTTCAGCCTGTAGTAGTTTTACCCTGTCTTTCACAACGAAAGTTATGCTGTGTTTACTAGTGTTGTAGTACTCAGGTCTCAGTCTTAAAACCATACGTTGCCATTCCTGGACTTGTCTCGGTCACAACATCAGTGTGAATCGGTCTTGTCTTAGTCTCGACATTATTGTAACTCGGTTTTGTCTCGGTCCCAACATCACTGTGGCTTGGTCTTTTCTTGGTCCTGACATCTTTGTCACTCAGTCTTGTCTCGGTCTCAAACTCAATGTGACTCTGTTTTGTCTTGGTCGCAACATCATTGTAACTCAGTCTTGTTTCGGTCTCGACATCATTGTGACTCGGTCTTGTCTCGGTCTCAACATCATTGTGACTCGGTCTTGTCTCAATCCTGACATCATTGTGACTTGGTCTTGTTTTGGTCTCGACATCATTGTGACTTGGTCTTGTCTCAGTTCCAACATCACTGTGACTCGGTTTTGTCTCAATCCTGACATCATTGTGCCTCGGTTTTGTCTCGGTCTTGACATCACTGTGTCTCGGTTTTGTCTCGATCCTGACATCATTGTGGCTCTGTCTTTTCTGGGTCCTGATGTCTTTGTCACTCAATCTTGTCTCAGTCTCGACATCATTGTGACTCGGTTTTGTCTCGGTCGCAACATCATTGTAACTCAGTCTTGTCTCGGTCTCGCGTCATTGTGACTCGGCCTTGCCTTGGTCTCGACGTCATTGTGACTCGGTCTTGTCTCAATCTTGACATCATTGTGACTCGGTCTTGTATCGGTCCTGATGTCATTGTGACTGGGTCTTGTCTCAGTCTCAACGCCATTGTAACTCTGTTTTGTCATGGTCTTGTCATCACCTGTTTTGTCCATTCCTCCTGCTAATTTTCTCTCCTTGATTCCCTCGCATTTTTCTGGGGTAGGAGAGTACAGTATGAAGAGCCCTATTGTAGGAGCAGTAGCGAAAGTTTTTGGACACAGCCTTGGACTCGCCTTTAGTGATCTTGACTACAACACTAGTGTTCTCATTATGATGCTAGGCGGATGACAGCAAACCTCTATGGTGGCTGAGAAGCTCCAACAAACTGCAAATACAAAAATGAGCTGCAAACGTAGAAAACTCTTTAATCAAAACGACAACATATGCACTTAATTTTACAAACGCTCTGCAAAATAATAAAACATGCTGCGAATCCATAGACAATCCTGCGAACTCACAAAATACTTTCATTAAAATTATGTCACCAGGAAAGTGGCAGAGTCAGTCACAACACAGTGGAAATGTTTCCAGAGGAAACTCAAAAAGGATGGAGCAATTCAGATTCTTTGAAGCAAAAACATTAACTATTATTTGAACAGATGTCTAACATCACAAGATTGTGATGGCAATTAGCTGTAGAGTTTAAAATTTTTATGACTGATAACTACTGTTTCTGATGTTGCATGTGTTCTCTGAGTTTGCAGTACATTTGTGAAATGTAGTTCAAGTCTAGTCATGTTGATCAGTGTTTCTGAATTTGCAGCATGTTTATGAGTTCGCCATATCTTTCAGTAGAACAGTTATGGAAATTTCTGCCACTGCCAGTAGCGGAGTGTT
This sequence comes from Colossoma macropomum, assembly GCF_904425465.1. NCBI lineage: Eukaryota > Metazoa > Chordata > Actinopteri > Characiformes > Serrasalmidae > Colossoma > Colossoma macropomum. Next base: position 14,850,053 of record NW_023494800.1, read on the forward strand.
CTGTTGAGTTCAATTTTCCTAACTTTTGCTGTCTTCCTCAGTGGTGAAATAAATTAGATGTTGATTTCTTTTCTTGGAAACATGAGCACTGAACACTCGTAGTTGAACATCAGGTATACTCACTCATGCATAATGAAAACCCAAACTTAAACTAAATGCACCATCAAAAAAATTAGTGTTTGAAATACTTTTAGGATAAAACAATGCCTAACACCATCACGATGCACAGGGGCAGGACTACCACAGCTTTTCCAGTAATGCAATCTCTGTGGCAGTGTACATAAACCTACACTCTTAAAAAGATGGTTCTTTGAGGGATCTTTTGAATGCTTAAAATGTTCTTTGCATGGTGAAATTGTTCTTTAGATTGATGGAGAATGTGTTGTATATGGATTTATATAAAACCTTCTTGTAGGTTCCATGTAGCACCAAAAAGCGTTATTCTATTGTTGCGATCTCAAGCTTGTAACCATGTCCCATATAGAACAATTTTATTTACTGAAGAATCCTTTTTAAGCATGTACACAAACATCATAGATGATCATCTGGGGAAAAAGTGAGTAAATATAATGGTTTGGTCACCCTCAGCCAGTGGACAGACTCTTCTCCAGCATGTTGCCACACTCTCCTTTGTGTACTGTCCAATACATGTGTCCAGGACAAAGAGTGGAACACCACAAGTTACAGCAAACAGCAAGTAAGGCACCAAGAAAGCACCTATGAAGTCATATGATTAAGACATGCTTTAGTGGAACAGTTCAGTAAAAAATCTAATTTACATGATTTGCCTCTAACCTCGAGTTTCATTTACATTTACATTTACATTACACACCACTGCCTCCCATGCTGTGGACTAGGGTTCAATCCACTGCCCTGGGCAGTCACGCTACCTTATACCAATAAGAGTCCTTGGGCAATACTCCTAACAATACCTTCTCCTACCAATGTAAAAAAAATGTAAATACATATAAATGTAAACCTCAAATGCAGCCAAGCAGCCAAGAGACGTTCTGACTTGAAGTCAGTAGTCACCCCACCTATTTTCCTGAATAGGCAAAACTTCTTTCAACCCACCTCTTAGGAACAAATATTACAGAAAGTGAGCACAATAGAGGAGCATAAAAAGTAAATTAAAGAAGCAAAACTTAGATACTAGACACATCTTGCCTGATTGATTGCATTTGAGATTTGAAGCAAATTGTGTTAATTAGATTTTTGCCTTTAGCATGTTGTAAGCATTTAGTATTTGCTAAGTTTCAAGAAATTTTGCTTAGTTTTCAAGAAATACATTTTTACATACTTAAAAGGTGCCATACACACACACATACACACACACACACACACACACAAACACACACACACACACACACACATATATATATATATATATATATATATATATATATATATATATATCGCTGCTGTCATTAGAAAACCTCGTATCTCCATTTTAGTCATTTTTCAGTCTTTGGCATACTTTGAAAATGCCTGTTACCCTTTACATTGTGTGTAAATTTCATGATGAATGGACCAAAAAAACAGCCTAAAATGACTTGGCAAAAAGTCTGGTTCCATTGACTTGCATTAAAAGTATAGTAGGTTTTTTTTTTCTTTTTCTGTAAAGTTACGATTTTAGAGTTTTTTTCTGACAACAGCGATATATATGTATATATATATATATATATATATATATATAATATATATATATATATACATATATATATATACACATATAAATACATACTCACACATCACATACTGTGTTGCACTAAACCAAGTCAAACAGGACTAATTTTGCTCTCTTCATAATGATCCCTCAGTTTCTTACCTCCTCCATTCTTGTAGCACAGGTATGGGAATCTCCATACATTACCCAGACCGACGATATTTCCTGCCATGGCCAACAGAAACTCCACTTTATTCTTCCATTGACCTCTTTCACCCATCTGTTCAGCAGCAGGTGTCCTTCTCTCAGCTTCCCCCATCTTCTGCTCTGTTGTTATCACAGCTGTCTCAGCCCAAAAAGCTCAAGCTTTTACATGAGCCTGCCCTGGGGCAAAACGCTAGTGCCTCATAAAGTGACATGCCAAATGTTGATTAGGCAATTGTTGATGTTACCTGTCCTTTGGAATTGCCTGCCAGGATACATTCAAATATTAAAGATTAAGCTAAAAGGCAAACAGAGAAGTGCCTTAGGGATGTTATAATCTGACATGGTGAACCATTTGAATTTGTTTTACATATAAACTTCATGGTTGATGTCTTTCCGTCATATGTGGTGAGTTTGGACAACGTTCTTCTCATGCTTCGCTTAGGTTTATGCCAGTTCTAAATTAATAGAAAAGGTACATGCACACACACACACACACACACAGACACACAAAACTCCTTGTCTGTGAAAACTGACATTCCAGTTTGCAAAAGATCTTCTTAAAGTCGTTTTTTCATGTACACTGCTATAAATAAATGTTCATGAATAGTTCTTGGCTTGGATGTACAGTTCTGTGAAAAGTATATGAATGGGACAGAACCTTCAAGATATGTATAGAGGTTCTTTAAACCTTAAAAAAAGGTTGTACACTCACATCTCATTTACAAAAATGTTTTTAAAGAGCCTGGGGCCGACTCACGAAAGTGTCTTACAACCCCCCCCCCCCAAAAAAAAAAGTACGCAACTGTCTCTTGGGCAGTACCTTTAGTCAGGGAACATAACTGTACCAAAATCCAGAGAGTTGTATTGATTCCACACACCCCGTCTCGTTTCCAGGCTTTTTATTTTATTGTTCTGTTTTAAAACATTATGAACGTTATGAAAACTTACAAATATGTAGTTTCACCTGGAAAAACCTATTTAAGGTACTTAAATTGGACCTTAAAACCACTGTTGTACCTTTGAGGTACATTTACATTGTTTGTACCTTGATGAATAAAAAATGTACCAGAATCTTGATTTCTCACAGTGTAGGAAAGAAAATCTTCTGAAATGTGTGCTTTTTCTTAACTTCATTCTTAAGGAAAGAGAAATTGTTATTCTTCAAATAAATTCTCAAGAATTATCTATTTTCTTAAGAGTAATTCTAAGCACAGGTGATATTCTTGGAAGTATTTTGTTCTTAAATGTTTTCTCAACCTTACGACAGCCTCACACTCGTCTTAGGCCATAAGAGTTGACAAGGTCAGTGTCTAAACTTATCACGGGCACTGTCTCTGCTCCTCCTGCCCATCCTCATCCATCACCCCACAATTATTAGATTTTCCAAGGAGGATTTTTTTCCTGTTGGTTATTTCTTCCACCATCACTTCTAGTTCTTCTTTGCTATTTTTTAATGCTTGGTTTGATGTTTTCCTCTGTTTTGCTCCTCTGAGTGGAATTAACTAAATAACAGAAATAACAGTTAATACTAAATCAAAATGTATCTTGCATCATTTATGATACATGGTAAAATGCAGCATAGCCTACATAAGAAAACAAATTAAGAAAATAATTAAGATGATCTTAATCTTAATTATCTTTATTTTTTTATTTAATGATTTCTTCTTTAAAATGTACTGTTTTATTCATGTTTTAATCATGTGAGACCCATTTTCAATGTTTACCAAAAACCAAAAATAATGCGATTTATCATTATTTCTAAGGAATCAGATTCCTTAGTCTTTGCTCATTTTCTGTGAAGAACATATAAAACAACATATTTTCAATGCCTTCCCACTGTACACCCCCTACACAATAAAAATTACACATGTGGTGTTGGGGTGAACCTGCGGGGAATAAAAGTGTGGAGGTGCTGTGTCTCTTCACTCTGTTCTTCTCCTACATGGCCTGCTGTCAGTGTATGCTTGTCTCTGTGTTTGTATATGTGTGCGTGTGTGTGAGGGTGGACAACATGGGGAGGCTGCTGACTGGCTACAGCTGCTAAAGGAGAACGCTATGCTGGTCACTTTCCTTAAGAGAATTTTTGAGAATTCTTAAATTTTTTTGAGAATTGCATTTAAAAACATTCTTATGAACAAGTTTTTTTTAAGAAAGCTTTCATAAATCTGGCCCCTGGTTCTTCTATGGCATTGCTGCAAGGAACCCTTTATTTTTAAGAATGCATTTCTATCTAATCATTTTCTATCTAGACTGCATGAATAGAGCACCAGGTTTCTCTTTTATGCTCCAATCACAATTGAAACTTAAAAATAAAGCATTATTTTAATACTAATGCAGCGGCCTGCTTGGCTAAGGCCATGATTTTAAGATTAGAATACAAATTGTTTGACAGGAATTATTTTAGTGTGGCTTTTAATTTTTTCAACTGTTAATGTCGAGAGCTGCAGAGCTGGAAGTAAACTAAAGTGAAAAATAAATTCAAGGTGACTTATCAGGCCAGCCACTGCATCAGGCATTGCTTGGCATTCCTGCCTCGGCGAGAGAAGGGAAACAGTTTGCTTTCTTCCGAAATTGCTTGCAATTATTCATTCTGCAGGGAGAGACGCTGACGGACTTGGAGGAAAGGATCTATGTGTTGGTGCATGCGTGCGCTCTCAGCAGTGCAGATGGTGGGAATATTAATGGCGGGGTGGTGGGGTGCTTGGTGAAAGCGTGCAACATGGGTACAGCCTTCGAGCACGCTCTTTATTGACCCATTTGGATCTCTAGTTGCCTCTGTCTGGCTGGAGACAGAGAGAGGGAGGAAAGAGGGAGGGACAGAGGGGGCAGAGATAGAGAGAGAAAGAAAGGGAAAGACATATAGAGGGAGAAAGAGGGAGGAAAGAGAAAGCAAAAGAGAGAGGAAGAAGAAGAGAGAGATAGATAGACCGAAAGAAAAAAGAGAGAAATAAGCGGGCGAGGGACAGCGAGAAGACAAGAGAGCAAAGAAGAAAGAGTGAGGCAAAAGAAAGGTAGGTAAGGAGACAGAGGGGAGGGAGGTTTGGAAAGAGGGAGAGAAGGACAGAGGAGAGAGGGAAGGAGACAGAGGGGAGAGGAAGGGAAAGACAGAGAGAAGGACAAAGCAAAGAAGAAGGAGTGAGACAAAAGAATAGAGAGAGAAAGGGACAGAGGGAAGGAGACAGGGGGAGAGGAAGGGAGAGAAAGGAGAAGAGAAAGAGATATAAAGGAAGATAAGAAAAAAAGGAAAGATGAAGAGTGGAGAAGAGAAAGAGAGAGAAAGGGAGGTAGAGAGAAAGATGGAGATAGAAGGAGAGAGTGGAGAAGAGAGTGATGAACAAGAAAAGAATGAAAAAGAAGGAAAGGAGGGAAGGATGGAGAGAGTGAGGAGGGAGAAAAGGAGAAAGAAGGGAGAGGTAGAGAGAGAAGAGAAAGAAGGAGGAGAGAGGAAGGGAAAGAGGGCAATAAATGAGGAGAGGGATAGAGAAAAAGAGCTAAATCAAAAAAGGAGAGAGAGAAAGAAGACAAGGAGAGAGAAACAGAGGCAGCAATGAAGAGCGAGAGACAAGAATAGAGAAAGATAGGGAGAGAGCAAGGGGAGAGAAAGAGGGAGGGAGGAATAGAGAGAGAGAATGGCTCGGGGGCTGAACCCTCAGTGAGGATACTGTGAGGAGAGGAAGTGAATAGTCTGTTCAGTTCAGTATGAGGACAACTCTCCGTCTCTGATGGATTTCTGAAGGCGGTCCAGTTTTTAAAATTTGCATTTGTCCTTGAGAATCTGGTTTTCAACACGATTTCACCTTGAGCGGTCCAGACTCATCGTTAGTCTTTGGACATTGCAGCACATGCTGACGTGGCTTTCTTGTAGGTCAATGAAGTGCGTTTGAGGAGCTTATTTCAGAGAAATGTTCTGCAGTGTGATTGTACTTGTTCTCTTTACACTCTCAGAAAGTAAAGGTGAGGAAAAGGGGTGTTTGGAGTGAAGCAACTTGTTCAGTAGATGCTACTTTAAAGAATAAAATGAGATGTTTGAGGGATCCAAACCTTTTTTTCAAGTTTAAAGAGTCTCCACCTCAAGTAAAGATTCTATTGCATTTAACTGTTTTTCATAGAACCATATGTCTAAGCCAGGAACTATTCAGGAACCTATTTTTAGAGTGTATATAGAGCCAGTGATAACAGTGCTTTTAGATCCCTTTGAAGCAGTTCACTACTGTTCTTTTGAGTGCTGTCAAATGCAGCTAGCTATGTCTCTGCAGACCCTGTAGTCCTAGCTGATCTTCAGATTGATCCACATTAAGCTGTATTCTCTTTCATTCCTTGCTTATTCTCTGTCTTGACACATGTTTTACTAGACCAGCGAAATTCAAGCCACATTTGGAATGAAAGGTGTGAATGCCACAGAACCACTTTTGGTTCAATCATTCAGTAGATGCTTCTTTGAAGAACCATTTTTGAAAATGAAATGTGTGAATGTGAAGGACTTATTTAAAGTTAAAGAAGTAGAAGTGAAGAACTGACAAATAAGAAGTTTGTCACTCCAAACATTCATCGATCAGCCATCATTAATCAGCTAACATTAAAACCATCTTGTTGTATTTACACTTACTGTCCATTTTATCAGCTACGCTGACCATATAGGAGCATTTTGTAGTTCTACAATTACAGACTGTAGTCCATCTGTTTCTCTGCATACTTTGTTAACCCCCTTTTACCCTGTTCTACAATAGTCAGGACCTCACAAGACCACCACAGAGCAGGTATTATTTGGGTGGTGGATCATTCTCGCAGTGACACTGACGTTGTGGTGGTGTGTTAGTGTGTGTTGCGCTGGTATGAGTGAATCAGACACAGCAGTGCTGTTGGAGTTTTTAAACACTGTGTCCACTCAGTGTCCACTCTGTTAGACAACCTTGTTGGTCCACCTTGTAGATGTAAAGTCAGAGACAGTAGCTCATCTGTTGCTGCACAGTTTGTGTTGGTCATCCTCTAGTCCTTCATCAGTGGTCACAGGACGCTGCCCACAGGACTGTTGGCTGGATTTTGGTTGGTGGACTATTCTCAGTCCAGCAGTGGCACTGAGGTGTTTAAAAACTCCAGCAGCATTGCTGTGTCTGATCCACTCGTACTAGCACAACACACACTAACACACCACCACCACATTACTGCAGTGCTGAGAATGATCCACCACCCAAATAGTACCTGCTCCGTGTGGGTCCTGACCATTGAAGAACACAGTAAAAAGTGGCTAACAAAGTATGTAGACTACAATCTGTAATTGTAGAACCAAAAAAACACCTATATGGTTAAAGGAGCTGATAAAATAGACAATGAGTGCAGAAACAAAGGTTTTAATGTTATGGCTGATTGGTGTATGTAGTGTGCTTAACAGTGGTCTCAATTTGGACACTTTAACCATTTAATCATTATTAAACTTTAATGAAGCTCTTTGGGATACTTCATAAAATGTTTAGCAAAATTATGTTTGTTTCAGATAAAAAATTTTAGCATAACATCAAACTGATAGTCGACTCTTTGTAAGGATAAATGCTGGAGAAGAATTCCAGCTGGACTGCACGAAGGCTACTGTAAAGCGCAGAGATGGAATCATCAACGTATTGGACTGTTTTTAGATGCAAAAAACCTCACGGAACTGTACCTCACTCATTCTCGCACTCACATTTAACAGGCTGAAAATTCTGTGGAGGTCTGCAAAAAAACTGCTCAAAAATATTGCTATAACAATAATTTTGCTAAAGACAAAATGACAGTTATTGGAATGATCTGTTTAAAATAAATGCCGCTTGGTTTGATATTTTGTTTCCTAACATAATGAACTTAATACAAGTAAGGCTTTAATGTGCAAATACGTTTTGGAACAACTGTATAAGCATGCAGTGAAATGAAACAGTGTTCCTCCAGTGCAAAATATACACATGGTCTGTGTTTCCAGGACTACAGAGTACAAAAAACTTCCACATAATGTACAGGTTCTATACTTATTAAGGGTTTCTCCTAGAACCATACATTCAAGCCAAGCAGCACTGAGGGACCTGTGCTTTTTGAGTGTATTTATAGCCAGTCATGACAGAGCTTTGAGGTGTCTTGTTTTGAAACAGTTCACTACCGTTTTTGTGAGCGTTGTCAAATACAACTAGCTTCTTTGCTGCAGGCCTTGCATTCCTAACTGATCTTCTGATTGATCCATATTTTGCCAAAGCTGTGTTCGCTTTCATTCCTTGCTTACTCTCTGACAGGCATTTTACTAGACCAGCAACGTTCAAGCCACACTGTATTAGTACAGAACAGTTCAAATGCAATCTCTCACTACGTTTTCCCCTCCGTGTACAAATCTGCTCTGCTGTTTTTATGAATATAGTAGGAGCATGCAGTGCAGTTACTGAAGGAGAAAAAATTAAAATCAAAGAAACGTGTTTCCAAAACAACATGGTTCAGAGCCATATTCAAATATCACAAACTCAGAGAGGTGTTTTAAAAGGACGGAGATAAAGTAGGCGCTGAATGAAATGCAGGGCAGTGAAATGGTGAGTAATGAATGATATAAGCTCTAATCGCAACACGCAGGCATTTGATTCAGTGGGGGTTCAGGTGAAAAAGAAACACGAGCTGCATTTTAATTCCTCCAGCCAGTGCGGATGTGAATGAACCCACACCCCCATCATCCCCGCCTCCCCCACTTTGCCTACACCCCACCCCTCCCCCACCAGCTGACACACAGAGACAGCTCTGTCCAATAAGCCTGCTCTCCACTACGCCCCACAGAGGGAGATAAAGGAAAACCGTTGGACAGTGTGGAAGTGAAGCGTCAGACTGGATGTATCTCATGTTTATTCGCATCCTCACCATCTCTCCTCCGTGTCCGACAGTCCTGGAAGATCAGGGCACATCAGAAGCAACTGGAGGAACTAGATTTCACACGCACATGGCACAAGGTGCAACGTCCTACGCATGCTGGTAATTCCAGTGTTTGAAGGTCATTGTAAAACAATACAGTCTTTCTGGAAAGGCCTTTCACTTGAGAGAGAGAGAGAGAGAGAGAGTAGGGAGAAAGAGATGATACAGAGTAATATAGAGGGAAAGACAGATGATAGAGAGATGTAGAGAGAGATAATAGTGAGTAAGAGAGCCTGAGATAGAGAGATTGCTGAGAGAAAGAGAAAGTGAGAGAGAAATAGAGAGAGACAATGGAGAGTTGGAGAGAAAAAAATGGAGATAGAGAAATAACAAACAAAAAGAGAGAGAGGCCGACGCCCACCGTCTTTGTCAGTCTGTCAGTAATCAGAGGTTAATGTATCCGGCTATATTGTGACACATGCCTGCCACATTCTCCTCCTGTGCATTATCTTCAGTCTTCAGAGGCGCTAAAGCCCATAAGCCTCTCTGACAGGCTCTGAACGCAGGGCCTTCACTTCCTCTCATTATGAAAAACAAGGGCACAGAGTCATATGCAAATAGCAATCTGTAAATATGACTGAAGAGCTTAGGTCCTCACTGCAGAGCTCACAGACAGCACCAACCACTGAACAACTGTGTGTGTGTGTGAGTGTGTGTGTGTGTGTGTGTGCACACGCATGCATGCGTGTGTCGGGGGTTGTATGGGGACACTTGACAGCTTCCCGTGAGGAAAGAAAAACAAAACAAAACAAAACACCATTCAACAGTGAATCAATGGTTTACTCACATAAACATTCACTGTAAAAAGTGGAAGAGGGCAGAAGGTGATTTGAAGTGTTTCGAGGTGCTTAGATCATCTAAACTAAAACGTAGTGAGTTGAAAAAAGGTAATTTGCTTGTTTTTTTTTTTAGAATGAACTGATGAACCATGTTTTTACACAACCTGTGTGTGTGTGTATGTGTGGCAGTGGTGAACTGTGACTATTAGAGTTAGCCCTTCACTGGAAATAAATCTCAAAACTCTATGATACATCTCTAAGATAATGCTATTTTCTGCTAGCACCTCTATAGGATTTCTATTAGTATGTTAGCACTACGCTAACAGCAATTCAAATAAACAATTTTAGCCATTCTACATTAAATACAGACATTTGAAGCTGGTGAAAGACATCTCATGTTTAATTAGAAGCATTGACATATTAACATATATTAGATGTTGTATATTGCCATTTACTTACTCATACTTGCAGTCAGTGAAATATCTAGGACTTCCAGAAGACCTAGAGTGACAATTTTTTCACAAAGTATGATTATGTTAGCGGTTAATCTGATCTGTTAGTACTTCCATTCTGCTCCTGAAGTTCTGACCAAAAGGAGATCTGCGTAGATACCACTGGAAAAACACTGACTGGATCATTTTTGGGTTTTTAAAGAATTTAAACATTTTGTATACTTGCAAAGTTTAAATACAACATGCACAATGAATATATCCAGAGACGTTATAAATGAGAAGACCAGTCACTGGTTGAAATATGAAAAAGTAAGAAGATCAACATGGCGTCTGTTTATGTAAATAACTGCCTGACAGCATTGCAAAGATGGCCACTGAGTGAACAGACTCTCCTATAAGGACTTTGATATATTAAATAAAAATCAACTAAAAATGACAGACATATTTTTTTTCAGTGAAACCATTAGGCCCATGCTCTTGCTGTTACAGCTGAATGTCCTCATGATTACAGGCATAAATAAACGTGGAAATTCTGATAATTTAGAGACATTTGGGAGCTTATGTAAGGAAAAAACACATTTTACTAAAAATATATATACACAAAAACACACAACTGCTCATTGTTGAATCAGTAGTGAACCCCCCCAAAAATAGTATTACACAGGCTGTGTTTTGTGTGAGTGGGTTTTGGTGAATGAGAGACAGACAGTGAGAGAAAGAGAGAGACAGAGAGACAGAGAGAGAGAGAGAGAGATAGAGAGAGAGAGAGAGAGGATGGAGGTTTTAGATAAAACTCCAAGCTCAGTGTCAAAACTATTAACAGGCAGACCATACTGGCTCAGACATAAGCCAAACTGTATCTGGGTTATTGTATATGCTAAAAATTATGTCTGATGACATTATAGAAAAATGCTAGTATCAGTTTGCTAACTGATTAGCTTTTTTAACTTAGCTGCTGACAGTTACCTTGACAAATCAGTCAGATTAAACAGGACTGTAATCACATTTGTGATTAAAATCTGATATTCTTCATATTGTTTCATTATAGTTTGCTGAAAGATGACAAGTCCTCCTCTGCATATCACATTGCTCTGACTAGATCCCAGGCATATTACATACTACAGCTTATTACTCAGTAACTACATGGACTACAATGTAAACTGGCTGAGCTATTCTTAGGTTATAGGAATGTGTAACAAAACTTTTGGCCCAGGACATTTAAGGGGTTAATGTAAACCCAGCTGGAAAAAAAAAAAAACAGAGAGAGAGAGAGAGAGAGAGAGAGAGTTGTGACTTCAATTAAAATCTTCTGCTTGACAGAAGCACAGAGCAGCTGTATAGCAGGTATTCACTCGGGGGTATAAGATTAACGCAATCAATCAATCAATAAATCTTTAAGTAAGTTGCCAAGTAAGCACTATGTGAACTCTCTCCACCTCCTTTATGTTCTCTCAATGGCCCAGAGGCAGGAAGGCTTCCACAACAGGATTCCAGTAAAACTAATGAAACAAGGTTCAATCCACTGACGTGAAATGATGGAGTACCATGTGATGTTACTGAAAAGGACAACTGTACGTGGTCTGATTCTTACATGATTATGACACACAGCAAGACTATCTATCTATCTATCTATCTATCTATCTATCTATCTATCTATCTATCTATCCATCCATCCATCCATCCATCCATATATCAATGTATCTTAAGCATACCCCTGGGCATGTTCTGTTGATTTTCTAAGTGAAATTAAGTTACACACTTAAATATGAAAATTTTAGTACACAATTTCCATTTATTTCTCTTTATGAGTTTAACATATAAGGAAAAAATAAAACATATAATTTCATTTAATCCCTATATTATCCCCCATATTATATCATCCACACAAGCAGCAAATTTCTCTACATTGATTTTATATACATTGGCTATTTCTAAATCTGCAGGTGCTTTAATTGTCAGGGGCTCTAGTCATATTATTTTATATGCAAGAATGAAAAACAATTAATACCTCATTCATTAGGAGAAATGTTTATTAAAGGCAAATAATAAATAAAAAAGAATTAAATATTTACATGGGAAATACAGTCTTTCAACAATTGCGCCTTTCTCATAACTAAAATAAATAAATAAATAATAACAATATACAGTACTGTGCAAAAATCTGAGACAATCCTTCATTTATTTCACATCCAGTCAAAACAGCCCTTAAGTTATTCATTTTGTCAGGAAAAAAAATAAATAAAACAAACAAACAAAAAAATATAATATCAAAATATTAAAGTATTTAGTGTGTTCACACTTTGCCTTTATTACAGCTTCCTTCCTTTTCAAAGTTTTAAAAAATCTGCAGGGATATTTTTCCACACCTCCAGTTGCATTTTCTGCTTCTTATTGTCTGAGTAATATTAAACACATTCAGTGATGTTGAGGACTGGACTATGGGCTGGTCAGTCCATTGATCTGAGAACACCAGCAGTTTCTTTGTGTGATTTACAAATTTTCTTCTTTTTTGTCTATTTTCTTTTCTCAGTAACTTTCCTGACGGCTACATCCTTTCAGACTCATAGTGTTGAGATGTCCTCTCGCAGTGGAAGGATGGACAGAATCACACTATTGTCCCTATTTACCTGTGACTTTCCCCTTCTTTAAAGTACCAGGCAGCCTGTAAGAATGAAGAAGGAAATGTAGCATGCCAAAAAGAAAGTCATTTGTGTGTGTGTGTGTTTCCACCAAAGTAGGAATCTCTGACGTTTAAACATTTTTTTAAAGTCTAATCTCATTTTCAATGTCCCATTCTTTTGTATGTATTCAGCTGGTCACTCTCCTTTCGTGCACGTCAGTATTCTTATTTCCTCTTTTATTGGCTGGTATGGAACCCTGAGGGGAGCTAGGGTGTATGTGCGCGAGTGTGTGTGTGTTTTGAGGAGTGGGGGGTAAATGGTATCTAAAAATACCCCCTTCTCCTCCTATGAGTCAGCTCACTCGCCCCTTAGAGTAAGCAGTGGAGAGGGGTGAGGGAAAGGGAGGTGCTATGGACACGAATGAATGCTGCCTGGGAAAATGTCATGAGTTTAAATGCTGCAGGGTCTGCGTGCTTCAGTGAACAACCTCCGAGTACACACAGACGGGTTTGTTTATGAAATGAGAGAAAGTGTTTCAGCACATAGAGCAGGTGGAAAAAATATTGATGTTTTGTTTTTTAAAAAAAATTGAGAGCGAACATAACATTGTCAAGAACAGAAAATAGACATATTGCAAGGTGTCCAAGAAGATTACATTAAAATGTTTGATTGCATTAATACTGCATGAAGTTGATATCATTCACAAAGTCCATAGAGAAAACGAAGGAAAACCTTGAAACAAACCTGCAGTGAGAACAGCAATGGCAGTAAACTAGTCCGATTATTAGGCTAAGAGACGTGAAAAGTGTTATTAGGAGCTTGTTATTCACTCACACACAGGACTTCTGCAAACGTTAATTGTATAGTTAGCATGGTGGTAAATATGTTGTTGTTTCAGACTTAGTTTTGATCACCACAAAATAATTCAGCTCAGTAGTGTAGCATTTTGTACTAAAACTCAACATATGTAGCAAAACTAAACAAAGCATTCTGTAAAAGCCTATCCAACATATGCCATGAACGAACACATCTGTAGACTGAGTGTAAATAGGCCAAATCTAGCATACAGAGTCTGTATTTATTAATAAAAGGTACAGTTGTATCTCTGGTACGGTATAACAAGTGAAGCCCTCCAGACACTTTTCTATGCTGCATCCCAAGAGCTACATTAAGTGATATTTTTACTCTTCCTTTTAGTTGGAGTGCCAGTAGGAACAGAGTGAATTATGCTTACTCATTTCTGTAGTACAAACACTTGAGGTGAAGATGGGGCCAGTGGATCAGTGATAGAAATTACACAATGTGGCCTTTCTGTAGTTTGAATGGTCAGGAGAAGGGTCCTGAGCTGGCATTGTGGTGGCCTCTGCATTGCCTGATCTCTCTCTCTCTCTCTCTCTCTATCTCTCTCTCTAAGGGCCCTGAGGGGGTTTCCACAGAGCCACAGCAACATGTATGGTCACACTGCACTCCATATGTCCTGCTACTACATTATACTCACTATCGCTATATTGCATGAATTGTAAGAATAACCAGGGCAAAGCAGGATACATATACAGGCAACCTTTATTACTGGAGGTCCATGTATCACAATAAAAGTCTAAGGCTTGGGTTAAAACACTAGTAAACATATATAATGCATGCAAATCTATGACAACAAACTAAAACAGGCCAACATCAAAACTGGAATAAGCTAGAAACATTACAGATAGAAGGAAATACTAACAAGAAAACAAGGCTGCAGGCAAAAGCACATCTAAGACTTCACAAAAAAAAAAAACAAGACAAAACCAGAGCTGCATTTAAAATCTCACCCTATTGCAGAAATAGTGCACTGTACAGTGTGTAAGCCATGTTGTAGTGTCGTTTACTTTCTAAACCTTCCATCATTCCACGATCGTTCTTTAGTATATAGCAAACCAGTGGTGTGACTAGGATTTTATGGGCCCCAGCACAGGAAAAGAATGCCTCCCAAGGCAAACATTACTCTTAATATAATTTGCTTGTTTTCATGCTATTGTTATGTCCTGACTCGTGGATTTTTTTTCAGATGTGAAGCATGAACAGAGTTGTTTAACTTTAAGTACCATTTACTGATGGTGACAGTTTTGGTGGTCTACCAGGTCTTGAATAGTTGTTAAGTGTCCCATCTTCTCTTTCTCTTTTAATAATCTTGTAAAAACTCCTGCGTTTTAATTTATTTTCCTTTTCCATTTCCATTCCTTATGCAAGTGGATTAGCTTGTATCTAATGTCCTCAGAAACATCTTCTGAAAAATGTTTAATTTGTCCTTGTTGGGCATTTTGACTGGAAATTAAATAAATGAATGGTGGTCTCTGACTTTTGCACTCTTCAGAACAGTCGCTGTGACACATACATATTTCAGCATATTATTTCAGTGGAATCATTTTGATTATTTAAGTTTTTTAAAATGAAAAATAATACATTTATAATGTTGCAGATTGTGCTGGACCAATTTTGAAAATGTTAGAATAGATTCTTCACAACCTCTGTGCCTTGGGCCATAGTGTGAAACCCCCACCCCCCACCACCATGAGTTGTTACATCACTGCAGCAAACACTGTATAGTGAAGAGTCAATAAATTAATGAGTGAACCATTCTGAACACAGTGCAGCACTGTGACTCAAGCTCTGGTCACTTAGATTTTTTAATTGCAATAACTATGGACATTCACCATCTTTTTGGAGGCAGGAGTCATTGCAGAAGTAAAAAAAAAACTTCATGATGAACAGACTGATAGAAAAGTTCCAAAATCACTTGGAAAAAATACATTAATTACTTTTACATTACATTAATCTACTTTTAAATACATTAGTTACTTTTGTTGAGATACAAGGTTTTGACGATATTCGCTGCTATTAAAAAACAGTGTTTTCTAACCCCGCTCTGTATATTTAGTGTTATTCCTACTCCACAGTATCTGATTCAACTACTTAGCTAATTAATGAGTCCTTCCTGAGTTGAAATGAGTGTGTTAGAGCAGAGAAAACACTAAAATGTGTCAGTCTGGGGGTCTGCAGGACCGGGGTTGAGAATTGCTGTTATAAAGAAAAATGATTCAATAAAAAAGTCGTAAATTCTTTTAATGCAGTACCTGTGGTGAAATGATTTTCAAGTGTATTAATGCCTTTTGACCCCTTAAATGACCAGGACCCACAGAGAAGTCCATTCTTTCAGTCTCACTCCTATAACTTAAGAATAACTCAATCAGTTTGCATTGTTTTCCATGTAATTACTGAGTAATGAGTCTTGGCATGTTGTAACAAGTCTGGGATTTTAAGTAGCACAATAATGCAAAAGGACTGCTGTGACATCTGACATCACATTTTAAAGACTATGTTGTCAATTCAGCCTAAAAAATGTACATTTTGTAGCAAACAGTTTACCTGCCTTTACTCAAGTCAAATCTTTCTAAATCAAAGCAAAACAACAAGTCAGATGCACAAAACAATGTTTTTCAGCATTTCAAATCTCACAAACACCTCAAATTACCGCTGCCCTCTTCTGTTCCAGTGCACGATAGGAAATATTCATACCATCCCATCCCTAATCAGGGAATAGATAGTGTCTGCTGGAAGACAGTCATTGTCAGTGTGCAAAACCTAAAGGAATGCAAAATGCATGAGGTTCTTGGCACATTTCAGTGGATGTAAAACAGGCTTTTCTTTTGTATGTGAAGGGTGAAACAAAAATTAAACTAAACAAGAGTTTGCCTTTGTATTTTTCACCATTTGCACTGATTTACCCACTGCTGTCTATCTGCGAGAGGCCAAGGAGGTCTAGTCCAGGTTGCGCTATAAAGGCCCATTCACACCAAGTAAAAATGAAGAAACATACGATTTCAGAGCAGCACTAAGTTTTTTTTTGTTAAAACTGAAAGAAGTAGCGTTACTGTGTCAGCAAAAAAACATTAAAATATGGTGTGCGTGCGCTGCTACAAGTCAACCTGTAAAGACTGAAATAATGATTTAAAAGTCAGAGGTGCCAGGGCAGATTTCACAGGAGGATCATGTCTTTTAATGTATTAATGTAATTCTTACAGACTCAAAAAGAAGATCTGGCTCAATGTTTAGGTATAAATGCCAAATCAACATGATACTGATGAAGATATGATGACAACAGTAGATAATTTACTCACATCCTCAGAAGAAACATCCTGCAAGTTTTGACTAAGTTCTCTTCGAATACCCTTCAACTCTCTCACAATCATCAGATTCATCTCCTTGTGGGGGTTCGAAGCACGACTGACGAGACAAAATGTTCTGCTCATTGCATTACACATTTCCACCAGAGAGGTCTCCAAATCCCCATATCCTACATAGTGTTCCTTCATAGCAGTGGAACTTTCACACCAATCCGACACATAGAAAATGTATGAGGATGAAGAAATGGATTCCTTGAGATATAATAATGAATTAATTTTTCTTTTAAGCACTGCAACTAAATGGCGCACACACTGAGTAGTCCTCACTCCATTTGTGGCTCTGCTTCTGCTTGTGGCTTCTCTCAAGAAGCGCTCATTAGCAAGGGAAGGTAATAGTTTGAGGTCCTTGGTGGGTAGGAAACGACTAGCATGCACCTAGATAAAGTAAAAAAGCTATATGCAGTCACTGTACAATACTCGCCATCATTCTCCAGCCTTTCAGCCATACTTTCTTTAATTTTTTAAACAGCATGTCGCTTGTTGTTTAAGCAAGAGAAGCATGATACATTCTGCCACCATCCTGATGCACAACGGAGCTCAGTTTGTTCAGCCTGATTTTTTAACACATCAGTACAGAGAATCGAGCAGGCGCAGATCAAAAAATTTATGCAGCGTGTTAGTCCGTCAGTTTATGACTCAGTGTGAAAGACAGCATTGACATACGTGTTTGTTTTTAAAACTTGATGCCTTTTCCTCTGTAAAAATCAGATTTAGTGTGAATAGGTCTTAAAGTTGGCTTTACACTGTGAAACTTACACGCAACTTTAGTTACTTGAAACCTACACGAAACTAAATTACACTTGAAAGGCATAAGGTAAAGCGTCCTGTAACTCATTTGGAACACAGCAAGCATCTCAACTTTGTGAACCAAGTTTTAAAAAACATCCAATCAGAACGGCAATAGCGCGTCACATGATCACATCAAACAACATACTTCAAACCACTGGTTTCGCCGGATCAATGGACAAGAAAATAAACCAGAAGATGGTTTATTGGGCGGTTTAAAAGGAGACCCACCCCACAGACACACCCTAAGACTGACTCTAGGTTGGTAGTTTTTCATTCTGACAGTTTCCTAAGCCATGACAACAAACGTGAGTTTCTCAAAGCCAACGTTTCTGTAACCAGCTTCAGTAACTAGCCAGCTAACGCTAACAGCTGAACGGCTGATTGCAACAGCGTTTGTTGTTTATTAGCCTGACGTTAACGTGGTTTACGTAGCCACGTTCATTTTCTCCGTTGTTGTTGTCCCCTAATTTTACACGGAGCTTAAATTCTTTTGAGATCAAAATGATGAAAATTATTACTGAAGGGTAGAATGAGATGTGTTCCTCAGTGAACTTGTACTTATATGACAGGCTATAACCATAATGGCTACTTTTACTTTTACATTTATTTTCAAAGGCTTAACACACCCAACAGATAAAAAACTCAAATACGTAACTCTAGATGAATAAATAGATGCTGTGAATTATGCTGCGGGCAGCTCACAACATGCAAGTGGTTGCAAGTAGTACAGAGTAAAACCAGCCTAACAGTTTTAAATCCCAAATGTATTCAGGAAGTCATAGCTGCAGGGTCCAGACAGCCATATAGTCATTCCCTCCCCGGTCTAGTGTGATTATTCTTTATAACTGGCATCTTGAATGCACTGTCTGAGAGACACATTTTTCAAATTATATCTCACCTAAGCTTGTTCTCTTCCTTTATTCGATATTTCCAAGTGCTTAGAAGAATTTCACAAGGGATGATATGGGCAAGAGCCAATGACCACTCTCATTTTAAGACACATATGTCCTTGGCCCACATTTTTCACCTCAGTGAAACCTTCTTCACTTTGGGCTGTTTGCTTCTGTTGCTGTTTTCCACTGTTGCTATTTGCTATTCAGCTCCATAAAGCAGCAATTGACAAATGTCTACAACAAATTGAGATCAATAATGATTTCAGGCTGTAGAATCATGACTGGCCTCCAATAGCTCATTCAGTCATAATTTCATGGCATGAATGATAATAAGATAAGATTTATACACAAACTGCAGAGGTCATTAAAATCCCACTTAGTCATCACTGTAACTGGTGGGCTGACTTGTTTTCTCTGCTGCAACAATGGAGAGTTGTGGACACAACAGTTTTAGATGATTATTATTATTTAAATGTGTCAATAGGTGCACGATGTACAATTTCTGCATTTCTCTGTTGGAAAATGCAGAGCTAGTCCTTGAAAGCTGATAGCGTTGTTCCAGCAGCCTGCAACACAGGCAGTGCTTAGGGGTTGCAGGAAAGTTTAGGACACAATAAAGGGGAATTCCACTGATGCATCAAAATTTCTGTATTGTTGATTTCTTAAAATGTAAAAAGAAATGATTCAGAGTAAAATGTTGTTCTAGAGAAACTTACAGAGTCACAATTTTTCACAGTGGTGGTGATAGGAACCAGACATTCAATCATTTAATGCCTCTTAAAGCTACATCACCAAAAGTTATTACATGAAATAGTTGTGAATACACTGTCTGATGCGTGAGACATTATTTTACAGTAGTTTTGACTTAAAATGGTTTCAAATGGATTTATTCAAACCCGTTCATGGCGGAGGGGTATGTGCAGGGATTTTTCCAAATTTACGGCTGTTTTGCAACATTACTTCTAAAAACTTAGAAGACCTGTAGATTCATTGGCATTTTGAGTAGTAAGTGAAATAGCTATATTTTTGTTGTAGACATCATGACCCCTGATTCCTATCACCACCACTGTAAAAAAAAATCTGAGTCAGCAAGTTTTACTACAATGCACCATTTCACATTAAACCACAACAACTTTAATCAGATTTCAACTAAATTATGCAGAAATGTTGAAATATCAGTGTAATTCTGTTAATGTGCCATTTTTCATTATTTCTGAGGTGCCACGTGTGTTCTTTTCACAAAATTTCTTATTAAAACACTAGAACTATAACACTGCCTCTCTACACCAAAACATACATTACAAAAATAAACTGTATATTGTGACTCTCATGCAAAAACATTGTAGTTCCACTTTTGTCATTTTTACTATTTGCATAAATTGATAGAGCAATAGAAATGGTAGTGTATGTTAATGTAGCAAGACTTGTTTTCTTCTTGTAATTTTGGACCATTTCTGTTGGCCTGTTTGCTTTGATCTGCAATGATAAGTGTATTAGCCATTAGCATCTTACAATGCTTTAAATGGGGTGCCATTACTTTTGAGGATGAGAACTTTGTAGCATTTTAGAAGCTAGATAGTAGACTTTTCTTCAAAGATTGAGCTAGCTAACAGCCTTAGGCAGTACAGACATCCCAGTAACAAACCTTGTCAAGAGGATGAACAGTAAAGATATTAAGAAAGTACTTTTTTTTATTTAAAAACCCTTTTCAGTGCATTTATTCTGCATTTCTCTGTGCTTTACACTTGTCAGTGAAACAGGAAGAGAATCTAACCTGGTAACATCTCACTGCAGAAGGGATAGACTGTGAACTGCTTTCCTGCTCCAAACTCCCCTCATCATTTGGTATTTCATTTTCTGAGGACAGGAAATCTGAATGCTCTGAGTTTAGGATCACTGGCAGATGTAAGTCCTCAAAAACAAGGATTCATAATTTATCAGTTGTTTTGTTTCTCGTCTCAGATGCAGCATGGCTTTCATACATAAACCAGCTAGCGTCGAGGAACACAGAGATCAAACGGAATTAAGACACATGGCAACACAGAGACATTGCATAATGTATAAAACTTGAAATTTATGCATAAAAGAATAATAAGTGAATAACCAGGTCGAAGCGCAGAATGGGCCGCTGAAGTGTTAAAGGGGATATATTTGACCTTTTTTTGTATTTTAATTGGGTTTATGTAACAAAAACAGTCAACTCATTTTTACATGACCATTTTCCAGCCGCTCTGTATTCCTTAGGCTGTATTTGTTACTGTGCCTTTAAAACTGATATATATGTAAATGAGGTCTGTTCTGATTGGCTGATCCGTATTGTGTGTGTTCAAAAAGCAGTCCAGGCAGAGACACACCTTATAATTTCAGCTGCTGTAGGCTGAATTGGTGGATATACAGTAGTGTGCATATTTATATACATATATATATATATATATATATATACATATTCCTCTATTCTGCCATAAACTATTACTGATCTTACTTTATATGATACTATGCCACTGATATATTAGGTATATATAGTATAGCTGTGCGATGCCATTAGTATGTGTGTTGCATATCAAGAAGTCACAGTCACTCATAAGGTCACGTTCAAAGGTAAACATGGTGGGCGATAAGTCTGTTGGCAAACCACAGCTGTTCTGAGGTCAGCTGAGAGCCAGTTGTGTCACTGCTGACTGGACACTCTGGGAATGGAAGCTTTTCTGCACAGTAGGCTACAGCATTATCAGGACATCTCTGTTCCCACATATTGAAAGATTACATGAATTAAAACCTTCTGAAACTACTCAGTTCTGGACCTCAGCGTCCTCCTGCTAGATAGGGCCATGATTTTATGTACGTCAGAGTGTTAGCTTAACCACTTCCCAACCTCTCTTTATAGAAGTCCAGTATTATTTGTTGTCATCATAGCTGATCAATGCTTCATTAAATTAAATTAGATGTTCTGGTGATGGAATTTAACAAATCCATGCTGTATCTGAGGGCCGTATGAAAAGTTAGAACCTAACCTGTTTTCACAAGATATCAACTACTAAGTCTTGTTGCTTTTTATTGAAATTAATGTTTATTTGTATATATTCCAAAGTTATATACAGTTTTTACTGGCAAAAATTACACTTACTGCCAAGATGGTTTTAAACAACTGGTTTACGTGCCTAAGACTTTTGCATAGTACTGTCTGTAAGTGCATGTCACAAACCTAATAAATTTAAAACAAGCTGCAGCTCAGTTTCCGTGCATGGGCTGAATGGAACATGGAGACAAACGCTACATTTTGTAACTGTTACAATGAATGAATCAAACTGTTTTATTTAAGAATGCAAAGAACATTTGTTTTTCTGTGATATGGGCCGTTTAAAATGATCATCTCCTTATGAGTGTAGACTTCACCTATTAAATGCTTTAATACAACTTGCAGTCTCTACTTGATTAAATGTTTGACACTTTGTCAGTCAGCATTTTTGCTAAAAAGAAAGAGAGTGAGAGAGAGAGAGAGAGAGAGAGAGAACTGTTTTCCTGCTGCCTGAGTAATTTATATTGACCTTCATCCATGACCCATTCTGCAGCAGATAAGACAAGCAAGTTGCTGAGAAACAGTATCTGAGTTTATGAAAAAGGCAGAGATACTGATGTAGTCACCTGAAAAATTAATCATCCTTATCTATAACTTTAAGCAGCTTTAACACAATTCATTCCAAGCCAAGGCATAAGAACAATGTGGGTAAGAAAATGCAGAGGAAATGCGTGTGATGACAACCTTAGAAAATCTTTTTAGATATTGTCCTTACTCATGTGAAGTAAAAGGACAAATTGTTTACGATTCTCTTTCTGTGGTCTATACTTGTTTGTCACAAAACATGGCAGCGTTTATGTAAATTCAGAAGCAGCGGCTGTAG
Source organism: Colossoma macropomum (assembly GCF_904425465.1). Taxonomy (NCBI): domain Eukaryota; kingdom Metazoa; phylum Chordata; class Actinopteri; order Characiformes; family Serrasalmidae; genus Colossoma; species Colossoma macropomum. The sequence continues at coordinate 14,872,494 of NW_023494800.1, forward strand.
ATAACAGGGTTGTGCCAGGCTTTCAGCACCACGGACAGCGGCACTGATTACACCTGCTCCGCTTTAAAGGAAACCTCCGTCGTTTTTTCAAAGTTTCTGCATAATTCTATGGTTGTGATGTAAACAAAGCCATTCAGAGTAGTTTCATGTGAAATGGTGCATTGTAGAGATACTTGCTAACTTGGATTTCTTTACAATGGCAGTGATAGGAACCAGAGGTTGAGATGTCTGCAACACAAAATATAGCCATTTTATCTTTTAATCAAAACCACCAGTGAACCTTCACATATCTTGAGTTTTTATGTCATGTTGATATTGGTGAAATAGTGGCACATAAAAAAAAATCACATTTTCTTTGTGTTCTGTTTTGCCTTACTACACCCTGCAGTTAGCTCTCTGCCATTCTGTGGTAACTTTCTATTTGGTGTCTTGAAGGGGAAACACTTAAGATGTGTGGTTCCTATCACCACCACTGTGAACAATTCAAACAAGGCAAGTTTCTCTAGAATGACACATTCCCCTTCACACCACTCTGAACTATGCAGAATTTTTGAAAATTTGGAGGAATTCCCCTGTACGCACATCTAGGTTTGAAACTGGTTTGAGCTTTTCTAAACAAAGGTCAGAATAAGGAAAGAGAAATCTATTCTCAACAAAATCACCAACGTTGAATTAACACCTGCAGTGTCTAATTAACACCTGCAGCCTCTAATTAACACCAGCAGTGTTCAGCTGGGCTCAAATTAAGACTGTAGATGTTAATTCAGCACTAGGGATTTTGCTCTCTCTGAATATTGAGTAGGCTGTAGAAAGAATGTCAGTTTGCCGACCATTTTAACTTTTGTCTTGCTTTGTCTCTTTGGTCTTTGGTTTGCGTCTGTCTTTTCACAGGAGCTGTAGACTTGGTTAGAATAGCAGTGGCAACCCAGAGTGTCAGTGTTGTTACAGTTGTGTTACATTGCTCTCTGCCTTAAACGCCACTGTGACTGGGACAGTTCAACAGCGAGCACCGTCACGTGACTTTGGACGCTTGTCGTAGCTGTAATGCTGTTTCGCTGTACATCATCATTTCCGTTACTAAAACAATGCAGATGAACAGCGCAGCCAGCTCTGATGGCTGAAAGGGTCAAGTGTGACGTTTGGGGCTCATGCGTTACTATTAATATTTTTTACCCACCCGTATTGCGACAAGCCCCGCCCCCCGCGTGGAGGATTGGCAAGTAGTTTATACTCACAAGCAGTCCTCTTTCTAGCCAATCCCAGCCCAGGAAGCAGAATACTACCAACCAATCGTAGTGCAGGAGACGAGATACTACCTTCCAATCCTAATGCAGAAAATCAGATATTTCTACCCAATTTTAACTGAGGAAAACAGACATTTCAGTTCTATCTCAGAAAGACTAATATTTATGTTCAGTTCTAGTTCAAGAAGGCTAATATTTCTATTCAGTTCTAGCTCAGGAAGACAAACATGTCTATTCAGTTCTAGCTCAGGAAGACAAATAGTTCTATGAAGTTCTAGCTCAGGAAGGCAAATATGTCTATTCGGTTCTAGCTCTGACATACAGACACTTCTGTTCAGTCCTGGTTCAGGCGGTGAGGCACCCCTACCCAGCGCAGGGGGCGTGGTTTGTCGGAATACAGGCGGGGAAAAAAGCCCCCAGCGCCTGTGCGCAGCTTCCTCCCCCCATCCTGCATGTGGAGCGCGTACTGGCGAACGGAGTTGCACCAGGGTTTCGCGCCACTGCGGGGGCCAAAAAAAAACCCAGTAACAAAAATGGATTGCTAACATCGCTTCTCCTTTCTTGTCCTTTCTCCCACCTGACGTCATGCTCAATGTCTCGCAATAGTTTTTAACCCAACAAAAATGAGGATTTCTTGTCGTCGTCTTCTGCTGGTCTTCTCTTGCGTTTGGGGTCTCACTATGGGCGCCTTTCCGAGCAGCGTTCAGATCGGTGAGTAAACGGGGCTGCGCTGCTTCAGCGAGCCGCGAAAGAAACAAATGAAAGGTTTGGGCGTTTTATTCTTCCGCTGCCTCGTGTTTCTTTCCTCGCTTGACAAAGTGTAGGACGTGGATGCTTGAATGAACCCGTGCGTTAAGGGCTTCGGGTCGCAAAATTGTTGCGGAAGGACGCAGCATGTTCCGAGAAAACTGTGTTTGTAGCATATTAAAGTGCGTTTGCTAAGACTGGTGGTGTTTTTTGAGGGGGGATGAACGCTGTGGCTGGTTTACTGAAGCGCACCGTGACAGCGCCACTGCAGTGGGTCCCTACGGCACTCTCCGGGATGCTCTCTCTCTCTCTCTCTCTCTCTCTCTCTCTCTCTCTCTCTGCTTGGATGGAGCAAGACGAGAACACGGAGACATTGAAAGTTTAGGGCGGGCGTGTTTTATTCGCTTGATTTTAGCAGGCATTGAGTTTATGTGGCTTTAAACGCGTATCAGTGCGCGGCGCGCGCTTCCTCGTCTCTCCAAAGTGCTTTTAATTAATGCCGCTGCTGCATCACGCCGTGGGGCGCGAGCTGCCCACTTTTTCTGGCCCCCGGAATGTGTCACATTTGACTGTAATTACATTGGGGTCAGCGGATCGCCCTTGGTGGGCAAAACTCAATGTGCAGGTTCCAAACAGGGGGTCGTACTGTTTCAGTTTGGGGCCCGATTAGCTATGCATGATGCTGGGTGCTTAAGAGCATCTCAGTAGAATGTGTACGTTCCTCATTTGGGACAGCTTTGTTTTTTTCCCAAATGAGTGCTACGTTTGGGTTTCCATTATTTTGTCCTTTCCTCATCTTGGTAAAGGACGTCGTCTACAATTATGGAACTGCCCTTTTCTGTGGTGCAGAGTGTAATATCCCTCTCTTTTTTCAGGTGTTTCCATCTTCAGTTTCTGATATTTTGTCCTTTTCCCTTTTCCTAGCCTTGGACATAATCTAACAACTGCCCTTTTATATAGTGCAGAGTATAATACCTTTTTTTCTGTCCATTTCTGCAGCGTTTTCAGGGCTTGAGTGTTATAGTAATATTTTGTATGTATGTCCATCACTTTGTCCTCTTCCTCATCATTGCAAAGGACACAAACAACTGTCCTCTTATAGGTGCAGAGTAATATCATCTCTCTCCATCTATCTCTCCATCTCTGTAATATTTGTCACACGTTTCAAGTGTTTTGATGCTGTTTGCATTAGTTTTCTGTTATTTTGTCCTTTTTCTCATCTTAGTAAAGGACATAATCAAGCAACTGTCCTCTTTTTTGGTGCAAAATATAATATACATTTCTCATTTTCTCTCTCCATCCCTCTCTCCATCCCTCTTTCCATCTCTGCAACATTTTTCGGGTGCCTCACATGTTTCGATGCTGTTTGTATTTTGAGTTTACATTATTTTGTCCTTTTTCTCATCTTGGTAAAGGATTTAATCAAGACATTGTCCTCATTTTTGGTGCAGAGTATACTATCCATTTCTCTTTCTCATTCTCTTTCTCCATCCCTCTCTTCATCTCTGCTTCTCTGTTTCCAGTGATTCAAGGCTGTTTGCATTTTGGGTGTCCATGATTTTGTCCTCTTCCTTGTCTTTGTAAGGGACATAATTAAGCAACTGGCTTATTATTGGGTGCAGAGTGTAATATCCTACTCTCTGTCTCTCTCTCTCCTGCAGGCGGACTGTTTATCAGAAACACAGATCAGGAGTACACTGCCTTTCGCTTGGCCATATTTCTGCACAACACGAGCCCCAATGCGTCGGAGGCACCCTTTAACCTGGTGCCCCACGTGGACAACATCGAGACGGCCAACAGCTTCGCCGTGACCAATGCCTGTGAGTCCAGCCTGGAGTCTGGCTTACCAGCCGCTTTCATTCGAGCTGCTTAATTAGGCGCAGGAAGAGGGGGAGGTGTTGTTGTGGAAAGGGTTGAAGAGGCAGCGTTGTGGTGGGGGGGTTGGTTGGTTTGACCTGAGCTGTTGTTGGAATTCAGTAATGGACAGCAGTGTGAGTGATATATAACTAAAGTGCATAATAAGAAGAATAGATACTACCTGAGAAGAATGGTACAGTGTATGGCCTGCATTGTGAGAGGGCACTTCCTGGGCTGTGTCCAGCCAGTGCTTGTGTCTCTCTGAGAGATCTATCCCCAGGCTCTCTACTGACACAAATAACAGGCTAAGTGCATTCACTCACAATGACACTGTATAATGTGTGTGTGTGTGTGTGTGTGTGTGTGTGTGTGTGTGCACCCGTGCCCCTGTAAAAAAGGACATGCACTCTCTTCATCTCAGCGTGTGTTTCACGAGCACAAGCGTGCGAATGCATGGTTATTATGTGAGTTCGCACTGACATGCGCCCGCATCGTGCAAATGTGTTTTCATCTGTGCGTGTTTCTGCGGTTGCCCTAATTTAGATCTCTCAGTAGAGCAGGCTAGGTCTGTCATGGTTTGTTTGGAAAGAGGCTGCTGGTATGGCTCATGCTTATGCGATCTAGGCTTTGGCCCGAAGGAGAGAGAGAGAAAATGGTGGGTTGTGTTAGTGCCACCAAGAGAAATACAGAGCGGAGTTTGCACAATACCATTATTTTGACTTTGATACCTATACCAAGTGAAGTCTCAATGCTTAATAGTCATTGTCTACAGCAACCAGTGTTTTTTTGGATTGAACGCAGAAAAACATTCAAAATGTCACAGCTGAATTAGACCCTTAAATGCCCAGAACCATTTAAGGGCTCCAACGGGGTTCAAACCTTTATTATGCACTTCCTAAGAATAACTCAGCCAGTCTGGTTTATATAGTGATTGAGTAATAAGTATTACAATGTAGTATGTCTGGGATTTAAAAGATGTCAGTGTTTCAATTCAATTTTTGAATTCAGTCCATTTTTTAAAACACAACTCTTCAATTGTTAAATACATCAAATACTTAATACTTTAAACAAGGCATTATTCAGCATGTTCTGAAGGGATTAACAGTGAGATGATATAGGCATAACACTGTGTTTAAAACAAATTCAGAATGGGTTACACCCTATGTCTAGTTCTAGGTGCACATGCTACCTTTATTTTTTGCAGTGCTGTCCATGCCACTGAGTCACTCTTCATTTATTTAATTTCCAGTCAAAACAGCATTTAAAACATCATTAATAATTATAGTGGAAGTGGGAATCCTAACAATTGTGCAGGACTTGGTTAACAACCAAAAATCAGATGAAGCTTTCATCATTGAGAGACAGGCGAATGTTAACCCCTTAAAATCCCAAGCTTATTAGATACTAAGGCTTATTATTCAGTAACTACAGGGACTTCAGTGCAAACTGGCTAAGCTATTCTTAGGTTAAAGAGGTGTGTAATAAAACTTTGGGGCCTGCTGTTGGACCATTAAGGGGGTTACATTTGCTTGGATTGTTAGAAGCAGAAAATGCAAACAAGACTTACCTTTGGAGGTGTTGAAATATCTCTTTGAAAAACTGAAAGTCTCCCAAAAAGAATGGAACTTGTAATAAAGGCAAAGGGTGGACACAGTAAATACCGAAAGACAAAAATTATATTCAATTTTTGAATCTTCTGTGTGAATTTCTGTCAAGTATAGGTTTTCTGCTTTTTTCCTTAATCACTTGTACTTAATGGTCATTTTTTACCGGAAATTAAATGAACAAAGGTTGGCATTAGTATGCTAATGGGTGTACCTATCCGAGTCAGATATCATGTGCAGTTTGTTTCGTCTGTGGACAGAATGTAAAGGTAATGTCAGCCTACATACATAAAGAATTGGGAGTTTTGAAATTTAAAGGTTTGAATTGTTTACCATGTTGTATAGCTGAAAAGGCTTTGAATCTTCAGCTACATTTTGCAGCACTATTCCAGGGCAGTCTGGGCCAGCGAGGGCCTTCTTCGTGCTGCTGTCACAGTAAAGCTCCCCCACCATCCTCTCCTACATTCAGGCTTTTGTCACTTCCCATCAGGCTCAGGCGCGCCAGCGTAAGGTCAGCGCGGAGCAGCCATCACATCAGCCAGCCACAGCTCAGCTCTGGCCCACGCCTCTGCTTCAGCTACTTCCGCAGCGTAATGCTCAGCTCTGAATGCCCTTTATCTTTTCACTCCATCTGGGATTTCCAGCACTCAGACTGAGGCTGCACAATGTATTGTTTGTTCATCATTGTTATGATATTGGCCTTTGCAACACTGACAACACAGAACTCTGCAATATGCAAATAAGACCTCTAACTACAGTGTTTTTCTTTACTATCTACTGTACATATGTTGTTTTGTCAGAGTAATGTAGGCAAGTCTTTAAAGGGACCATATCACAGAAAACTGAATTTTACTTGTTTTTTTTTTTTTAAGAAAACAGTTTGATGTAGTATGTAAATATTATTAAAGGTACCAAACTGTTCACTCCTCACACCAGAAAGTCCATATAAGGAAACTAAGCTGCAAAAACAGCCTGTTTTCAGTTCAGTGTTTTAATGACATCACAAAAGTCACATGTATCAGCATTTACATGTATCCACCTATTATGTCTACAGCAGTTTAGCCCTGCCCATTCACACTGAAGTTATAAGGAGTGTTTCAGGCCAGATTATTTATTGAATGAGGCACAATTGAAGGTGGCCAATCAGAACAGAGTTCATTTACATCTGTTGTATTAATTGTTGCTATTGTTTCAATAATAAGCTATACAGTGTACTTTAAATGAGACACAAGAAGATGTTTTAAGATGTAAATGATGAAGATGACATTAAATGTTAAACATTGTTCTGTAATTATTTATTTATAGTCATTTCTTAGAGATATCTCTTTAAATATGAGACATATGGATGTTATCTTCAACAAATTTTATATAAATGGAAATAGTGATACAGAACTTGAATGGTGATTCCAAAATTTTGAACAGTAGTGTACATATCAGTCTTAAAGGCACAGTAACAAAAACAGCCTCTTTAACCCCTTAAAATCTCAGGCTTATTACATACTAAGGCTTATTTTGAGTAACTACAGGGACTACTGTGCAAACTGGCTGAGCTTATAGAAGTGTGTAGTAAAACTTGGGACCTGCTGGAGGGTCCTGACCATTTAAGGGGTTATTCTAAGGGAGATTGGAAGTGAGGTTGGAAATGGTGTCTAAATCAAGACTGTTATTTTAAACCCACACAAATGCCATAAGCAGATCTCCATGAAAACCATAAAATACATTATTGAATCGTCAGTGTGTTGCAGTGCATAGATGTCATAATACGCAGCAGTATAATCATAATACTTGTAATTTGTCTGTATCATGCAGCCCTAGCTCAAACTAGTAAAAAGCATTTTCAGTATGTCTGCTTGTTGTGTTGGCTGTGTCTAGCAATGAAATCCCTGGAATGGACTTGTCACTCTGTGCCAGCGTAAAAGACACTGTAATTCATCAAAGCAAGACTTCTGTGGGTGATGGATTTTCACTGCATTTTTACTAAATACTTACAACAGAAGTACTAAAAATACCTGTTTTGTACATTAACATGCATTATGTTCTGATAACCCACCAGCAGCTGAGTTATTAGTGTCCTCTGCAATGTAAACGTCACTAATGATTTGTGTGTTATCACAATGCAGAAAATTCATGATACCACATCTTCCCTGCTGCTGCTCTCATACTTGCTGCTTTGAAGCCTTTATCCCATGAAATAATGTGCCATGTTCTCAGCGTTTAAAGGACCTGTTCATAAAGATAAAGATAGGCCGGCTTCTAGGCAATAATGATAGATTTGATGCAGAATTTATGTGGCTCGTTTAATTTGCTCGTCAGATTAAATGCACACAAGTGTGGTATCAGTAATTCACGCCGGCTCTGATAAGTGCTGGTGTCATTACTGTGTATGAACAATCGGTTTCAGTTAAGAAGATTAGCTACTCAGTCAATTACTCGCCATTTTGTGGCCTGTGTAAATCATAGTGGAACTAAAGGTGCCAAAAGGAGTTCTTCGGAGAGTTGCCATGGAAGAACCATATCTGGTTCTCTAAAGAACCTGTCAATGGGTGATTGTTTAAAGCAATACTTTTTAAATGAGATGTGTGGTTGTGAACACTTTAAAAGCTTAAAGAGCCTCTACATTGTAAACTACAATGTAAACGTTCTTTACCAGTGGAAGGATTTACCTGCACTCTAACAAGTAAAACTGTCATAGAGCAAGATATGGCAATGACATAGTAGAACCACTTTTCCTTAAAGAACCACCTAGTAGTTGTTTGTTTAAATTATTATTTTTGTCAGTGGGACCACTTTACAATAAGACTTCCCATATAAAGCTTTTATGAATAGTTCATTAATGGCAGAGGTGGAGTTGCCTAAACCCATGCTCAAGTAAAAGTATTACTGCTTGGGTAAAATAATAACTCAAATAAAAGAACCTTTCCAAAAAACTATTTGAGTAGATGTATAATGGGTCAAAAAACTACTTAGGCACTTAGAAACCTATGTAACTGCAGTGGAACCATCAGCATAGGAACTGAAGATGAAAGATGACTAAAGATCTTTTTGGGATTCTTTTGGACTAAAAGAAAATGCTGCGACTCCAAAGTCAGAGGCGTGACCAGTCTCAAAGCAGTAAAGATTTTGTCACCAACAAAACATTATGAATTTAAGCAGATAAAAGGAATTATTAACTAAATATGAAAGGCTAAATTTTAAAATGGGTAAAAAGTAAATTCCTTTACTCAGTAATATACTGGAGTATTATTATTTGAAAATACTGAGGGGAGTACATCAATATTTTACTGAAGTACATGCCCACCTCTGATTAATGGTTATCAATTAGGTCATAAACTCCTTAAAATCATTGAAAAGCAACATAAATAAAAAGGGCAACAGTGACCTGTTACTTGCCAGATAGTGAGCCTTCACTCATGTACACTGTTGAACCTCAGATCTTGCTGGTTACTTTATCTTACTCTGTCTTCTCCATTAGTCAGCATTATACCTGTCAGCGCCATCATATTCATCAGATATAACAGGTCACTGTTGCCCTTTTTATTTCTGTTGTAACTGCTTGGTTAATGGTTTTTAAGGTGTGCAGTTTTAGAGAAAAAAAAACTGGTATAGAATCTTTGTGTTGAGGTTCTTTAAAGGTTTGTCAAACTGGCACATCTCATTTACAAGAAAAAGAACCATCCATTGAATGGTTCTTTAAGGAAAGTGGTTCTTCTATGACACTGCTACAAAGAGCCTTTTTTTCTCTAGAACTGTACAGCCAACCCAAGAACCATTAAGGAACCTTTATTTGTGAGAATGTACCCTGTTTATGCACAGTATCCTGGCCTGGTAGCCCGCATGGTGCAGCCTATTCATCCTCAGTGTCTTGCTCTCTTTTCTTTTTTTCTCCTCATTTCTTCTGCTGGGCATGGCTTGGCTTGCAGTTTGTTGCACATGAAGGCTTTTATTCCTCACTGGGGAGCCGTGGCTGCCACGAGTAGGATGGGTAGAGGACAGATTATTTGCTCATGATGATTTCTCTGCCTTATGCGGTCCTTCTCCAGTCTCCCTTCCCTCAATGCTGCTGTGTTAGTTCGCACAATCAATGGCTAAATTAAGCAGAGAACAGTGAGCATGTGCTGTAGCCAATGAGCGAGCGACAGTTTACCACACACCAGCAGGACTTCCTGTGACCTTCATGGGGGAAATTCTCTCTTTGGCTTTTTTCTTTTTTATCCCAAGCCGTGTGCAGACGCAGCAGAATGGCAGCGTTGTTGAGCCTCCTCTCTGTATAATTCTGTTGCAGCGAGTCAAGTTCCTCTCCGACGGTGCTATCAGTTCCTGTGATAGCATCACCACACTAGCGTATCCAGCTCACCACTGAGCTCAAGCTCAAGCTATTCACTCGTAGCATGGGGGAATTCAGCTGCTCTTCACGTTGCACTGCTTCAAGTGCTCTGCTCCAGGCTGAAGTGATGTTTTGCGCCTCCTTTCAAATCCTCTAAATATCATACTTCACTTTTTTTTTGCCGTCAAGGGCCGAAAATCTAATCTTTTGCCTTTATGTGTCATTGGGCTTAGGCATTCTCTAGTGTTGAATCAGCTGAACTGCTGAACTAAACAGAGATCAGAGCAGAAAGCCATGTGCATCTGTAGGCCCTGGATGTGTCAGCCAGCGTTAGACTGAGGATTTGAATGACAACAATTAGGCCTTTAATTGTTTATTAGTGTTATTGGGATCACTAGCATCATATGTTATACACTTCATTGATCCTACTAGGGATATTTGTCATTTGCTACCTAAACATACCAAGTCACGGAGCAGCACAGCATCGCCAGCAGACTCGCCTAGGGCAGTGGTTAAGTGCCTTGCCCAAGGGCTCAATCAGGTACACCCAGTCAGTCCTGGGATTTGAAGCCACGACCTTCTTCTACTCCATACGTGCACTGTTTTCATCTTTAATATTGAATATCTGTACAGTAATACATCTGTAACAGTGCATTACACTGTAATTATGCTCTTCACCCATTGCACGTCTTTTGTTTTTGTAAGAAGAAAGTGTAGGAAATGGAATGGAAATCGACGCACATCATCTTTGTGTGAAATGTTGTGACACTGTGTTGAGCTGCTAGTGAGCAATGATGGACGAAAGGGTAGGGGGTGAGAACCCTCTGCTGTGAAAACACTTCACATCTCCGCAAATGCTGCTGTGCCTAGGTAAAACGACAGCACAGCTGCAGCTTTCTTGATATAGAAATTATGGACAAGTATTTAAAAATAGCATTTAAACACAATAAAAACACTTCTAAAAATGTTAACGTGCAGGAAGAATGCATAGTTAGACTCAGGGACCTCCAAACAAGCACAAATGACCTTTTATGGCTACTGAGAAGATGGGTTACGTAATGTAAAGGTTCAGCACCTTTTAAATATTTTCCTTAGAACTGTACATCCAAGCCAAGAACCATTTAGGAACCTTTTGTATTGTAGATTATAGTGAATTTGTAGATTATTCTGTGTTGAGTATTTCACAGGATAAATTTACTAATATTTATAATATACCATATACAATAATTTATGTGATACATGCACAAAGACAATTTCTTCACACATCTTGTTTTTGGCACATGAAAAAAAATCAGATTTTGATTCAATAGGCACGAAATTCTCAGTGCGTGCTGGAATGTTCCTTAACACATGCTGGACTCGTATGAGAGCTTATTGTAGTGTAGTTTGCAGACTTCCTTCAACAAGAGCTGTTCTTTTTATATGCAAAATCCTTTCTCCTCCACGAGCGGCTGCCTCATTTGATTTCTTGATGGGGAAGACTTTTCCTGCTATGTTTGTTCTGTCCACACTGAAGACTCTGTGACAAACAGAACTGGATTGCGCATGTATTTCTGCATGTGTTTGAAGCCATGGCGTCCCCTGTGTCGCAGTGCTGCTCGCAGAAGGCTTTGTCTTCCATGTGCTTTGGCTACCAGAAATCAGAGCAGAGCACAGGAGCCAGGCAGTGACGTTGAATGCCAGGGGCTTGTGGAGGGACTGTTTCTGCAGATAGGAAGCTTCTGTGAACAGCGTTCCAGCCAGTATCGCTTTATCTCTCGCTACCACAGTTAAGGGTGCAGCACCATGTCTCTTTCTCAGCCCCTCTTTCCTCTCATACTTTGTGTTGTGATGATGTTTGCATAAGTCAACAGTGCTGAGGGATGTTTTAACTATATACTTAATGGTATTGGTGTCACACAACAATACAGATTTTTAACTTCAGCTGCATTGATAGACATAAACAGCAATGTTTATCATTTGCTTGGTGATTCAGATTATTTTGAGAGAACAATTCAAAATATGAAAAAAAGTCATAATGATTTCAGTAGAGTATCGAAAAATGAAAAAAAAATGTTTCGAAACAGTCTATGGAAATTTAAAACTGAATATCATATAGGCCCCTCAGTCTCATCTGAGGGTCTCCCATTTACCATCTTTCATGGAGACCACTGTCAGTGATCAAAATTAGTCATCTAGTGAACTCTGTCCACCTATCAGAGTGCAGTGGGCAGGGAGGGGGGCAGGGCTTAGCATATGTATGCTGGGCTTTTTTCAAAGTTGTTGCCATTAGAGATGGAATATCAGTATTGATGGTCATTGGACTGATATCAGCAGCAAACGTTGGATTGAATGTCAGAGAGAAAAAGGAATGAATCTGATCCAATCCTGTAACAAATCTGTCCTGAAATAAAACACACTCACACTGTGTGAAGATTAGCTGTGTATTTCTTCCTGTGGATAGCAGAGTGTTGGGGTATTTTGAGCATGATAGCCTACTTTCAGTTACTTGTCTAAAGTGAAGTGCTTCAATTAAACATATCTTATTTAAAGCATAGTAGTTTTTAAAGAAAAAAATCGTATAATTATCAGTACCAATATTGAAGGTTTCAATATCAATATTGGTATCAGAAAAGAAAAAGTGGTATTGTGACATCTGTTGTTTTGTGCACTTATGGGACTGAATTTGTTAGAAGGCTGGTATGGAAAGCGTTGAAAATGATTGGACTTTTAAAAGTGGTATGGCTTGAGATTAGAGATGTCATGTTAGTATCAAAGGAGGAAAACATCTAATTGCTACTTTGATTTAAATTGCAGTAATTTTCTATAAATCAGACACCTTTTTTTGTCCCAGTAAGACGACACATTCATTTTTTCTAGCTTGAGGCTTGAAGACTGAATGTAGTGTGCCAGACTGCCTGTTAGTTGTAGATGTGTTGTTATGTACACAGCACATGGGAGTTTAGTTGTTTTCGATGAGTCTAACACAACTACAGGCGGCACACAAGCTCTGCATTATTAGGTTAAATTTCCTTGCTTAACGTCTGTGAAGGCAATGGTGTTAATAATATAGGCTACAGTTAAAAATGCAGCTTGTTCTCTATGAAAATTTTACTCTTTCAAATTGCGATTTTGACATAAAAACGATTAATCTTTCAGCTGTAATTGATGGGAATTGAATTTAGCCTGATTTTGGCAGAAAATGCAGCATATCAGAGGGGAAAAATATTCCAGTCCTGTAACAAATCTAACCTGAGAACGTTTATTCCTCTGAGTCAAACCAATATGAGTAGTATACACTTAGAAGACTGCAAAGCTCAGACATTTAACAGATACATATCAAAAATTCAGTCAAGACCTTGTTTCATTGTAACAGAACAGAGCAGAATATCATCTGTTACGATGAAATATTTAGAAAACATCTTCATATTGAATTTTAATATGGCCAACACTGTCAGCACTAATTCTCGAGCAGTGATGGGTGATACAATTCAGTATCGCAGTATTTTCAAATATATCACTGTATCTAGGTGTCAAATGATATTTAAGTCAGTATTCATAAAGTTAATGAATCCTTGCTTCCAAGGCCTTGTAATCTGTGCTAAAAGAGTGTGTTACAAACTGGCCAAAGCTTGTTTTGCTCTGACTGTTTTGTTTGTGCTGTTTCTTTTAATATCATACTACAGTGAATCTTACAGTTTTTGTTGTCTGTCAGTAAAAAAAAACGAAAAAAATCACTACGGTTTTGTGACACCAGTACTGGTATATCGGTATGGATAATGTATCACCCAGTACAGCTACTGAATCAATAGTGGCCTCCTGCAGGCAGCTGCAGTGGGAGGGAGGTGGAGGTGAGAAGTCTCCAGTGATCTGGAGCTGTTTGATGGAGAGAGGAGGAGATGTATGGTGTGGGAGAAAGGAAAAGGCCTGGGGAATAGTGAGGTTAATCTGCTTCCTACTTACAGTAGCTCTGATTGACAGGATGCTATCTCATTCATCAGCGATCATGACTGTATTCAAATACACACAGCTGAAGCAAGAACAGCCACATTCAATATTCATATTCATATTCATGTTCAGTATTCACCATTCTGTGTGCACTGCGTTCACATCCTTAACTCTTAGAAATCAGGAGTTACTATTGTCATTTTGTGTGTTTTGTTGATTTTCTAAGTGAAAGTTTTTCATGCACATTGTTTTTCATGCACAAAATTTGCAGAACAGTGCCTTATTTAGGTGTGTTCTCAATGTGGTAGCTTACTTTAAGATAGCAAATCAACAAAACATATAGTTTAACCAGAGGAGTTCAAACTTTTGCATATGACTGTAGAGCACATTTCCAACATTTTCCTGTCCATTTTAGTATGAAAATATGATAAAAACATGGCTTTTCTTTACAGTAAACAAGATATAACTTCTTGAATATGAATAATAATAAAATATTTTGAGTAATTTTTCTGCTTGTTTCAATGAGCTACAAGTGAGAAAGAATTAATGAAGATGTAAGGAGAAATATTTTAAGACATATACACCCTATGGAACCTAGAAGAGTTATATGTCCAAATTGATCATCCATTATTTCTTCTGAAACTAAGAGTATTAACCGAGAGTTTGTCCTCTCTTGGCTGCAATAACGGCCTTTACTCTTCTGAGAATGAGAGTTTGGAACATTACTGTGAGGATTTCAGTGCATTCAGCCTCTAGCACTTTAGTGAGGTCAGGTACTGATGCTGGATGGTTAGTTCTGGATCACAAATGTCACTCCAAAGGTATTCACTGCTCCATCACCTCACAAATCGCAGTTTCAGTGCACAATGCTGGAGAGCTTTATTCCCTTCTTGCTGAGGCTTGGCATTGGGCATGGTGAACTTAGGCTCAGGTGCAGATGCCTGAGAGTGTCACATTATACTGTCAGCACTTTTCTGTGGAGATACAAGCTTGATTGAACACCTTTGTCAGTAATGGGTGCCTCACAATATAACTGAGTTCACTAATTAGAAGGGGTGTCTGGATACCTTTGAACATATAGTGTATGTTCACGCCCTGCTTTGGCTGCGTCCTGCATTTTTCTGCATTTTATTTATATGTCGCAGTGTGTGTTGGTGTCTTTGTGCTTTAGCTTATGTGTCCTATGCTTTTTTTAACATTCTGCTGAAGCGTTTCCTCTCTTGCCCCTGGAGACAGGGCTCTGAGCAGTCTGTAAGTGATCTGGATTCTACTCCTGATGAGACCTCTCCAGCGGCCGTGTCTCTGCAGCTCTGTCCTGCAGTTTGGGATGGTTCGGATCAGGTCTTCTCTCATCAGCAGGCTGCTGTCTCCAGCAGAGCTCGCACGCTGAGCTCCCTGAAGAACCCATCACTGCAGGATGAGCTTAGGGCTCCTAGGGGTGATGGTGGTGTGATCGTGGGGAAAGAGGGTTTCTTGCTTTTCCAGTGACAGTTTAAAGGATCTCAGGTGGTTTTTAATCTAGGCTGCATCTCATTTGTTGGCCTCATAAGCAGTGTTTGAAAATAATCTGATGTGCGGCCAAGAAAGCATCCCTCTCTTGGCCAAATTTTGAGGACGCACTGGTGTGTCCTTCTCTGCCTTCACATCCCGTAAGCGTCTGCATTCCAAGCTACTACAAAAATGGAGCAGTATTAGTTCAGAGGAAACATGGGAGAATTTGTTACCACACTTTTTTGTGAAAATTACTTAGAGTTTATCACATAAGTTGGCTGTGAAGGATTTTAAGAGTGTCCTCTTGTTAAATATTAGGTCAGTTAGACCAGCTATATTTTCAGCTTTGCATTTCAGCAAAAGGGAGACAGTGCTGCACCTGGAACCCCAAACAAGGCTCTTCATTAAAGGGTGCAGATCCTACATTTTTCTTGTATTTAATTTTTTCCATTGGGTCCCACTTAGAACATTTGTGTAGTTTTTTTGTACCAAAAATTGTCATAGTTTATTTTTACCTCACTATTTTAAAACATCTGTTTATCCTTACATTTTTTTATTGTGACTTTAAGACTGATTTGACATAAATTAGCTCTATTCTGATTGGCTGTTCTGTATTATGCCTCATTCAGAAAGCATTCAGAGCTAAAACACTGCTTAAAACTTCAGTGTGAATGGACAGCTAAATTTCTATAGTTTGAACAGGTGGATAATGTAAGTTAGTTGGTTCTTGTGTCATCACAGAAGCAGTTCATTTGAAACAGGCAGCATAGTTCCCATATATGGACTGCATGAACAATGGAGTGAATGGTATGTTTTGAAACTTTAACCCCTTGCATGGCCAGGACCCAAAGTTTTATTGCACTAGGTAGAGCTCAGCCAATTTGCATTGAAGTCCCTGTAGATACTAAATAATAAGCCTTAGTATGTAATAGGCCTGGGATGTTAAGAGGTTAAAAGCGTTTACATATTACTGCAAATTCTTTTATTTGAAAAAAAAGTGGAGGAAATGTGGTTTTCCATGATCTGCCCTTTAAAGCAAATCTGCACAACATAAAAGCCGGTGAAAGCCAGAAGCTTAGCAGACTGGAACTTTCTCCCACAGGACATACGTAATATTGACTTTCTTCCTACCTTCAAATCCTGCCTTAAAATGCACCTTTTCAAACTGGATCCAGACTCTAATGGCTACACTTAAATTAAGTCTTGCACTTACGTTGATTTTATACCTATATTTATTATATAAACTTATTATTGTATATTGCTGCTAAGTGGGGAGCAGTGGCAGATATGGGCATTAACTAATTTGTGCAGTGATAGTTTAATGTTGATTGTTATTTTGTGGTTAAGAGCACTAAAAAAACAAACATTTAAAAGGCTTTGTGTCAAATGCTGAGATCTCCTTGAGAGGCCATAACACTTGGCACTAGCTGTAGAAGCAGACTGCTCCTGCTAAGATTGCTGCTAGGGACACTAGCCCTAATCACAGTTATACTATTGATTACCACAGACAGTAATTTTATCGCCATGAAGATATGGCATCCTGATGATGCTGAAACACGCCTATAATGAGTATAAGTACAGGGAAATGCACCAAAATGATTGTCTCCGCTGCATGATGAATCGTATTGTTACGAGAGGCGATGAAAGAGCACAGCAAATAATTTAACCATTTGGCTAAACTGCCAATTACGAAACATGCATGTGCACAGCTCAAAAATGACTCTATTCTGAACTACTGGCCTGTAATAATACTTTAAATGTGATGACTATTCTCACTCTCCTTGTCATGTGTAAAATGTGTGAAGCAGAAATGGCTACTTTCACAACAAACCACCATCACCGTAAAAGGCTTTTTAAGGAGTTAAATACATATTTAATCATTTTTGTAGGCATATATAGACCTAGATAATAGAAATATTGGCTTTATAGGAAAAGCTTGTCAGGTAACGCTGACAGTTTTTCAGCCTTGTAGTACACAAATGTGTGCCTGCATTTCTAACGTATGTAGCTATTACAACTGCAATATTTGTATTTTGCACAGTAGTGAATGGTGCTTTTGTAACGTTACATTTTTTGCTATTTGCTGAAAGGACAGTTAATTTTAGAACAAAGGCTGTATTTGTGGCTCGCCCAGTCAGAAACACACTATTTTAATCGTATTTTATCACTTATCATATCGACTTTATGATATCTACCAGCTTTATACATTTTATGGTCATTTCGTGCAGCCCGATAACTGACCATATGCTACACATGCGGCAGATAGAGGTTACTTTGAAAAACTCCAGAGTATTCCTTGAAGCCAGACAAGGCAGGCAGCATACATACATAGTGTTCCAGGGCTGACTGACTGTGTCCCACAGAGCAATCGTAATATCTCTCTTCCTCAGTCACACACATGCATTGTCACATACACACACGCCCAGACATAAAAATTCATTGGCCAGTATTCTCTTCACAGTCATGGCTTTTATTTGAGGCCTGTGTGCTAGCTGTCTACTTCTCCTCTCCTCCGACCTCACTGTGCAGCCGTCTTTGTCAAAACTATATTTCTCCCAGTGATTAAAAGCTCCCTGGATGTCCTTCAGTGCTCCCTCCATAAATCCTTGAACCATGGGCCAGATCCCTCGGAATTCTATTCGGTGCACTCCATTGCGGCTATCTTTGTGCCTGGCCAGGTATCTGCACTGATTAGAGCCTTTGTACTTGCCTCAAAGTGCCTCGCTCTGCTGAGCAGCTGCCTCTGTCAGGGCCAAGTAGATTCGATCCATTCAAACCTTCTGAACCTTTTTCAAAGTGCCTCTCCTCCAGGCCTGTGGGACGCTCACCCATGGCATCGTCAGCCGTCTTTCAAGCTGTGCTCCAGAAACATGGCAGGGCTGATGTGATGGATCACCTCAGTCCCATGCACAAGGCCGGCCGGCAGCAGCATGGACGCTGGGGGACAGGAGCTGCCTGTCAGGCCTCCTCCCTCTTCTGGCAGGTCCCATGCATTGTCAGCCTCCTTTCATCACCTGCCAGCAGATCTGACTGCCTCTACAATCAGGAACTAGACACACGATCCCTTTGCATGAGTATGTGCACAGTACAGATATGGATGGGAGGGCTAGAAGGGTAGACGTATGCGAAGGTGTTGTTTAAATATGTACGAGGGGAATATGTAGAGCTGGGCAACATGGCCAAAAATCAATACTTGAAGAGTTGCATTCCAAAATTTTGTATATCAATTCGTAACAAGAATAAGTTTGAAAAGAATAACAGTTGACATAACGTCATTTTTCTAAAGACTAATCATGATATAGTATTGATTTTTCTTAAAGTCCTGAATATCATGAAGAAAAATAAAATTCATTGTTTTGGAATGAAACTCTTCATCCCTGGTCAAATGACCTGTTTTGGGTTTTTTTTAAGTGAAAATAAGTTTAAACGTAAAAGGGCCTTTTTCTGCTAATTTTAGTGCACACATTGCTAAGTTTCACATATTAGAAAAAAAATAAAACACAAAATGTAATATGTGCCATAACGTGTGTTTTATTTATTGTTTTTCCAAGATATTAAATTTGGCAATAATTAGAATAACAATAGTGCAATAAAATGTGCAGAAGTATGTTCCTTGTAGAGGATGTGTACTTATTTTCACTTCTGCAAAACATGTTATTTTTGGGGTGCCAAACTTTTTGCATACTACTGCATTTAAACTCATTCAGTTCAATTAAATTCAGTAGAACACAACTCAGTTCAATACTATTCAATTTTGATCAATTAGATCAATTCAGTGTCAGGCAATTTTAAAGCAAGTATAAAGCATAAAGGGCATAAAAGATGTAAAACACTTATATTAGTTAAACCAGTATGACAATAAAAAAGACAATAAAGGCCTTATATGTAGATCGTAGTTTTAGTTTTATCAGTAATTATCAGTATTATATGCGTTGCATGAATTTACTAGTTTTGTCATAGTTTTATCAGTAAATATGATATATGTGTCCTAATGCCCAATTTGTAGCGTTTTACTCTGCATAGGATCAACTCTGAAAATAGCTAGCTAACTACTGCCATTGTTGTTACCCGATCTACATCCCCTGCCGGATTTGCACCACGCATGCGCACCATTGTCAAATATGCTTAGAACACTTTACTTTTATCAACGCCCACCAGCACTATCCGATCTGTACGGCATATATGTAGGCATTCTACAGCAGAGATGGAGCCATGATAAAAAGGCCATATTCCCCAGCTGTTATCATGTGTGTATTTTGCACTCTTCTCTGCTGGTTGGCATGCTGTCCTACATATGATTGACAACACAGAGCTTTAAGTGTGATTTTGCTTTGTAAACAGTAGCATTCTTAACCTGCATGGGTACTACAGTAACAATAGCAAGCTGTTGTTACTGTAGGATTTTCGGTTGAGTACAATAATGATTGGCAAGTAATAATAGAATGAACGGTGACAGAGTGCCAACATTGCTTAATGTGAGGCTCAAATACCTGTGCTAATACCTTAAATATGATAACTCATTTGTGGAATCACCCAAATGTATCATTTACCTGTTCAAGGAGAAAACACAGTGCTAAAGTTAGTGAACTTCTTATTCAGATTTTCTGTTAAACTTTAAATGGAGCTTTTAATAAGAAGTTTAAGCCTCGTGGAGAAAACACAAGTCTCAGCGGCTACTTCTCCCTAGAGGATTCAAGCAGCCACTAAGTGCTTATTCTGAACAGCAGAACAAAACAACTCACTCCGAAGGGATGTTAATAGCTACCTTTTTGCACCTCTATTCAGGTAGAGTCCACCATTATTCAGTTGTGGATACCACAGTTTGCTGGAAGTGATTGAGCCACGTGAGAAAGTCCACTCTCCCTCATTTCAGCCAGAATGTAGAAGCCATACTTTATATAGAAACACAAGATCAGATTGTAAATGAACTTGTAGTGTCTTTTAAAGAAACACTGGGAATTACTCAAAAAAAAAACATTTTGGGGATTACCAAAAATGAGCAAAAGCAAAAATACATTTTGAAGTTATCATTCTTTTCTAATTCTGTATCGGAAATGTATTTGATTGTGATGCAGAATCAACAATATGTATTGTACCATGAAAGTTGCATAACATTACACCCCTGATAGGGAGTAAGGAGCCATTTGAGATTCAGCTACACACATGCTTTCATGCTAAACCAAAATGATAGTAACAGCAGGTCTTTGTCCATATCCTGCTCATCTCCTTGTGCACTAACCTGAATGTTTTCACCCCCTTAAAAAGACAGAAACTTAATAGTGTTAACCTAGGAAAGAGAATAAGACTACTAAGTGGTTTCTGCATTAAAAACTGCTTTATGGTGGTGCGCATGGCCGGTGCAGTTTCATGATTTGCTAATATTTGAGCAGATCTGATGAAATGTGTTTTGCCAAGCTAATCTGCTAATACAACATCATAAAAAGATAGGCATGTGAGGTCCAGAACGGGCCGCATTGTAAACATAGTATAGTGTGTGAATGCATGAGAGTGGACAGTGGAGCATGCACAGTGCAGATCGAGTAGTGTGCTGGAGGAGTTGCCAAAGTTCAAACCTTTTCTGCTAATACCAGAGGAATAGTGGAACAGAGAGTATAGTTTTATTGTTATAGTTTTATCACCGGGGTCTAGGGACCAGACATTATCTGTGGAGACATGGAGCAAACAGTGACTCCAGTGGGATATTAGCTGTACCAGCTCTAAGCCACTGTACAATAGAGGATGGTAGTGATTTGAAAAATGTCTGAATTACATCACTAATTGAATAAGTGGAGCCAGCATGAGGGGCTGTTCTGTTTGTTTGGGGCTTTTATTTGATAACATAAATACCTGAGGCAAGGTGGAGATGCTTTCCACATTGTATATCTTTTCATTTGACACTATCCCTCACAGAGTTAAAGTAACTGTGATCATTCTGCCTGACACACTTCCCTCCAGCACATCAAGAATTGATGCATAAATCACCCATGTGCCTCCCTCTCTTGGACAATACCTGTTCCTCTCAGTCATATTCCTAGGTGGTCAATAAAATACTTTGATGTTAGCAATGGTTGGGTATTACAGCACAAATAGATGTTGTATGTGAGGTTATAAAATCGGATTGCTGTTATTTGTTGCAGTACATCTGCAATGCCCTTGACTTCTAAAACGGTCACGGGTCCCACCCCAGCACGTAGCAGTGTTGCAAAGGCTATCTAATATATCAAGCAGCTAGTCCTGTTTAAGGTGAGTGATGGACTGGTGTGTAGTAAGCAGGATGAAAGGCTTTGGATGAAGGAATGGGGGAATGCCAGGAAAAGCTGACACAGGAGAGAAGGTGAATAAACAGCCTTCAGTGAGGGATAGCATAGCTAACTAGACCAGACAGGTTTATTACTCCAGGCTTTGTTTGGAAATGTTCTCTTATGTCTTCTGAAGGTTGAATATTTTCACTTTGAACTTGGCTCTAATGTGCTACCGTCAAAGTACAGTCAAAGAGTATAGCTGGCCTTTTATTGGAGGTACTCGTAAACCACCAGAAGAGGGAATGATTTATTCCATGGTTAGAGAGCACATATTTCCAGGCAATAGTATATCATGAATGTGAGGCAACTCAGAAATAACAAATGCAAATGTATCTTTGCTGAGATCCATTTTGTGTCAAATGAATTGAATGCTTTTGCTGAGAGTTCAGTCAGTTAGAGGAGAGTGTCGAGTGTCTGGCTGCAATAAACATGGGCCTGAATTTAAGTGTTGTCAGTTAAAGGCTACTGGATATTATGCTGGAAAAAGTAATGTACCAAATTCACCTGATTCAAATGTGTACATCATTTCTAAACGAATAAATCACAAGTAAAATCAAAGCAGAGGTGGAACGATACACATGTATTCAGGCTCGGAATGTTTTTGGATTCCGAAGTCGAGATTCGATTCAATTTTTGAAGCCCTAAAAATCATGACCTATAATTTATAAGTGACTTCAGAAAAACATTGCAGTCATTCGAGCTCCTCCCACTCTCCACCCACTTTGCTATGATAGAATACACCCAGATGCCTGCTTTTGATCAGTGGTTTCCACAGAAGACAGCAAATGAGAGACCCTAGAAAGAGAAAGAAGAGTGTATTAAGCTGGGGCTACACTACACGACTTTCACCCCACATTTTACCCTGATTCTCAGTCTAGCTAAGTCTGTGCTGGTTGGCTCTGGTGTGAGGATTGTTGCGTCAGTCGGAGTTGACAGTTGAACAGAGAATCGAGTAGTGTGCGAAGGTCTCCTGATTGCGTTTCAGACCAGTCCGAGTAGTTTCGACCCCATTCTGAGCGTAATCTAGTAGTTTATGCTGGTCAAGGGCCAATTCTGAACAGACTTCTGCATCAGAAAAAACAGCAAATAAACAAAGAAAAATAGCGAAAAGTCACTGACGTGTGGAGCGAAGCTTTTTAATCAGCTGAGTTTAAGGCACGAGCACAGTCAATTTTATGTACATTTAAAATGAAAAAAAAAACCACACTGATCACATTTTTAAATTCATAACTTAATAAAATAAATATGTTTATCTGCTGCTTCTTTACTGTACATTACATTGCAAATGGCAGAGAAAACAGCAGCAAGCTGCTCCACGTTTGTTTATTTGCATGTCCTAGTAGTTCAGTTCCATCCAGTTCAGCAACAACTTAAAAGTTGAGTGTGTGATTCCATGTTGTTTAGTGTGTGATCCCCAATACTGTGTTTTAAAGTGTTTCGTGCCCTTCGCCTGTTGAACGTTCCAGCCCCCTCTGCAACCCAGAAGGATAAGTGGCTAAGATGATGGATGGATAGATGGATGAATTGAAATCATTACATTCTTAACTGAAAGCCAATGTTGTGCATGTGTAATATATTTTATTCACTTGTAAATTATACATGCATTTGAATCAAGCACATGCATCATGTTTTTATTGTATATGCCTCTGAAGTTGTGTTGTCATTCTGTAGTTGGCTTCATGCCTATATTGTGAACTTCTCAACAGTTGGAACAGTGGGAAAAATCAATGGCGCTTTTAAAAAATGGTGTCTACTCTGTGGCAAACAGAAATGTTCCAAACCTGATGTGCTTTGCCTTACATACATTTTTCCCCCAAATGCCACTAGATCCTCTGAATTACAAGGTCCTTAATGAATATGAAATATGAATGTTGCTAAGTGCAGGCTAACATTGCTCAACTGACATCCAAAGACTTGCAGTCACCAAAGTACCTCAGCAAGCTTTAATATGGTAGTTTAGTTACTTTGGCAATAGTAGATGATGATGTTATATAATAGTGGTTAAGTTCCATGTAACATCGTTTCAATTAGGAACATTAGCAGGAGAAAAAGTGTTAGCCTGCTCGTGGCATGCATGTAGCATTGTTCATATTTTGACTGCTAAGTGATCTGGTAACTCAGAAAATGTTGCGACACTCAGAGTAAAAAAGTACACAGGACAAAATGTGCATTTGGAACATGTTTGTTTACCACAGGACGCGACAGCAAAAATAGCTATCGAGATAGAGAAGATAGAGAAAAAAAAGCTTAGATCTGGAGTTCCTAATGTGGGCATGACGCTGGCTACAGAATGACGCACAACTTCAGAGGTCTCTCGCAAGGATGTAGGTCCCTCTAGTCAGAGTCTCCAACATTCTGTCCAAAAAAGATATTCTCCTGAATGCAGACAGCCAAAGTAGAACAATGACTGGAAGTGAGACTTGAGTCTTTAATGTACTAAATAAAGAACCAGTTTCTGCATGAATTTCACCATTTTGCATCACTCAGTGTTGATTGTTGCCTGGCTGAAACTTTTTTGCTTTTGTTCTGTTGGGGAAAAAAAAAACATTAGACCTGATTTGCTCAGCCCAGATACAACTTACAGAAGCCACTGTAAGCTCTATTTTTTCAGTTGCTCGTTTTAATGATTCTGTTTCTTGATTCCTCGCCTGGTCATGGTGTTATTTGATTTGGCCCAGTTATAGGTTTTGTGAGTCATTCCAATTAAAAGTTAAACTGCAGGACTGCTTTTCTGTGTAATATTATGAGAAAATGTGTAATTATTTCTTTTGTAGGCCTGATTTGATTTTGTCGCAGTGCACACTGTTTGCCTCAGTGGTTTTTTTCTGGTTTTGTAAGCACCTCCACCTCCACCCCCATCCCCTTTTTTCAATCTTTCAAATCCCCTGGAGCCAGGCTGGGGGGACGCTGGCAGACACAGGCCTCGCATGAACTCCTGATTGCTCTTTTTTTAATTAGTCTGCATGTCACTGTCACCCCATCTCTCTCACTCTCTCTTTCTCTATGTCTACCTCTTTCTCTCAATTTGTTTTTCTCCTCTAGCTGTTATTCTCTCTCCCTGATTTTCTCTCTCTCACCTAAACCCTCACTGTCCCTGGCTCTGTTTCTCGCTTATTGTGAATCTCTCTCTCTCTCTCTCTCTCACACACACTCTCTCTAGCTCTCTCTCTCTCTGTCCTCATTGCTTTCCGTTTGTTTTTTTTTTCTTGGCAGCGTAAAGCCTCTCTCTCCTCTTTTTCTTCTCCTCATTAAGATTAAAAGTGATGAGGGCTCTCTTTGTGAAACTCTTTATTGAAAGGTAAAGGAAACAAAGAGGCTATCGCAGTAAAGTGCTTTTAATTGAAAGGGAGAAGCGATGCCACAGAGGGCTGCAGTTTGATCAGTGGAGTTTGGTGTGAGTTCACTGTGTTCACACATCCAGCTGTGCAAGAGCACTGTGTTCTGTGCCACTCGCGCAGTCTGACTCATTTAACACGGGCCTCATTTAAATGCATTTGATTGCTTCACATTTGATTTTAACAGGCAGTGCGTGAAATGATGTATTCACACGTTGCATTTCTCATAATCTCTATTGAATGAGTTTAGAAGTTCTCTAAATCCTGCCGTTACTGAATGAGCTCTGTTGATTGTATTTTGATGATACAGTAAGAGATATCAGAGAGACTGTCACTATGAGCTATCTGTTTGCTTATACATTGTACAATGTAAAAAATAAATGCCGTAACATATTATGCAACCACTCACATAAGTGAATCAAATGCTAACTGTTCTAATCACTAGATATTAGTAAATGGGGGCTCCCATGTGGCACAGTAATGGGTTCCAACTTGGGTTAAACACTGGATGGGCAATAAATATATATAACTTATGTCCTACTTGACTGATAGACATGGACATGGATTAATTTCCCTTTCATTATTAAACACTTCTATAATTAAATTTTCTCCATATTTGCTTCTCCACCCCTTTTCGTTACACTGCATGTGGTATAGAGACTCTTTGAATTTACAGGGTCAGTTCAGGTTCAGCTTTGGCCAGTAACCTGATTCCTGTGGATTTTACTCTGATAAACAGCACCATTTTTAGTTTAGTTCGTCTCTCATTATTCGCCATCTTTTCTGTTTGCTGTAGCGACCCTTAAAATCTCTACTATTTTCCAACTGTCAAATGCAGTTTTGCTGAAGTGGCTGCTTTCAGACTGTTCTGTACAGTTTTACTGCCATAGCCTATCTCAGGCTTTGCGCCAGGATTGGGAAGGTGTTTAGTTATGGGAGGGCACAAAGACCTAGTATCCTCTTATCGAGGCCTGTGGGCGCACCTATCTAAGCATTGGACCTATTTTCAGGAGATCACCCAGGGTGAGGGGATAGATCTCTGTGGCAAGATGTCCAAGACAGCATAATTGGCTCTGTCTGGTTGGATAGGTTGGCCCTTCTCCCATCACTCAGCGTGATCCAGCCTACATGGGTATTGTTAGCTGATGTACCAGAATTGGAAGTTAGTTTTCTCCTCCAAGCGTGTTGTCCAAAAATGTTGAATTAGCAGAGTTTAAAAGATTCAGTGGTCCTTCACATATCTTGGATTGGGTACATGCTTCATGACTTTACCCTCCCTGTTGGTAGCATCATGGGGGGGGTAACCCTCCTCCCCCCTCCAAAAAAATTGTAGTTAAAGAAGCTAATGTTTCAAGACAAACTGAGAGGTTTTGAGTAAAGCAGACAACCTTAAACTCATTTTTGTACAAAGGCTGAAAAGATACAGTAAGACAAACTGATGCTGTAGCAACATTGTCTGATCAATTTTGATTTTGTTTTCTGTTTCGAAAACTTTTTTTTTACTTCACAGGTCTAAAACGGAACTTAAAAAGTCAAGTATGAGTATAAACAGATTAATAATAACTATACAGTATGTCTCACTGACTGCTTTCCTGAATAAACATCTAAGCAAGAAATGTTAACAACTTAATTTTACAGCACACCGTGTTGTCATCTGCATCACATTATGACTTATTGATTTATCACTCTGACCGTTATTCTAATCGTCAATGCCTTGATTGGCTGGTGGAAAAATGCTGGCCATGTGGTCATTATGAGAGGTTGAGCCAGGATGAACCTTTTGACCTCTGCTTTGCCTCAGTGTGTCTGGCTAGCTGGGTGGCACATGGCCAGAAACCACAGACATCACACTAAATCCTCAGATTCCCTCAGATATGGAGAAGCCTGTAGCAGTAGACCTGAGGAGAGGATTTAATTCATCTCTTACACAAAAAACATCCAGCTGCATTTCCTCTGCACTCATCATTTCTGCATGCTGCGATAGAATTCACAATGGTCTTTTTAGAAATATGGTCAATAAGTTTCGTCATGCAGCTGGCATTTAATGAGATATGTCTAAGATATTAAATATAATTAGATATAATAAGATATCTGTGTTTTTATGGTGTTGTCTTATGAGTCTTGCTTTTTGTGGAGTTTTGTGTCGTGAACACTTTATAATTGCTCTCTCGTTCTCACAGTGCTAGGTGTTTTACTAATGCTACTGTTTTTAATAGTGTATCTTCAGGTAGCATGACTGAGAGCAGAATATCATGTCTTTATGAGGTAGTATTTAATGGAAAATCTAACCAGGCCATTAACCCATTAAATTATCATTCTGTTATTAATTCCCAGGCTTATTATCTAGTAACTGCTATGAATGATTCAGTAAGTGCTATGAATGATTCAGTAACTGCTGTGAATTTACTATGTAAGGTCCCTAGAGTTTAAGGGGTTAAGTGTTCATTTTTTCCCCTTACTACAGCAATGCAGTGAGGGTCGACTGGGGTTTAAACTGTGGCTTTTCTGCCCTCAGTAGTGTCATTTTTATCTTGTTTTCTTTTCCAGAACCTTGTAATATCGTGTTGCTATTTTTGGCTTAGGCTAGAGGTCTAACCAGGCCAACAGACCCCTTGGGCCTGCAGTAGTGTACCAGAACTGCAGAAAATGCTATGTGTTCATCAGGAGGAGAATATTCCAATTAAAAACACTTTCATTTACTTTTCATTAGATTTCATTGCATTTTGATGTTCTAATATTGTCACACCCCATCCACCAATAGAAAAGGACTGCCAAAGGACCACTGGTATTATTTAGGCGAGGGTTCATTCTCAGCACAGCAGTGAAACTGACAATGTAGTGACATGGAACTCTATGTCGCATAGGTATGAGTGTATCAGACACATTGATAGACAATGTATAGGGCGGCTGATAAATTGTACAGCAACAGATAGGCTACAGTCAGTAATTGTAAACCTATAAAGCGCACCTGTACAGGATTAGGGATGTGTATTCTGACTAATTTGGATATTGGAGTATCCATAAGAGTGAATGAAAGGACAATAAAGAAGAAAGCACTTTTTAGCACTGGAAGCTGAAATCTGAAATGTCTAAATTAGCCATGGGAAATCGGTATGTTTTGGTGTTGGATGTGTGATGGAGGCTGCCTCAGCTGAGCTGTTAATGAGAGTTAAATGGTCCAGTGTTGGATGCCTTGTCATCTTGAGGTGTTTTCTCCTCATTGAACAATGTGCCAACATATTAGTTTGTCAGAGAAATATAGTAATAGTCAAATCAATTCCAGCTCCTGGCGGCCACATGGGTAGTGTTTCTTTAGAATATCCTGTCTTCTGTTTGGGTTTTTAGGCTTCTTTATGGCTTGTTCATGATTCCTCTGATTGCCTCCATCCTTCTTGTTACTGGCCGTCCTCTTCGTTCTCTACCTTTAACTGTTCCAAGCATAATTGTCTTTTCCAATGAATATGTTCAGGTTTTTATCTTTTACAAAAACAAAATGGGCCCTGGAAACCCAGTGCCAAATTGTTTAAACCAAATTTAAAGTCAGTGTAAATTGGAAATTATAACACAATTTTCTTTCGAGTGAAACAGAGTATCAGGGCAGGTGAGCTAGCTGAGCATTTTCACTCAGTGTTAGGTGAGGGTGGTGGGAGGGGAACGTGAAACAGACATTCTTCGTTAATAATAATAACTCACTACATTTTGATGGGGATTACAAGAAAAAATAATTTTGTCTTTTAAATATGATGAGATGAATGGTGCTTGAGAAACTAATGAGACAAAAAGGTCTTGATTTCAGTTTTGATTTCAGGTTGAATTTAAAAGTGCAAACGAGATCTGAGCTTCTGTATCTTTACTGTAACTATAGTCTCACTGACGTGTGTCTAATACACCAATTTTCCTGCTTTCATCCCTGTAAAATACCAAAGTTCTTACTCAAATATGAAAGGCCTCTACCCTCAACCGTTACTATGTTGCCACAATTCTCTTATAGAGTAACGATTAGCGAATACATCAATTGTAGATTTAGTTATTCAAACCTAAAAGAGGATGTGCATACAGATCTGTCTCTACAGTCAGCAGGTCCTCAGTGCTGTGTGATAATAATAGGGGGTGTGGAACAGCTGCTGTGAGAGGCCTATATGCCACAGCCATGCAGGACTTACGACACATCGCACATTTTCAATTATATGGGCCGTAGGCAGAGCGCCAGGCCGTGCAGATATGGGTGCTTTCCAATTACACGGCAGGCTCAGCTACAGTGTGAATGGAGCCGAGAGAAGCAGAGAGGAGCCAGCAGTATAGCCACAGCACACACACTCACACACACATACATGCATACACACACACACACACACACACACACACTCCTGCTCACATGGATGCTGACGCACAAGGGGGCCATGACCGACTCATATAACCTGCTTTTACTAGATGTGTCCAATAAGAAGAATATATTCCCTGTCTATCCCTTTTGCCACGTTTGCTCCTTTTCTTCCTTTATCACTGTCTATTTCTTTAGCTTTCTCTGCTCCTCATTACACTTTCTACACTTTCCCCTCTCTCTTTCTCTCCCTCACATTTCTTCACTCTTTTCCTCTCTCCTTGTCTACCTCTCTCACTCACACACATTCCCTCATGCTCCCCCTCTCTCTTTCCTTGTCTACCTCTCTCTCTCTCTCTCTCTCTCTCTATCTCATTACGTGTCTCACATTCCCTCACTATCTCCCTCTTTCTTTTTCTGTCTGTCTCTCTCTCTCTCTTTCTCTCTCTCTCTCTTTCTCTCTGTCTCTTACATTCCCTCTCTCTCCTTCTCTCTTTCCTATCTACCTCTCTCTCTTACTGTCTCTCACATTCCCTCACTCTATCCCTCTCTCATTCCTTCTCTCCCGCTCCATTGTCTTCCTTCTTCACTGTCTGTTTCTTTGTTTTTCTTTCTTTGTTCCTCATCCCTACGCTTCCCCCGTCCCTCTCTCTTTCCTTGTCTACCTCTCTCTCTGTCTCTGTCTGTCTTTCTATATCCGTCTCTATCTCTGTCTTTGTCTCTCATCCTCTCTCTCTCTCTCTCTCTCTCTCTCTCTCTCTCTCTCTCTCTGTGGGAAGCACATTGTTTGGTTAAATGAGGCCTTTACTGTATGCCTTTTGATGCTGACTACAAAAGTTGGTCTCTTTCTCTCTGAGTTTTGGAAGCATGTTTTTGAGTAATATGTTCCCCAGAAAATGAAATTTAAAAAGCTATTTATCTGGGTAAGCTTTTATTTGCCCATAAAAACACTGATGATACGATAAATAAAAAATAACAGTTGTGCAATAAGTTGTGATTTTATGTATGTTAATGTGTCAATTTAACCATTTCCAAGCTTCCAGTATTATCTGTTGTTATCATCCAGTACTTGGTTTGGCTAATCAGTGCTTTATTAAATTAAATCAGAAGTGCTGCTGATGGAATTTAATAAATCTCTGTGATGGCTGGGGTCACTGGAGAGAAATCTAGAACCACACATGTGCTCTCCTAACTGGCTCACAAGATATCTGTGACCTTCTGAAAACAATAAAGTCTTGTTGCTTATTATGTTTATGTTTATTTATATTTATTTCAATGTTAGATTGTATTTTACTGGCCATAACACACTTACTACTGTCTGAGAGAAAGAGCCCATATCATGATAAACAACATTTTTTCATGGTTTTAAATTTGGCTGGAATGAAATCAGAATCAGCCATGAAAATTGATGATTGCTTCATCCTTAACAAGTACTTTTAAAGCATTTTAGTTGGTCTATTCATAATGAAATGTTCACACAATATAAAAGGCAGCTGATGTATAAAAAAAATGTTAATTAAAAAAAGTTTCAAAGTTCTGTTATGACAGCAACAATGCACAATCTCCTGGGACGAGTTTACCCAAAGTCACTAACGTTATTCTCTGATCATTTTTAGCTAAGGTGATCACAGTAAACGACTGCAGTCGTTTCAGGAAGCACCAAATTACTTCTTATGAGGGTCTTATAGTAACGATTCTTTTGGGAAACAGCAGCCCGGGTCTTTCATTATGAATTCTGGTAATAAGGCTTTTTCACTCGGCCCTTTCAATTACTGGCAGTTTAACGGGACATGCAGGGCATGGCAGGGCAAAGATGTAGTCTTCTTTCTATTTCGGCTTGCTCTCCCCTTTGCCCTCAGGTAATAGCTGTCAATCACGGTCTCCTTAATGCACATTTGTGCTTGGCCACTTGACCTGTGGGTTACTTTCTCCTGACAGCTTGCTGTATGACTCACCGTCATCTTTCTGTTCGTGAGAAATGACCCCGCTGTGTTAAACAGGCAGTGTAAGGGAGGAGGGCACAAGCGGTCATGTTTTTTGTTATGTGACCAGACCATCAACATAAGTGATGTCTTTTACATCAAGGTGAAAATAGCTTTACTGTGGGTAAGCCTACCTGTTCATTTCAGTGGTGGCTGGCCTACAGCACATAAATAAACTTAAATGCTATGGACCAGTCAGCAGGTCCATACTTCAATTCCTCACTCTCATAAGTAGAAAAGTAATTGACCTATCCCCGCTCTTCCTGCCAAGAAGCTTTATAGAACTATGGACAAACCCTGTTTAACCTAATGAGTAACTGTGGCACAAAAGAGTGAAGATTTAGTGTATTATTAACTTCAAATGATATTTATTTTGTATGTGCCTATATAAGGTCACACTGTCAGGATAGATAAGTTGTCATTTTTGTTCTGTAATCCAGCTAAATGGCAATTCATTGTCGGTTTTAACCAACCTTGTTTTCATTCACTCCAACAACACAGTCTAGCACAGCAGTGTAACACTATAAACAGCAAACTCAACATTATGTAGCAAATCTAAACTCCAGCCTAAATGCATTGTGTTGAATTGATTAGTAGATTCTAGGGTGCAGTCAAGACCACTTTTGTCGAAACAAGTCCAACAATATGACTAGTCAAGATTGAGTCAAGACAAAGTCTGTAGGGTCAAGACCAAGTATAAATGAGAGCAAAGCCAAATCAAGATCGAGATCCAAAAAAATGGAAACCTCTTTGAGACCAAAGCTTAAGTTATTCTATGTTCCCAAAGTCAGTCCTGAGGACTCTATGCTCTGCAAGTTTTTTGCGTTTTCTGTATTCTTGTCACACTTGTATAATACTGTACAGTACCTGTACAATACTTTAGTTTATACTGATACTGTATATTATTTATGTGGTTATGTAATGGATGTATATTCTGTCTTAACAGGTTTGAGTTAGCACTTCTTACTGTTTTCCTTTTTTGTTTCAGTGTCAGGAGT
This sequence comes from Colossoma macropomum, assembly GCF_904425465.1. Taxonomy (NCBI): domain Eukaryota; kingdom Metazoa; phylum Chordata; class Actinopteri; order Characiformes; family Serrasalmidae; genus Colossoma; species Colossoma macropomum. Next base: position 14,904,626 of record NW_023494800.1, read on the forward strand.
TGACACAAACATAGACCAAACCAAACATGCAGAAACAACTCCGTATCGAATTCTAATCATAAAAAAAAAGATCACAAGTGTGGCTATTTTCTGATCCAGTTAGCTAAATCAAATCCAGATGCAGTCTGGTTTTGAGTTGTTTGAGCATGAGTCAGTGAACATTGGTGACAATTGAAAGAATATTAAAAAATAAATAAATGAACACTAGTTGGTCTTCCGTCTGAGAGTGGACTTAAGTCCTATAGCATTAGTTGTTGGCCAATATGCCTTAACATTAATGACTGAATAATAAGTCTTCTGTTTAACCACTTACAAAGCCTTGGGCCTGTAATAACATACTTCTGTAATCTAAGAAAATCTCCATTAGTTTGCATTGAAGTTCATGTAGTTAAAAAATAATAAGCCCTAAGCCTGGAATGTTGAAGGGTTAAGGGGTTAAACAAAGGTCCAGAGACTGACAGTGTACATTTGGGTCACAAAACAAGAAAAACAAACAGTTCTTTTTAGAACTGTATAACACACCACTTTCATATGTAAACTATAATTCACCACAGATATAATGATACCAGAGCTTGATGGTGTGGTTAGGTCAACCAGCCACAGTGTGAACATGAATGAAAACTCATATGATAAAGACTACTGCAATGCTTTTTTCTGTGTCTTTGAAAAGAGCATTGACAGAATAAGAATAGTCTGACGTGAAGGTTATGGAAGGTTAAGTGTTCTGTATAAAACACTTTGCTTATTCAGAATGCGGTGCTGCTTTGGCACCGTTTCAGTGTTGTACTGTTCCACTGGGAGAAGCAGGGACTAGCGGGCTTTAACCTGAGCATCACTGCGCGGCCGATCATCTGCTGTCTGAGGGATATTTTCAGACCCTTTTCATTACCTTCTACTGACTTCAGGTTTGCTGTGAAATAACCTGAGACATGAAACAGCAAAATCATGCCCACGGAAAAATACTTACGCAACATTTTTCATCTGCTCTTGCTGAATACTGGGAAATGGTTCTCAAATGAAAAGCAGTTTTGTTTTCTTCAATTACTTCTATTCCCAACTCAGCACTAGTGTTAGCTTCCTCAGTATTATAAGCCCTTAAGGTTATACAGAACGAGCTCATTTGCCAGTGCTGTAGAAAATACATCATACAGGTGAAGGTTTTTCTTGAACTCAAGACACTGTGTTTGTGCTTATGCTTGTGTGGACAATCATAAGAGTATGTGTCCATGGTGAGCTTGCCTGTGGGACAATTACAGGTACAAAACGGTCTCTGCTGAGGGGAGAACAGTGTATTGTGTTACCATGGAGATGTAGTCATTTATTCAGGTCTGGAGAGGAAGCCGCATGCTAATAGGATGACGAGGTCATACTTGTGGGCCTTTGTGCCTTGGGCAACCACACACATGGTTTTTTGTATGAATTTCCATTTGTCATATGTCTCGTTCAATATCTAACATGCATGTGTCTGTTTTGGGAAAAAAATCCCTTGTAATAAACTTAAATAGTCTTTTTTCTTTCCCTGTGCTATCTTGTAATAACCAAAACCCTGGGCCCTAAGACTGATGGAGATGTGGTGTGCAAATTTGTCCTCTTTCTCATCCCTGACTAGCAGGAATCTCTCCAGGCTGCACATAATCGAGGTTTATTTTTAGACCTGCTCGCTCAATTTAGATGGAGAAAAGGCCATTCTGTATGGTTTTGTTAAATCAGGTTTTTATCATTAGGGCCAGACAAAATGAGCTAGAGCAGGGACGGCTGTTCTGCTCTTGGCTGTATTTGGAAGATGGGGTGAGGTGGTGGGAGTGGGGGGGGGGGTTGCATTAACTCTATAGAGCTCCAGCAAAGGCTTCCTTGTACTTACACTCCTTGCCCTGCGTAAAGCCCTGGTGTTAGGAGGTGTTTTGTGGGAATGGACCAGCAGTACTGAGAGATAAATTCCGGGCCCAAGTGGTGTCGATAACGCTCGTTACAGTCCATAATGAGGTCACAGGCGCACTGTCTGGCCCTGATAGAGATTTATAGAGGCTGTGACTCACTGGAGCTCTCTGTGTCCATGGCCACCACACACAGTCCTGCTGGGCACAGTGTCATGTTCTTACTTGGAGAAACTGTGTTGCCCTCTTTTCAGCGTGGTCTTAAAAACAGGCTACTGAGAAACTCACACCTTCAGTACAGGATCATATACAATACTGAGCAAAAGTCCACCCTTCATTTATTTAATTTCCAGTTATTCATTTTTCAGGAGATATTTCTGAGGAGGAGGAAAGTAAGCAACACCAGAATTAAAAAAATGTATAAACATGTATATAGAGAAAATATGAAGCTGTCAAGAAGCCATTACTGAGAAAAGGACATAAACAAAACATGCGAAAATTCGCAAATCAAACAAAGAAGATGCAGGTTTTCTCAGAACAATGGAATGGCCACCCCAGAGTCCAGACCTCTACAATGTTTAATGTGTTTGGGATAACTTGGATTGTGAGAAGCGGAAAATTGGACCAACTTTTAAGACTGAACTTTGGAGGTGTGAAAAAATATCCCTTCAGATTTCTTTAAAAAACTGCCTTCTTCTGACGCTGAAAAATAACTTGAGCTTTATTCACGTTTTGACTGGAATTTTTGATGCCAAGTTAAGTCTTTTGGAGTAAGATATAGTAGCTGGATTGAAAAAGGTGTGCGAAGTTCACAGCATCACATATTTAAAAGTTATTCAGCGGTTTTCTTGGAAGCATTTAGAAGCTTGAAAGCGAGATATCCTAGCATTTTTACCAGAGCATTTCTTCCATGTGAAGAATTCGTCCATGTGTTTTTGCTGTAGCCCCTTGCCTTTGGTTAGTTATTTTGCATGTCAAAGAGCCTTTTTCCTGTAAAAGTAGGTGGTTCTATGCCCCCATTTTGAAATCTTTAACTACATATTGCACATAACCTACCTTGTGTAACGTAATATAGAAATACTGAAGGACAAAAGCATCTAATTCACATTTGAAAATTGTTATAGCCTTTGATGTTTATTTTCCCAATGCGAACACACCATACACATTGTGCAAGAAGTGGCTAGTGTGTTGTAAAAGTACTTGATTTGAAACACAGAGAAGTTGTCTTAATAGTGGCATTTTACAACATAAGCTTTTACAAGAGGCACACTACGCTAAGGCAGAGCAAGTGATGGTACTGCTGAACTGTAGCAGTGACAGCTTCTCCTACGATGTGTCACCCCACTCTGAGCTGTGGCTGTGTGCTGCTCTCTGAAGGTGCTATTCCCCTCTGATCTTGGTCAGAGCCTTGCCCGGTTCAGGAGATAACTCTTTTCAGCAGCAGGGCTGTAATACAGTGTGTCTGCGTTAGCCGTGGCTGTTTGTGGCCAAGACATGCATAAAGTGCAACACAGAAATGAATGTTAATCCAGAGAAGAAGGAGCAAAAAGCCCTTTGAGAGTCTTAATAATATCTCAGTGTGACAGCCAGCGTAATGTTTCCTGAAAAAAGGCTCCATCTTGTTCAGTAGCCACTGGAGACGCCAAGCTTTGTTGCACACATATGAAGTGTCAGCTTCATTTCTCATTTGGTGCAAAAACAATCAATTCAAAGGTGCTATACTGTGTGGCATCCTTGTGAATAGAGTGCTGCAGTACCACTCGTGAGGTGTTTCTTAGCAAATTGTACAATTTTTAACCCCTTTAACAACGATTCATAGTTATCACTATATATATATATATATATATAAAATGTGATATATGACAGTTAATTCCCATACAAACACTGGAGAGGACATAACCCCTCCATCCCAGGATCATCTCTAGTCATTGCCCTCTATCTTTCTAGCTGATTTACTGTGAAATTACAGACTAACTACTAAAAATGACTACAACAAACTGTCTAAATTATGTACATTTATAACACAATAAATTTCTAATTTCTGCATTGCTGATGATTAAATGCTCATTTGGGGTGTCTAATAAGTTGCCAAATTACAGATAACCTTCTCTGCATTCTCAATCCAGGAGTCTCACCATGCATTATTTCTTTCTTAACCAGCTAATCTAAGGCATAGTTCAGTGTAACTCTGGTGGCAGTGGAGACAGCATCGATTTTACCTTTATAAATGTTTTGCTACATATTTAGGTATAATACCTCCTGATGTTTCATGTTTCATGTCAATTGGCTGTTCATCATACAGACCACCCTTTCATGCAAGGCCATGCAAGGATCCTTAGAGGTGCACAAAGTTAAACTGAGGAACATGGACCTAAATAATAAAACACTAACGACAGTCAAACTCTTTAACTACAGCAACAACCAGTATTCAAAAAGACCAAGGAATCTTACATCACACCATGTTATACCATTAGATTGGCTTGTATGAAAATTATATTATAAATATTTCAAGATACCCTCAGTCAGCTTTTTAGTATAAATAACATTAGCCAAATAAAATATCACAGTATCTTGATAGTTAATATTGACTGAAGAACAGTTCTAATTCTGACTGCTTAATCTTGATTCTCATAGCAGCTGATTTGGATAGTTTCAGCAAAGGCACACTTTTTTTAGCATTCTAGCTAAATTTCACTGGGGTTTAAAATCTGCAGCGGACTTTTTGCAGAAGTATTTTTGTGCACACAGATTAATATTCAGCCAAACTATCTCATATTATTAACTAACCAACAAATGAAACGACTCACCTTTAAGCAGATGCTGTCGCTAATAAGCGAGTTTAGCTGATGGTGAGCTTAACCACACAGATCAATCTAAATATGTTTTTCATTTTTTTTTTTTGACATGAGTAGAAAACATCATCCTTCTGTCTGTCAGACAATCTGGGGCAGTCACATCACCATATCTGGAGTTTTACATTCACATTATGGCATGGTGGCTGAGCCGAAGACTTGACTGAGCAAATGGTGGATAGAAGTGGTTGCTAAGAAGTGATTGGAGGAAACAAGGCGAATGCTCTAGAGCAAGTGGAATGCACTAAATTTGTTTCGAATATAATCTCTCTTTACATTAGCTTACATTAAACAAAAACAAAATCACAACAACTTGGTCAAATTCAGTCCACATCATTTTAGCACCGTTCCTGCGTTAAATTATTAGTCATTAAGGTCCAAAGTGGCACATGCTCCACCACTCGCAAGACTAAAGAATGGTACGGTAATAATCCAGAAGTTGTTAGGGGGCCCCCTGGTGGCCACAGGGCTCTAAGCAGACACTTATGTCGCGTAATAGGCAGAGCCGGCGCTGCCTGCGTCACTATGTAATTAAATATATCAATACATTATTATGTTTTAATTGTACAGCAAAACAGTGTGGCAAAAGAGTTAAACGTGTGGCTAATGTGAATTCTGCCTTAAACAAATTTAAACAGGAGCAAGAACAGAGAGTGGTTTTTGTAAATGCTGCATTTTTAGGAGGAAGAGCCGTGAGCTGCTCTTTACAGATGATCAGCAGTGTACACTGCTGAGAGATGCTTTTCTCCCTTACGCAGACCAGCAGGAGGAAACACACCCAATTATTCAGCCATGGGCCATAGCTGCTGCTGCATGCTGAAATCAATCAGAACAGCGCCTTACTCTTACAAAAGCATACACCCAGCATGCATGCATATGAGCAATTATTTACATACTGCTGCACACATATACAGACACAAGGCACAGATCCAGAAGGGATAGATTGTTTTTGAAGATCTTCAGGGAACACGGTGAACAATGGTGAAATGAATGTACTGCCGCATCTGTTTTGAATATGTTGTGTTTATCAAGTCGTTGGAATGGCCTAATTTGATGTTTTCCTTTCAACTTACACTCAGGTTGCTGAGCCCTGAGAACTTTAGAGTTTATTAGTTTTGCTTTTTTTGTTTGCTTGTTTTTGTACTATTTCATTTTATAGTGTGAGTTAAGAATGGGATCTGTTTAGTGGGGATGCACCATTATGAAAATTCTGGGACAATAAGAATAACTAATAATAACACCTTGCTGTGGCTGATACTGACACAAATGTGTGTTTTAAACACATTCATGGTGTAATCCATAAATTAAGTGCAGTGAGCATAAAAGATTATAATTCTACAGATGGAACCATGATGAATTTTACGCAGCCACACAGCTAGACATGACTATTATTGCATATTCATATGTATATTGCAGGGGCGGGAATTGCGGTATGATGTTTTCACGATATTTGAGCCAATTTGCAATTCTATTGCAGGGTTTAAAGATTTGTGATATGCTAAGTACTTTGATAAGACAGACTGCGATATATTATATTTTGACTTTATTTCGTTAAATTCTTTAGAATCTTTTTTGGAGTTTTTTCTCCAAATGGAAACTTTCTGTTATATACAATGAAGTTGACACTTTATTCACTAAAGTCTTTTATATTACAGTAAAACAGAATTGTGAAATAGACAAATCAACAATCAAAAAACCTTTGTCTTTTCATGTTTAGCAGAGGCTTTTATTTGTAAAGTGGGCATTTAAAGCAGGCTTCATCCACAATAATATTCAACAGTAATAGAAATAGTAAGTTTCGAACAAAGACTTATTAATATATTAAAATTGTGTTTTGATTCCTGGCTGTGGAATGAATCCCATTCTTCTGTGAGCAGGACAAGTGTGTTATCCACTACACTATCTAACCATTCATAAGAGTAACCCCACTGACACAAGCCTTGGTCTCACCATAGAGAAATAGCACCATACTTAGGCCTACTGGGCATACTTTTGGGCATGAAGACACCCATAGTGTTTAGCAGGCAGTATTATCTGTTGTGATCGTAACACTAAGAGTCTTGCCAGATGGAAGATTGAACCTTTTCTGTCTCAGGGTAGTGGTGTTATCCACTATGCAATCCATTTCAGTTGAGTTTGAGAAGAACCAAAATGTTCACCACTAGTAACTGTACATGTGTCACTGTGTGCATGAGCACAAATGGAGTATCAAGTTACTGACCGGTAATAACTTCCCCATTTATTGATGAATAATATATTGGCTGCTATTATTCACAGCTGCTCTTTAAAATGAAAATTGCTCATAACAGTCGCATTGCTGGCACTTTCCTGGCTGAGACACATGTATTTGAACACAGATTTCTCCTTGTTCCTCAGCTCTGTGCTATGACTGTGTGAGTCACAGGAGTCCCAGTAGAGGCTTCATGAGAGGAAGCTCAGAGCACATTCAGAGGGCTCACTCTGAGATATGATGATAATACTTAGGGGATTGAAATGAACGCACTCTTGTCAGTGTTCAACATTTTGATTCTCTATTTTGACTTTTTGAGAGAAATGTCATGTCATGGATTCGACGATTTTAAAAGTAGCCAGCTTTGTGATTCAGTCTGGAGATTTTAAACCTGGTCTTTGAGAGATTATAGAGCTTTTTCCACTGTTCATCAAGGCTGATCTTTCTTCTTTTTCTTTCTTAGATCACACCTTTTCTTGACATATCAAGTCAGATCTAAAACGTGTCTTGCTGCTGTAGGGATCGAGAAATGTGCAACTGTCTGTGCTGGATGTAGGCCCCTGTGTAATACACCCAAGCTCATCAGGACCGCACTGGGTCAATAATGTCCATTCACTGTTCCCTCACTGGCAGGAATAAACTGAACTGGAAGAGTGTTCACTCTGTGCTGTTTGTCTCAGAGTGTCAGCGTTAATGCTGTGGAGGTTTCAGTCATGATTGAAGTTCTGATTTATCCACCAGTGAGTGGGCTTGCTATAAAAATTATAAAATTATAAAATTATGAAGAGTTAAATAAATGAATTGAATCAAATTTAGGGATGCACCAATATGGGAATTCTGAATGTTGATGCATTGCAAATATCCAACATTTTTAACATACATAACTGTTGAAAGAAATTGGGACTAAGTCCAACTGGATTAACATTATGGAGAATTGTAACATTTACTGTATAACATTTTTCATGTTTACAAATGCAGTATAATGAATAATGGGCAGACATTTTAGAGTAATAGCCCAGCGTCCCCTAAATATTCTGTTCTTCTGAAATATAATAAATGAGTCATCAAATATTGGTTTTAATTATCAGTCAAATCTAAGCATTAGACTGATTTTCTGTTATCTGCTGATAGCAGTATGATTCCAATTTCATCATGTCATCCATAGTCATCCATTATTTTTTTAACAGTAGTAGTATATGGTACTGAAGCTGTAAGATGTTAATGATAACAAAGGTGTACTTAAAAAATATATAAATAAAAAAAAAATTAAAACTCTCCTAGAATGCTGGGATATGGAGTTACCAGCCCTATCAGTGAAAGAATGACCTCTGAATAGTCTGTATAGCATGAGATCAGTTTTCAACTGTCACACTTGGGTATTGACTATGTTCAGTCACGTACAGCGCCTGATCTCACTCGACCACAGGTCAGGTGAGTGTGAGAGATTGTGCTGACAGCCTTCTACACCCATGGTACCACATGCCTGCTCCAAGCCCCCAAAACTAAAAAAAAGCTGGTGCCACTGAACATGCTCCACACTTACCACATATGTTTACCACACTTACCACTTCAGTTTTCGGGTCACAGGGCTGTTTGTTGCAACGACTGTGATTGCTGTAGTGTTGTCACTAGGACAGTGAATCAATCCCAAAAAGAGGCGATTCTCAGACTCCAGGCATTTGGACTCAGCAAGACTCAATTTATGCAGTGATGTTCAAGTTTGCCCACACCCGTGTGCACACGAAAAGATATTCAGCGATGTCCAGATATACACAGAGATGACCAGACAGTCTGAAAAAATGCATCCTTCCACAAATCACTTATCACTGAGTTTTAATTGTAGACATATAAACACAAAGGCAGAGTAGAGGACAAACACAACCATCATCACAGCCCTGAGGATTTCGTGGACTTACATATATGCTGTATTTGCATTTCTCAATTTGTGCCAACTGGCTATAAAAGTGATTCTTGGCCTAAGAGATACTCACTTATTGGGGCACGTGGGCTAGAAATAAGTCTGATGGCAAACTCTGCTCAGAGAGTTCACAACAACTTATATATCTGACTCCTCATAAGTGATGAGGCATCTACAACTCATCTCCTCCTAAATCACTTCTAGAACAGTTATCTAATCAGAAGCACTTGATTGCAGCCGCATAAACAGTTATCAGTGTGAGTTGGGTAAACTGAACGATGATCAAGCTATTGAGGACAGGCCGTGCTAATCAAGCCATGTCTGAGTGACTGCGCTGAGTGCTCATATGGCTCTGAACGGCAGCAGGCTGTGAATGGGCCTATAATGATCCGCACAGAGTGAGGGTGAGAGATTGCAGTGGTAAGTTTCCACTGAAACTGGCGTTGGCCATTGTCATGCTTTTGCCTCTCGTAAAGAGGCCCATGTAAGGCTCCCAGTGGGCACTCAGGTTCAATTGACTTGTTCATGCTTTGAGCAGAAATGTGTACTTTCGTAGCTACTATTGCGAAATAGGACAAGCAAAAATCCTATTCGGCGTAATGAGAAACTGTAGGGTACAGCTCTGTTCAGCTCTCAAATGCATGGAAAAGTTATGCTGTTTGGATGGATCAGTTGTGTTTTTTGTTTTGTAGTCAAGTTAACATTAGCATGGTGGCAAATTCAAAGTTATTGTTTCCAACCTGCTTAATTTTGATTAGCTACAACAACATAATACAGCTTGTTAGCACAGCATTTTAAATTGATAACTCAACATTACATAGCAAATGTAGCAGGTTGATGTAAATACTTAACATATTTTGGCAAATGCTGAGTTGTGCGTTACCATTTCTGTTTAGACTCAATGGGATTTTTTGTCAATATTCTGTACAGCTTGTTCACCCTAGCAACAGTTGCTATGAATGCATGCATACATGAGCAAGAATAGGTCAATCGTAGCAGTTAAGCTTCAAAAATGTCATGTTAATCTATACCTGAGAGAGAAGGAATGAGAGAGAACGAGAGAGAGGAAAGCAAAGCTGTCTGTGAGACCACCAGGAAGCACCTAGCTAAACGAGGGCAACGGAAGCATGAGGCAAAAAAGAACCAGACAGAAATGGGCCAGAACGCAGTCCTGTAAACAGAAGAATGTGGCCTGGCTCCAGGCCAGGATCCAAAAATGCTGCACGCCTCTTTGTCCTTTTTTTTCTTTGTAAATATCACGGCCTTGTGCTATTTGGATTCGGAGCTAATTAGCGTGACTGTAATTAGTGAGGAATGTAATAGAAAACCAGGGATTTATTTGAATTACTGACACTAAACAAAAATTAATCCATCTGCTGGTATTTCTGATTAAAAACAGCTAAGATGGGACATGCTACTGTTTTATAACATCGCTGAAATGAGCGAAAGACAATACTATTCAGTGATAACAGTTTCACTTACAGTTTCATCAGAATTACTCTCTTTTGCAAGGTAGCAGTATTGATTTGATTACACCAGTTATAGTGGTTAGAATATTATAGTAAATAATATTTTCATTGCAGTTCGCCTCAGTCTTTTAGGACAAGATTGCTTCTTCACACAAATTGAAAAATGTTTGATGATTTGTTCTGCTGCTGGTGCAGTACAAATTTTATAATGATCATTCTCGTACAGGAAGCTACGGTGCTACTGGGTGTCTTCTTGTTGTCCAGCGACTGACGGTACATGTATCCACAGTTGACAAAGAGGACAATGTGGTGTATTTTCATGCAAAAGGCCCATATAGTGGGGTGCGAATGGGGATTGCTGGTGTGATTTGGTGCACAGCTGTAGTCATTCAGAAAGCTCATTGTCATGCTCTCAGCTTTAGCAGGAAGAACATTAGGTCAAGAGGCTATCTGTGCTGTGCCCTTGTGCCTTAACCTCACTTAGTCTCTGAAACAGGCAATACTCTGCTCTATTGTCATGTTCTATATTGTAATCTGGATTGGCTGCTAGTTGGACTGAAATCTAGATTGTTGCAAGGCATAATCTCACGGTCAGGAATACGAAGCAGAGACACAAATGTGTTAAATGTGTGGAACATGGAGGTAAAGCATAATGTGTATGGTACATGAAGGTAAAGTGTAAAAGTAAAGCATATAATATATAGAGGTAAAACATAAACACAGAATAGAGTACATAGAGGTAAAGCACAGATGTGAAGTGAATAGTATATGGACATTAATTGTAGGCGCAAAGTGTATAGTATATAGAGATAAAGCGTATAGTACATGGACGTGAAGTGTAATACATATAGTACAAGGAGGTAAAGCACAGACATAAAGTTTATAGTGCATGGATATTAATCAAAGGTGTAAAGTGTATTGTACATGGAGATAAAATTTAGTATATGGAGATAAAGTGTAAAAGTAATGTGTATAATGCATGGATGTAAAGCACAGACGTAAAGCTTGTAGTGTATGGACATAAATTGTAGGTGTAAAGTGTACAGTACATGGACATAGGGATAAAGTGATGGATGTGAAGTGTAAGGCATATAGTAGATGGAGTTAAAGCACAGAAGTAAAACAAACCATGTAATACGTGGAGATAAAGCGCAGATGTAAAACATAAAGCGTGTAGGACATGAAGGTAAAATGGAGACAAAAACATACAGTATATGGAGGTAGAGCTGGGCTATATGGCTAAAAATGTTATCACGATAAACAAAATTCATATCGTTCGATATCGATACATACCACGATAAATGTAAAATCATTATTTCTGTCAAATTTGACGGCTGATTTTTGCTCCTGGGTGTTAATTGCTGTTTTAAACTATCCTTTATGGTCAGAACATGACAAACACTCACCAAACAGTGGAACATTTCACAAATCTGTCATGGGAGAGTGGGAGAAAGTGTCTGGTGAGCTGATTTTATCAGCTGGAAAAGCACGGCCACAGTTTTTGTAATAGTCATAATTTAAGAAAGAAAAGATTATTTTAGCTGTCTGGTGACGAGTGCTAGACTTAACGTTACAAATGCTAAACGAGTGGCCAACAACAGTGCTAAACTGTTTAGTTTCTCAACAACATCAACTTAGTAGGAACAGCAAACGTTAAGCTAGCAAAGACCAGCTAGCATTGACTGGATTCCTCTATTCTATCGTAGTAGTTTAAGGGGTGAACCGCAATATATCTAACACCAGACAGAGTCCTCCTTTTAGGTATGTTTAAACTGAAAGCGGTGCTTTTGTGTTTTGTTTGATCTACGGTATCATCAATTCTCCGTGCTGTGTGAGTGACAGAGTGCTGCTTCTGGTTAGCCAGCTGCTAAAAACAGCTAGCCTGGAAAGATAGCGTTCTCCTGCTTTCCAATGGCTCACAGCTTCCTCAGGTTACTTTTGTTAAAATCAGGGCTGTAACTGCATAAACCCACTTCTTTCTTTCACTTTCGTCGCTTGGGAATGCACTAACACTCAAATATGACTGTCCGAGCGCTGTAACAGTGCTGTAGTTGTGAGTATCAGACGTGATTTAACGCTGCTAAAGCTTGTTAGGATGTACGGAAAGTGGTGAGTTCACTGTAGTTCAGTACAGTTATGCCACTTATCTCATCACTCGCACTTGGTCACGGGAGAACAGATCGCCAGTCGCTCCACTCAAACAGGGAGTGCATAACTCCACGTTTCAAACGTGGCTGAAGTATATTTGGCGACCTTTTTTTTACTCGTCGACCCCTTCCCTCTATAATCATGTCGAAAAACTCGGAAGTGTGCCCTCTCCTGGCGACAGCAGAGTAGTGTCACTTTCCTTGCAGTAGAAAACGCCACCAGGGCTTTCGCTAGAACATGTAAGTGAGAGAATGGTGTATTATATTGAAAATTTATCGAACATGTCTTATTGCTCTATCAAGGAAAAGTTATATCGTGATAATTATCGTTATCATTTTATCACCCAGCCCTATATGGAGATATTGGAGGTAAAATGTAAACACAAAGCATATAGTACAGGGAAGTAAAGAGCAGACATAAAGTGTATAGTACATGAACATGAAGCATAGAGGTAAAGCGTATAGTGCATGGACAAAGCATAGACATAGAGCATATAGTACATGGACATAAAGTAAAGCATATAGTACACTGAGTTAAAGCACCGCTGTTAAACATAAATGTATAGTACATAGTGATAAAATCTAAACAGAAAGAATATAGAACGTGGAGGTAAAACACAGACGTAAAAAGTGTAAAGCGTATAGTACATGGAGATAAAATAGAAAGAGTATAGAACGTGGAGGGAAAACACAGACGTAAAGTGTAAAGCATATAGTGCATGGAGATAAAACAGAAAGAGTATAGAATGTGGAGGGAAAACACAGACGTAAAGTGTAAAGCATATAGTACATGGACATAAAGTGCTGATGTAAAGCACGTCCTACCTGGGAATACAACGCAGATATAAAACACAAACTGAATAGTATATGGTCATAATATGTTGACATAAAGCTTGTAGTACATGGGCATTTAGCATAGTGCAGGTCTAGGCATAAAATGTATAGTGTGTTGTACATGAAGGTAAAGCATATAGTAGGAAAAATGTTGGTACATAAAGAGTTAGTTTGATTAGCACTCTTTAGAAAATGATTCAGTATATAATGAAATTACAACTTTTGCAAAGCCTTGATTCAGGTAAAATTCATAATAATCTTTTTATACAAAACTGAGTGTAATTGAGACTGGAGAACTTTTCATGCAGTAGTAGAATATAGACAATAAAAACAATGCATCTAGCTTTTTGGGAAGGTGGATTTATATGTTTGAAAATAGCCCCTTTATTCTGGCCATAAATGAGCATATACTGGATGGAATATTGTTCTAATCAATTGTAATCAATACTGACATTCTAAAGTTAATGCAGTTAAATCTCTAACTTCAGATCCATACACCCCTAGTGAAAGCTGTGTCACCAGTAACAATTAAACTTGCATTTCTGAGTAACTAAAAGACTAGAAAATATAATCAGTCCAGAAGAACACTGAATATAAATAGGGCAAAGTTGTAACATCAAATAAAAACCAGGGTTTAAAATTTGAATGCCACAACATGGCATTGCAGTTTTGCAGTATTACAAATAATATATAAGTAATAGATGCTGAAATGAGCAGCGAAATCAATTTAAAAATATTGTAGAACAGTTGCACTCTGTAGTATTAGTGCTGTACCTGTTTTAGGTCTGTTTTTATAGTAGCCTTTTATGATATCAGTTGCATAGAGACTTCTCTTTCTAAACACGCCGTTCATACCATGACATTTTATCTGAAGATATTTCCCCTGCAGTGCTCGAGGAATGGTTTGTGTATGTATGCGTGTATGTGTGCATTGTTAAGGGTTGCACCTCTGAGGATGAGTAGATGTGACAGCTTATGCCGTAAAAACCCGTCAACCTCGGACAGAGGAGTCTTCTGCTCTGAATGTGTGTGCGTGAGAGGTTAAATCACAGAGCTGCACAGGCCAGCATCTTTCCCTCCCTCTCTTATGGATGTGCTGATTTAATTTAAGAGTGGGTGGAATTAATCAGAGCTCCCCAAGGTGTTCAGCAGCGGCCCGTAGGAGAGCCACCTCTGTGTCCATTTCACATTAACTGCACATACAGCACCTCCTGCTCTTTACTAATGCTGCAGTGTACTGCTCTACACCCTTAAAAAACGTGCTGAAAGATATCTTTGGAGGAACGCCTTAGAAGACGCATAGCAACCTTTCAATTAATGATTCTTTCAATTTCAACATGCCATGCTACCAGGAGAGGCTTGTAACTAATTATGTTTACCGAGTTGCATGTAGGCAAGTAAATATTAGATGGTTTTATACTCTCCTAAATATTTTCAAATAAATAAATATAAAATATAAAGATATACTCTTGTATATAGTGCATTATGTAGTATCCACACTGTACTCTATGTAAGCATATTATGAGGAAAGAGTCTACTTTCTGCTCAGTTAAATTTTGGTCATTAACATTTACTGCTTCTGTGATGTCACTACAGTAGTTTGGCCCCACCCATTCACACTGAAGTTATAATGAGTGTTTCAGCCCAGACTGCTTTTTGAATAAGGCAATACAAGGAAGTCAGTCAGAGCTATCAATGCTGTCAGAACAAAACCTCAAAAAAAGTAGATAGAAGAAATGTTTGTTAATTTCACTGATTGTTTTAATCTAAGTCAGTGTATAATTACTGCTCCTCCATTTATCATTAAATTTTGACGTGGCATTTTCAAAAGAAAAAAATAAAAAACAACAAAAATAGAAAAAAAACAGTAATGATATATTAGTTTTTAGTCTTAAAGGCACGGCCTGTTAAATTGACCGTCGTTGGTCAAACTTTCAGTTCAGGCTACCTGTTGGCATCCAAAATGCTTTTACCAACAGACTGAAAAGCTCAGTAGTAGGAAGGAAAAGTTAGAAGCACATGGAGGAGTAGACCTTCAACAAGACCTTCAACAATTTTCTGTTTGAGAACCAACAAAATATGCATGTAGACCTATTTAAAATGAACAAAAAAATCTGGAAACCATGTTTACATTTATCGGAGCACGGAAATCGTTCAGGCACCTGACGTTAAAGTGTCAGGTTTCATGAAAACATGATAAGGTGAAGGTTTTAGTGCTGGAAGCTAACCCTTCAGATGAGCTAATGCTAAAGCTTATGCTGGAGCTAGTCAGAGCAATGTTAGATGTCGAGGAGGACAAATTTTAATGAAACAGTGTAAAGACATGCGTGTGCAAGCACATTATTATTTACCTCTACACATGATGTTTTAAGCGCTGTATAGTGCCGTTTAATCTGAGTGATTTACCAAGCTAACTGTCAGCAGCTAATGTTAAGAAGAGCTAACTAGTTAGCTACCTGATCTTATCATATTTCTGTAAGGTAATTTTGCATTATACATAATTAATACATGATTTAGCAAGTACAATAACCCAAAGTTTAGCTAGAGCCAGAATACGTCTGTCTGTTAGTAGTTTTGTACCAAACTGGGTGTGTGATCTTCTGCATAGTTTAATCCAGAACTTTTTCATCTTCAAGGAATGAAATAAAATCTCAAAACACATTTTCCTGCCCATTGGTTTCTAAGTGTTTTGAGTCTGCTTTTTTAACATAGAAACGTGTCTAATTTATTGCCTGTGGTAAGCAAATCTATGTTATAGATATATCTGATAAAGAAAAGGTTAAAAAATGCAGGAGTATTCATGGAGTACCTGCATTGAAAGGTTCTTTATGGAACCAAATGTGCTTATTCTGTGATGTAGCTCCAAAGAATCCTCCTGGCATGGAACCTTTTTTTTTTTTATGAGTGCAGTAAGGCGCTCTGTCACAGAATTGCTTATGCTAACCCCAACCATACAGTGTTCTCTGGGGATATTTTGAGTCCCGTGGTTTTTGTTAGCGCTCTCCACCGTGTTGTGTGTTATTTAGATTACCACACGCAGGGCTGATTGTTCCCACGCTGCTTTAGATGTCATGAAATTACAGTTACACTGTGAGCTCCTGCATCAGAACTGGAGTGAGGTTTAATAGATTCCCAGACTCTCTCCCTCTCTCTCTCTCAGATCTATGGAGGGGAATACGTACGTGAACAAATAAATATATAAATAAAGAGTGATAAATCGTGAATTTGCTGGAGGAAAGCAAGTAAACAGAAACTGAAAGAGAGGAGAGAAGGAAAGGCAGATAGACAGAGACCGTTCCTGGAGAAAAGGGAAAGAAGAGCGATGTGAAGAAGAGAGATAGAGAGTGAAAAATGGAGTCACGAAGGAAGAGATGGAAGGAACTGATAAGAGGAGAGGCATGGGGTGAATAAGAAAGAGGAATAGAAGACAAAGAAAGACAGTGATCGAAAGAACAGAAAAAGCAAAGACATGAGAAAAGATTACAGCAAAGGCTTTACTTTAGAAAAAGGAGAGTAGAATAGAGAGAAATAAAGAGGAGGAAAGGGAGAGAGGGAAAAAGAAAGAGTGCATGTGAAAGAGAGAGAGAGAAGGAGAGAAACACAAGATAGAGAGATAGAGGGAGAGAAAGAGAGAAGGATAGAGATAGAAAAAAGAGTGAAGAGAAGAGAGAAAGAGAGACAGTGATAGAGTGAGTGAGAGATAGAGAGCGGGATTGAGGCGAAGAGATAGATAGATAGAGTGACAGACAGAGGGAGAGACATTGAGGGAGAGATTAATAGAGGCAGAAGTAGAGAGAAGAGAGTGATAGTAAAGTAGAGAGAGAGAGTGGTAGTGCAGTAGAGAAAGAGAGGAAAGCGAGAGAGAGAGAGAGAGAGAGAGAGAGAGAAATGGGCCAGCATTCCCCTGCAAGGCACACCCTGGCATTCAGCCATTTAGTAAAGCAATAGAAATGTTGAAGGAGAGAAAGAGAGAGCGGGAGAGAGAGCAGTGTTTGTTAAGAACTGACGAAACAGTGTTTATACAGTGTCAGTAGAAAAGAGAGCGATGGGGAGGATAGCAGAGCTGAAAGTCAGAGCACTGTGCTAAAGCAGGCGCCTTTTAGGAACTCAGCGCTATGGAAACGCCGTCTCAGGCACTTCCGCTACTATTTATCCTCATTCAGAGACTATATGAATATGTATGAATATGATTACGTAGGCAAACATTGGCGCTGTGCTAATCCGCTCATTTCAGCTCTGGCTGAATGAGGCAAAAACAGCACATACATTTATGGGTATTGAAATAAGAGGGGGATCTGCTGATGAGAGCTTTTAAGGATAGTTAGGCTGGATGATTAGTTTTCGTGATCCACAGTGGTGATGTGCCGATCGTGAACGAGTCGCCCTTTTTGAGCAAATTTTTTAGGTGAACAAACTGAATCATGTTTAGAGCAGATTACTTGCTAAAATGCAAGGTTAAGGCTGAGCTGAGAGATGTCATCTTAACATTAACAAACAAATCCACTATGTTTTATCATGACCGTTCATTTGCAACATTGAGAGGACATTCGTCAGCATAAATACTGGACTGTGTTCTGATCATATTCTGATCAACGCTGAGCTCTGGACAAAGCCGATCCATCTATTTTTGCAGAAATTGTTTAAAATTATGCTATGTATCATGTACAGAAAAATACTGTGTAATGGTAGAATATGATGTATTCATCTTATTCCTTGTTTAGAATGTCATTTAAAAGGAAGGTTAACATTTATCACAGTCATATGGAAAAGTTTGGGAACCTCTGGTCAAATGACATGTTTTGATTCATTTCTATATGAAAATAAGTTAACACATCCTCTACAGAGAACACACTAATGCACAATTACTGTTCATTTGCTGAATGTAACATAGTGGAAGAAAAAAAATAAAGTTACATTTTATATGTTTTATTTTTACCAATATGTTAAACATAGCAAATAAAGTGAAATTTTACGCTAAAATTTGCTGAAAAATGCAACATTTAAGTGTGTTCTCTGTAGAGGATGTGTTAATTCATTATCACTGAGAACATCAACAAAACATTTACTTTGACTGTTCAAACTTTTGCAAACAACTTTATAGCATAGGGACGAATCCTACAAAATTACGTCTTACAGCTTTCTGAGAACGTTCTGAAGATGTCAGTTTGTTAGCTTGCACAAGTTCATTTAAACTCTACTTGTATATATTGAAAGTAATACAATCATTTAGTGAATTTATCATGTTTGATATCAGCTAACTAACTCTCCACTGCCGTTTTCAAGCTAAATGATACG
Source organism: Colossoma macropomum (assembly GCF_904425465.1). NCBI lineage: Eukaryota > Metazoa > Chordata > Actinopteri > Characiformes > Serrasalmidae > Colossoma > Colossoma macropomum. Next base: position 14,923,245 of record NW_023494800.1, read on the forward strand.
AGGTGAAACAAGACTAGGCTAGATATGTCAGCATTCGTTTGTTTATATAAAGATTTTAGATTAATTGGCTTTCTCTGTGTAAATTTTAAGCCATATGTCACATACTATTGATTTCTGTTGTCTCGCTCAGGGTTTAATTTAATGCAGTAATAGCAGAATGCTGAGTGTTGTGCTTTGGCGCTCAGAGAGATTGAGGAGTGCTGGAAGTCACAGTATGTCAGTGTCAGTGTGTGTACCTTCGTAGCAACAGTAGTTATGAATTTTTGGACGCAGCAAGACATGTTATGTCTGGTGTGTGTTGGCTTTAAGAGTTTATAGAGTTTATATATAAAATGAATTTACATGTAGAACAGGGTCTTCTTATTTAACCATCATGTTAAAGGCATGCATTCACTAAGCAGTCTGTTCAGTAAAATGCATTTAATGAGTAGCCACTGTTTAATTAATCAACAGATACTGCTGTGTTTCACATGCTGTTTTGAGGTACTGAAACACTGAATGAATCATTGAATGTTTTAGAAAGAATCATTTCAGTGTGTTTGTTCATGAACAAAACACTGTCCACCACATACACATCTGTGCTGTAATGTGACATTAAATTATTTGTTCATTGCTTGGCCCATTAGGGAAAAAAAAAAACATATACTGGAAATGCTAGGATGATATCGTGCCTCTCATTTGTTCATGGTGTTGTGCTTGTTAAACCACTAATCACAAGGTACTCACGCTATGCTAGTGCAAGCTCACAGCTCCCATTAATTGGTCATTGTAATAGTGTTTGTTCTGATTAAAGAAATTCTGAGAATGGTAAAAGCACACAAATTTCTTCCAAAAATATAATATGTGAAATCAGGTGTCTTATCTGATATCTGATTGTGATTATGTACGATTATGTTTGAAACCTGGGTGGAATCGTAGACTCTGAGCTCTGTTTCATTCTGCATGTAAACACAGTCACTGATGTAGCTTTTCATCATTTGAGAAATATTACTGAAGTTCAGCCTTTTCTGTCTCAGAGCAACGCAGAGAAACTTGTTCATGCGTTTGTTACAAGCAAAGTTTCTCACTGTAATGCTCTTCTAACTGGACTTATTAAGAAAACAATCCCTCCTCTACAACTCATACGAACTGTAGCAGCACAGATCCTAACAAAAACAGCAAAGTTACTCATATCGCTTCTATTTTGAAAGAAGTTAGTTTTCAAGGCTCTAAATGACCTTAAGACCCTCACTTACATCGCACAATGTCTGTCTGTTTATGTTTTGACACGTGATTTTAGACCTGCAGTTACTAACCTTTTAAAATACCTTCCATGAAAGACAGAAAAGGTGGAGAGACCTTTTGGTTATTATGCTTCTAAGCTGTGGAACTAAATTCCATCTTTTAATAGACAGTCATCTCTTTAAGTATCTCCTTAATGTAGCGTTTAATTAAAATTCTGTCTCTTTGGTATTTATGTTTTTAATTTAATTTGTCATTGTCTTATATGATTTTCAATGAATACTCATAGTTGCTTCACTTATTGTTAAGCTTTATCACCTCTCTGTAAAGCACCAGTGAAAAAGTGCTCTATAAATAAAGACATTATTATTATTATTATTATTATTATTATTATCATTATTATTATTAGTAGTAGTAGTAGTAGTAGTAGTAGTAATATTATTATTATTATTGAGTGTTGTTAGGAACAGCTTGTCCTATAAAGCAGTAGAATATAATACTAGCAAAGTATGTATTCTAGCAAATTATGTCCTGATCTGATCACTGCATATTTTAATGGCTTGTTTTTGGCTTTATTAAGCTCAATCTAACTCTAATTCTGCATTATGTCTGTTTTAGCCCAGTGCGCTCTATGTATTCTGCTGTCATAAAGGTGCCGTAAGCAGACATCATCCACAATTTGCATGAGTGTGGCACATTTTCAGAAGTTTTGAAAGTCTGCAGTGTGGAACTATTTTGAAGTAAAAAAATCACTTGTAATATCTTCAGTGTCAGTGTTTTGACTGCGAAACTGCCTTTCATCAATACTTGATTAAGCTAGCTATAAGTAAAATGTGAATGTGGGCATAGTACACACGTGCTAAAAGCTAATTTACCATAGTAGTTTTGAGTAATTGGCAGTAATGTACCTGAAATGTGCAGCTGTTTCTACACAAAAACAATACTGGGGGACTGACATTTCATTTACTCAACTCAGATCGGGAGGCAAAAAAAACACTTTTTTAGGAAGTCCCAAGTTTAATTATCTCTGAATTGTGTCTGATTGTAAACATGCAGCGTGTCAAAGAGTGTAGTGGTCATAGGAGGCTTCTCAGCCCTCCCCTCTCCTCCTGCAGTATTTGTTCTGCTCTGTCGAGGTTCGCTGCACTTCCTCCCACAGTTTGTGCGCAAATTGAGATGTTTTGCGTAATGTCTTTTAAAGAGGAAGCACTGTTGAGTAAGAGATTGTCGCGATAGTGACATTTAGCAGGTAAGTGGTGGGCTGAAGCTGGAGACAGATGAGGTGGGGGGCAGCGTACAATTGTGCTTATGCTTCATTGACGCCTCTCTTTCTCTCTCTCTCTGTCTTTCTCTCTCTCTCTCTCTCTCTCTCTGTCTCTCTTTTCTCTCACCATTAATGTCTGTGATGACGAATTTTCCAAATGCCACTGACGAGTGTTCGTTTATTCATTTGCATCCAAGCATTAGTCACACTGGAGTCTGAGTAAGCCAAAAGTAGAGTGATGTAGGGCAGACTCTTTGGCTTCCTCTTTCTCTCTCTGTCTCTCTCTATGTCTCTCTCTCTGTTTCTGTCTCTCTCTTTCTTTCTCTCTCAGTCGCTGTCTCTACTTCTGTTTCGCTTTCATTTTTGTCTTTTTTGCATCTCTCCATCTCTCTCTGCCTGTATCTCCCTTCTCTCTCTCTATCTCTCTCCACCTCTCTCTGTCTGTATCTCCCTTCTCTCTTTCTATCTCTCTCCATCTTTCTCTGTCTGTATCTCCCTTCTTTCTCTCTCTGTCTCTCTCTCTTTCTCTCTCTCACTCTCACTCTCTCTCTCGCTCCATCTCACTCTCTCTGTGTCTCTCTCTCTCTCTCTCTCTCTCTCTCTCTCTCTCTCTCCCTCTCTCTCTGTCTCTGATTCTTCATTGTTGCTCAGTGGATGAATTAAATCTATTCCGTCTCTCGGTGGTCTCTGTATGGACATAAAACATCCTATCAGGGAAAACAGCATCTTCTCTTCAAACACATACAAGTAAATATGAGCAAGATTATTTAATTTTTTAATAATGTAATTGAATAAAAAATTATTTATTACTTTTTTGCATTTAATCTTCAGTCTGCTAGATTTGATACTGAAATCTCTGGCTGTGACAAACTCCTCATAAACTCAAAATCCTTCAAAATAAAGGTTCGTAAATGACTCCTGACTAGCACTTGTAGTTCTTCAAAAGTTGTAGAGAATTTTTATGTGGGGTTTAATGTAAACTTTGAAAAGCTTCTTTACGCTCACACATCTCATTCTTTTAGGAACCATCCACTGAAAGGTTCATCAGGGAAAAGTAGTTCTTATATAGCGTTGATCACTTTTATGTTTAAGAGTGTAGGCGCTGCTACCTATAGAGAAATATAGATAACGCACTGTATGGATCAGCCCTCCTCTCCAGGACACTCCAGGTGCTTTAGTGTTGTTTCTCTGAGAGAGGAGCTCCACCAGTGCTGCTGCTCCTCATGTGATGTGTAAGTCCATTAGTATTGATGGAGCAGTCGTGTTCATGGAGAGATGCTCTCAGCCTCTGTGGCTTTGCTGTGAGACAGAGGAACAGACGGCTCAGGGCTACATACCTTAAATTTGTAGTTTTGCTGACATGTCCAACCAGCTTGGACTATTTTTATGACATCACATATTTTTACTGACACTTCTGTTTTAAAAAGTGTTCAAAGTGGTAAAAATTAAGAGTGTAGCATTAAAATCTGTTATTATAAAATAGAATAGAATAAAATTGCATTATCCATTACTGTGACTTCATCAGGTTTCACAGGATATAGAGGTGAATTAATGTCATGATTCAGTTCCATTTCTGTTTCTATTTAATAAGGTAGACAAACACATAAATAACTCTAAATATGTTATTAATATATAAAAATAATGTTTTAAATTGAAGAGGCCTTTGTTGCTGCTTTTGTTTGGTTTTGGCTGACACTGGGACTTACATTATTTCATTCGGTAAAGTGAATTAAAATATTGTTTTATATTAAGTTAAATTTGTGGTCCTGTATCTGTTTTCAGATGTTAAAATATGATTAATTTTTTATTTTAATTTAAATTTTACATCTTTGTTTAAAAAATCTAAGGCTCTAAGAAAGAAATGAGCTACTCCTGAATGTGTTTAACAGTTGCGATAAGCTAACGTGATTCCACACATCCCTCACACCACCAGAAGCAATGAATAAGGTTATTTATTTATCTATTTATTTATTTATTCATTTATTCATTCATTCATTTTTCAACACAAGCATTATGCTTTATTACTGACATCTTTGCCCATATGTATCCACTGCTTAAAGTCAGAGTCCTTCGTCCAAGCTGACTGAAATAAGCATAGTCCAGCGTTTTATTAGAGGATTTTTGCTTCTCTAATCACCATCAGCTTAAGCCGTGAGCTTAAGACTGTATAGATGTTAGCTGCTAATGCTAATGCAATAAGTGGTACATTACGTAAATCACTGGAATGATGAGTCGTCTCTCTCTCTCTGTACCTCAGCTGAACATGTGATTCACACTGTAATTTTGTAGTCTCACTATGCAGCATCAGAGTATGACTGTACAGTGATATGCAAAAGTTTGAACACTCATGGTCAAATTACATGTTTTGTTGATATTACTGAAAATACATAAACAAATCCTCTACAGGGAACACACTTAAAAAAAGACATTGATCTGCTAATTTTAGTGCACAGTTTCTATTCATTTGCTGAGCAAATAAAAATGGGGAAAAAAGTCAAACATAAAATATAAAATGTGCCATAACTTTTTTTTTTATATTTTTCCCCAGTATGTTAAATTCAGCAAATAACAGTATTTTTGCATTAAAATGTGCAGAAGTATGTTCTCTGTAGAGGATGTGTTAACTTATTTTCACTTAGAAGATCAACAAAACAGGTCTTTAAACCAGGGGCAGTGAAATTTTTGCATATGCAAAAGAACGTGTCAGTGCATAAACAAGAAAAAAAAAGCAGCATGGTATATGTTGAAATTATGGGCTATAATTCCAATATTGGACACAGAACAATACTTAAATTTTCCTAGTTCCTATTTCTCTGTTTTACTTAAGCAGGACGAAAGCGTCTGACAAAGGATGCACCGATATGGAATTTATGGTCCTATAACAATAACTGATAATCGGCACATTGCTGTGGCTGATACTAATACCAGTAATACTATTTTTCGCATTTTATACATTTTCAGTTGAAGAATACTTTAGAAATATATCAGAGCAGCTTCTCTGCATCTGCAGAACTCCAGCTAAACGACCCTAAACGCTCACCGCCTAGCGCCCATTAAAGCTTTATGAAACTGAGATACTCCCTCACCCCACCTCACCCACCATGTCCTCAGCAGTGCCAGGGATTTTTTTTATGTCATAATCTTTAAGGCTTTGCCGTGAAGGAGGGGGAGGGTTCAGGGGGAAGCCTGGTCCATCTTTCTCCTCCCAGGGGCAACGTGGGAGATGAAGTCAAGCGCACTGCGAGTGAGGCTGTCAGTGGCGCTGATGCATGAAGCGGAAAGCAGGCTCTGTTTTTCTGCATTTCATGGTTTACATAGAATCAGGAGCCCGTTCGACCCTCACTTATTTCCCTCACGTTTACCAGACTCATCCAGCCCAGTGACCGCAGAGAGGCAGAGAGGGGAATGTGTGTGTGTGGGGCGAGGGGGGGGTTTGAGAGGAAAAGCAATACCAGAACACTTTCATTGGATCGTATATCATCCTATCCTCCATATGGATCATATGAATTACAGCAAAAGCCAGTTTATTCAGCCTTTGGGAGACATACATGCTGCAGCCTTGGGGACTAGAACACAGTTTGAAAAAGCTGGAGTCCGTTACACTGAATTCTGTGAACCGAATATGACAACATTTTGGTCCCTCTGTCCTGGTGACTATTACAAGTCAAATAGTTAGATCAACTGTGAATTTTTTGTCCAAAAATTTAAATGATGCAGATCTCATTACTCCATATGTAGCTGATCAGCTGAGACATGTTTGGTGTCGGATGTTTTACTTCTTTAGTTTTGCACTGGAGCAAATGTAGACAATGGAAGGATATAACCACTTGCTAGCATCAGGCATCACTGCATGCCTGAATCATCTGTAGCCTCAAACTGGGTTCAGTTGATAAGTAATCTCAAATAGACTTGCTTATGAGGTTTCTGACACTGTATGACATGGACCCATATCCAGTCCTGGTGATCTGCCACCATGGAATCTAACACACCTGATCCAATTAACCCTGTTAAAATCCCAGGCTTCGCACCGGCAGTGACACAACAAGGTGGCCGGAGGTCATTTATTTTCAATGAGAGCTGGCAAATTGTGGCGACAGGAGGCTGCACGAACATTGGTGGCGCAAAGTGGGCGGAGTCGGCGATGCAGCAAAGTTGAGCGGAGTTTAATTTTATGCAAATAAGGAGCGAAGCGAATTGAGTATTCAGCAGCGTAGTATGCGCTTTATCTCAGTCACTATGAAACGGTACACTCTGTTTTTGGTTCCTAGATAATTTTTCCTACTAGAGATGGAGTAATGGTGGTAGTGCAAATAGATAGTAATCGCAAAGACCTAATACTGTTTGCCTCACAAACTTCACAGACACAGGGATTAAATTAAAATAAGCACACAAGTGATTCCGCACCAGGATTTTTATTTTAGTGGGAACGCATGTGATTTGTGCTTGGCGTCAGTGAAAACATGGCAACCAAGGGTCAGTTGAAGTTCAGAAACGCCCACAGGCGATAAGCGGTCAGCAATTTGGGCGACACGAGGTGAAAAGTCGCTGTCGGTGTGAACGCAGAGTCACAGATTATAAAGTAATGGGTATGTCACTTTCTGGCTGATTTTAGCCCTTTTTTGGTGACTGATGTTTTTAAGGCCACTTTTACAGTGAGAATAAAGATTGTATCTTATCTTGTAACTTGTAAGTTGTTGCTGAACCAAACCACACATAAACTCACACAGTCACACAGTCATGGAAACATAGCAGCTTGTTGCTGTTGTTGATTTCGCTACTATTTAAACTGAAACAGTCAAGAAGAAATGGGTAAAGCATATATGGGTGAGGGTCATGGATGTGATCTGTGTTGTAGTTTACAGTATGTGTTGTACAGGCACATAAATTCAGTTAATAAAAATCTCTGCTACACATGAATATCTGCCATATTTATTTAATTGCTGTATTTACCTTTTTCGCATTTGAGCTTTGCATTAGCTGTAGGTTGTAGAGATGGACCAGTCAGTGTTTTTGGGGCCAATGCCGATCACTGATCGCCTTTCAACATAATTGGCCGTAGCCGATACTGTTCAAGGGCAGGGCTGGACTGGTAGGGCCTGTTCATACCAAGTACGATTTTTTTGGAGGAAAAAAATGGATACGATTTTAACATAGTGGGACCTTCAAACAAGTCTAAGGCGTATTTTCATTTAGCCCTGTAACTAAATGGTGCATACACTGGTTACATACCATTCTACAATAAAAAGACAACAATGCAGGGAGTTCCATCGCCTCTTACAAGATCGAGCTGCATATCGAGCGATTCTGCAGGTATTTCCGTAGGTCAGAGGAGGAATTTGAGGCTCTGCTTCGGCTTGTTGCTCCTCTCATTAAAAAGGAGCGAATGAACTATGGTTAAGAACAGTTGCTGTAAGGAGCTCACCGTCATTCAACGCCTTTCAGCTCTCATGTGCCATCAAATGTCATTAACCACTGCACATTTTAGTCAGTTTAGTCAGTGTTTGCTTGTTGTACAAGCTTTTGTGCTCTGCTACACGCAAAAGTTCTGCCGCCATCCTGGCGCACGTTTGTTTGGCCTGCAACCAGGACAGTGGAGCTCTGGTTGGTCAGTCTGATTTTAACGCATCTGTGCAGAAAATCGTGCAGGCTCTGCTTATAAAATTATGCAGCGTCACAGTCTGTCAGTTTTGGACTCGATGTGAAAGACGGCATGAATGTTTGTATGTTCGTTTTTGTATGTTCATTTTCAAAACCTGATGTGCATTTTTTTCATTCGGAAAAATCGGATTCGGTGTAAACAGACCTTTAGTCCCAAATATCAGCTGAACACTGAGTGCGTATTTGAGCTGAAAATTGTCCGATACCAATACAGAGCAGATCGATCGGTTTGATATGCTCAGAGTCTGTGCCCCCTCACACAGTGCTCGATTTTTTTCTCGCAACCATCAACTCTGACTGCCTCAAAATCTGCAGAATAAAGCCAACCAACAGACTCAGCTTGACTGAGAATCATGGCTAAAATCGAGGTAAAACTGTGTAGTGTGACTAAATTTGTGGTTAAAAAAAGTCTGAAAATGGAGTTGTTGACTGAAACATCACTTTAAGAATCAGCAGGATCTCAGGAGAGGACAGAGCTTACTGGAAAGAGCCAAGGTCAGACATGTTAGCTGCACCAGGCCAGGATGTAGACATGCAGAGAGATAGAACAGCGTGCTGGTTACACACACACACACACACTCACACACACACTCACACACACATCGATCATATGAAGTGCAGGATAACTGCACTGACCTGCTTGCTCATTTGAGTGGAATGTTGCCGGATGCTGTTTGGGGGTTGTCAGTAGTGAGGACCAGAGTAAAATGGACCAGACTGCCTGTCAATCACATGGATGTACCAGATCTCTCTGTGTAATAGATCAATGATTATGATCTAGCCTATTAATACCAAACATTAGTAGTAAATCCCAAAGCTCCCACTGCAAACCCAGTCGACTAGTTCTGCATTCTGTGTCCACACAAAAAAAGCATAGAGAGAATGTGTTTCTGGGGCCAAAGCTTTTTGATAATGCCTGAATGCTGACGTTCCATATGACAGGCAAACTCTAATTTGCAGCTGATGTAAGAATGAGTATACAAGTTTATAATAATGAAAATAGGTTCATTGCTTATATAAGGAATAATTTCTGTGCTTTGTAGTAGTGTTGTAGTACTCGAGTCTGGTCTTACTCTCAGCCTCAACGTCATTTAGACTCCACCTTGTCTCAGTTTTGGGGTAAGGTGGACTTAAAAGTTGTTTTCCAGACCAGCCGAGTGTAATGCCTCTGTCTGAGGTAACTGGAAACTTTTTTTTTTTATCATTGTTGAATATCAAAACCTCCAAACAAAATAAAACTGTCTTTTCTCTATGTTCTCTGCTGGTTGAGCAGCTAATTGATCCTCTCCATGATAGTGTAACTAGATATTATTTGTTTATTAGTTTGTTGTTTCATGTTCTTGTTTTCATTTAATAATAAAAATGGATGTGTGTTGTTTGGTTTATATTCAGTTGACTTTAGGTGGTGATTCTGAATACATTTAAGAGAACAGGGGACAGAGACCTCACCATCATTTACTTCCTTAAGTTACATTGCAAAGTCGGACTAATACTATGATATAGTAAATCAAAAAACTGATGTAAAAATCTCATTCATAGTTTGTATTAAGCACTGATCTACTGGCATCAATCGATGCTGCCTCCTCCTCGCTGCAGGTCCTAAATCTGTTATTTACATATACAGATTATAGATTGGTACCTGGTCAGACCAGCACCTTCAGCCCTGTCAGTCTTCTTTCCCTCTCCTTGCCTGTGTTTAGTAAGAGGTGGTTCTATTAAAGCCAGATTTACAATAACTCAAGGCTTAGTGAGAAATCACTCAGTTCAATTTTGTATTCAAACTGGCAAAAATCTTCTCACCTGTCTGGCCTTCAGCAGAGCTGGTCCCTCTTAAAAGGGAACTCTGCCAATTTTTCAAGATTTTTGAACAATTCTGTCCTTGAGATGTAAACTGATTAATTTAGAGTGATTTGACCTGAAATGGTTCATTGTACAGAAACTTACCAGCTCAGATTTCTTTACCATGGGGGTGATAGGAACCAGGGGTCACAGTGTCTACAACACAAATATAGCCATTTTATTTTCTATCCAAAACCACCAGTGAACCTACACATATCTTATTGAGTTTTTATAAGTAATGTTGATGATGGTGAAATGGTGCTAAATCTGAAATAATACTTTTTTTTGTAGACTGTTTTGCCTTACAACGCCCTGCATGTACCCCTCTGCCATCAATGGATTAAAATAAATGGATTAAAATACATTTTAGGCCAAAACTTTCTCACATGTGTCAGACATCAGGCAGCACATATCTAACCATTTCATTTAAAAACTTTCTGTGAGGGAGCTTTCAGAGACATTAAACTCTTCAGACATCTGGTTCGTATCGCCACCACTGTGAACAACTCTGACTCGATAAGTTTCTCTAGAACGGAGCATTTCACAGCAAACCTCTCTGAATGACTTTGTTAAGACCTCAACCATTTAATTATGTAGAATTTTTGAAAAATTGGTGGAGTTCCCCTTTAAAGAAATTTTGTATATGTCCAGCTACAGGGTACAAAAAGTTATGATCAACACTGTGTGACCTTTACACTAACATTAAATTACTATAACCAACAGTCTGTGGTTATGACTGATGTGATGGTTTCAAATACTGAAGAGAAATATGAAAAGAAAGAGCATAAAGAGCTGTGAGTAACATTATGTCTTATTTATTATCTCTTTCGCACATTCAAGTTCTCATTATCTGTGAAGTTTCTTAAAATTTGTGCATAGGCTGAAATATTTGGCTTTTCACCAAGCTAACATAAGCCCCCATTAAACTGGCCTAGCAACACCCCTGCCAGATGAGTGTATCTGTTATACAGTTTTAAATTCTCTGTTGCGTTTTTCAGATTTTTGACACTGAATTGAAGTGGCTACACTCTCACTCAGTAGTAACTCCCAAAGCTCCCACTGCAAACTCAGTCAACAAGATCTGCATTCTGTGTCCACACAAAGAAGGCAAACAGAGAATGCGTTCTGGCTTTTTGATAATGTCAGGCAAAAGATTTCTCTGGGCTGTGTTCCTAAGCAGCCGTGGCCCCTTTAAAAAGGTCACGCTGACCCAGAGCGCAGCTAAGCTGAGGTGTGGTGGGGGAGTAGATGGTAAGAATGTTGTTAAGGTGATTGCTGCCTTGATTGCTACAAGCAGCCTACATGTCCCCCTTTAGTATGTCCTCTCTCTTCCTCTCTCTCTCTCTCTCTCTCTCTCTCTCTTGCTTTCTTTTGTTCTCTCTCCTTCTGCCCTGCCTCCCTCTCTTCCCCTCTTTCTCCTATCTCTCTCTCTCTCGCTTTCTCTTCCTCTCTCCCCTTCTGCCCTGCCTCTCTCTCACCCTCTCTCTCTCCCCTCTCTATATCTCTCTCCTTCTGCCCTGCCTCTCTCTTTCTCTCCATCTCTCTCTCTCCCTCTGTCTTTCTCTCTTTATCCCTCTCTCCCTCTCTCTCTGTTTCTCTTTCCCTCTGGATTTCTCTCTCTCTCCCTCTCTCACTTTTTCTCTCTCTTGCTCTCTCCTTCTGCCTTGCCTTGCTCTCTCTCTCTCTCTCTCTCTCTCTCTCTCTCTCCCTCTCTCGGAAATTGGCTCGCAGTGGTGATTTCGGCATTCACCCAAGGCAGATAGAAGAAGATAGAAGATAGAAGACGTGGCTGAAAACTATAAGGAGATGGAGGCGGGTGGGGAGGATTGCGTCAGTGAAACCCACCACTGCCCAGGTCTCTGAGCTCCTCTGCTGCATTCGGCGTAATGAAGGCAGCAGGGACTTCCCCTATAGCCAAACGTCACTGCATTCCACTCACAGACACTTCAAAGAGAGAGCCTGCTTTTCATGATAGTAGATCTTTGCGTCTGAATATTTCTCTCCTCCTGCCGTTGATGCTGATAATGTGCTTTGCACATATATTTCAGAGCTGTCAGTTCAGTTCAGCAGCGTCCTCAGGCACTGCCTATGATTTCTGTGTAAGAGCGCTCTGTGGGAAAAAAAATGAAAGAAGCAAATTGCAACACATGGAAATTTAATAGAGAAAAAAAGGGGGGAGAAAACAAGACAATGTGCTTCTCCTTGTAATGGTTTCATGTTGGGTAATCATATGAGGGGGCTGAAATGACAAACAGGCTAGGGGAATCTATTCCGCATCAGACAAAAGAGTGTTGACTGTGGAAATTGGGTGAAATTGAATGACTGCGGTGTGAAAAGGGCTATTCGCGAGCCGTGGTTCTCTCGCACTTCTCCCGACTGGATAAGAAGCTCAGCTCTGGCAGTACTGTTCGATTTCAGCAGGATGAGAGAGCTTCTGTGGAACTGTTACATATTGAAATTTGATTTATTTACTTTTATGGCACTGAATTGCTTAATAGGGAATTCAGCTGATTTAGAAAAAAATCTGCATAATTAAACGTTTGAGATGTAAACAAATTAATTCAGGGTGATTTGATGTGAGATGCACTGTTCTGGAGAAACTTGCAGAGTCAGAATTGTCACAGTGGTAATGATAGGAACCAGACAGCTGAAGAGTTTTTTAATGAAGGTTTTGAGAAGGTTTTTTTCTACAGTGTATTTTTTTTTAAATCCATTCATAACAGAGAGGTACATGCAGGGTGCTGTCAGGCAAAGTAGTCCCCAAAGAAAACTCAGAAGATATTTGTAGGTTCACTTGTTGTTTTGGATAGCAAAAAAATTTCAATGTATCACCTGAAACCACTCTGAATGACTTTGTTTGCATCTCAGCCATTCAATTATGGAGAAAATTGGAAAAATCTGTGGAATTCCCCTTTAAGTACCTAAGTTGTCGGAAATATCAGTGTCAGTGCACCAATAAGCATGCTTCTTTCAAATACTAGACTGGTGATTGGCTGACTAATTTCAGATTGTAAGAATACGGGAAAACACTGTATAAAAGCGGTGGCTTAATTTTATCAGAACTAGTAACATTGCTATGTATGTGCAAAGGCTAGCACTTCAAATACTGGCAGAAGCATGAATTTATTGAAGTATTAGATTGTGCACAGGATAAATTTAACAGCTGAAAGCTGCACTATGTTTGACTTTAAGACCAGCAGACCATAGCCAGCTGAGTCCTAGTGTCAGAAAAAAACATCACGGTGGAATCAATATTGAAATATTGGTATTGGTATTAAAACATTTTGATTAACAATACCTTGCCTTACTCTGAGGACCTGTTCATTATAGGTGTTAACTTCTATCTAGTGATCTGATTACAAGTGAACAAAGAGACATTTTACTGGCGCTGTATGTCTCGATTGCACCTTACCACATGTGATCAGATTTTGTGAGTGGAGGAAACTTATTGTATTTACATTCACTATGTAAATTTGCATACATTTACTGAGTTTTGCTGCATTTGTTGTCAGAAATATCCTGCAAGTCCATGTTTGTGTACTCGATGTTTAGGTTACATGGATCACTAACTTCATCTCTATCAGGTTTAAGGGTTGACATTGCCTATCACTTGGTACCCCAAGATATTTGATTCTCCATGCATTTTGAGCACAAACTGATTTAGTAATTTAAAACCTTTAATGAAATCACATTAACAGTAGTAAATCAATATCTTATTGTAATAAGATATTTAAGTTTCACTTCTTGCTTTGAAACACATACATAAGTATGCTCCTGCAGCACTGCTTTGTCTGATCCACTCGTACCAGCACAACACACACTAACACACCACCACCACGCCAGTGATTTCAGTGCTTGGATCACAGTATCTAACATGCAGCCCCCCCACTTACCTAACACTAACACATCTGACCCAACCAATCAAGTACTTCTAAAGATGTTAATTAGCTGGAGCAGGTTTGGCAGATTGTGGTAGGGACTAAATTTCACAACAAGGTACATCTCCAGGACCAAGGTTGGTGACCACTGACCCAAGACATACATTAATGCCAGGTGTGAACGGGGCCTGTTTTAGATGCCACATGCAGGTGTGCCGAGCGCTGTGTGTCCTTCCCTTGGCACAGTAAGGTGGTGTGAGAAAGTGTAAGAGAGAGATTTCTGCTGGTGTGTGTAATTCCCGTATCTGCCGCCCCAGGAGAGTGTGGAGATTCCAGCCAAGAGCTGCTGGCTCCGAGCTGTTCGTGTGATGGCCGCATGTGTGTGGAAACACAGATTGGCCTCTATCCCTCTGGGAGAGAGTTCTCCATCCCTCACCCCCTCACCCCCTCGCACCCGTCCACCCCCTCGCACCCATCCACCCCCTCCACACATGCACTCCAAGCTCCAGGTGCTGAGGTACTCCTCCCCCTTCAGGAGATGCACACGTAGTCTCTGCAGTGTTCTGCAGTCATGGCAATAGCCCTCTCAGCACATCCATGATCAAAGAGCCTATGTTTAAAGCACAATAAGACCCCCGCTAATAATCTACAATTACCCTCAGACGCATGTGAGTGGCAATCAGCGTCATTCGAGAATTACGAAGACAACTAGACAAAAAGACACTTCAGCTGGGTCTCTATTCAGCAGAGTGTAATTATGATACAGGCCATTCGCCATAGCGCCACTACCTGATGTTAACAAATATTTCCCCGATGAGAAGCGGCGAGCGCAAAACAAAGCATTGTTTTGTTCATTGTTAGTTCTGACATGGCGCTGTCTTTTGCTTTGTGCTTGGCGGACGAAGAGGAAAGTGAAAATCATCAAAGCCAGGAGGCTTTCCATCAGCGCTGTACAGTTAAGCTCCAGGCGGCTCTCTGCTGAGGAGTTGGATTGGCTGCTGGGGGGGAGAAAAATAAATAAAAAAGTGCAGGACTGTCAGGAAGGAGAAGCGTTTTAGAGTTTAGAGAAGGCCTTATTTATCTGCTCGCCTCAGACTGGGGCTGCGCTTCAAACACAGCTTTAGCAGCCATGGACGACTCAGGGAAGCGAGTCGAGCGAGCACATGTAACTCTAGCAATTATGGCAGACTTAAAGGCAGAATAATGAGTGAGTCTTTAAAGTAAAAACATGGTCCATTCTCTTTTCTTTCCATTCCTTTATTGTATCTTTTTGTTTGTTTTGTTTTTACAAACTCCAGCTAGTTACAGAGGCGTTATTCATTATTAAGGGCCCAGATCATGGAAACAGAAATTTCCCAGTTTGCTGTAATATGTCAGCATTGTAAAATTTTCAAAATGCAAACATTGTTAAAGCTGCACAGTGTAATTTTTTTGTTAAAATTGAAAGAAGCAGCATTGCTGAATCAGGAACAACATCCCTGCTAAAATATGGTGCGTTTGCGCTGCTGCGAGTGACTCTATAAATCCTGAAATAATCATTTTAAAGTCAGAGTTGTCGGGCTGGATTCTGGAGTTTTTTGGACCACGTCATACATCTTTACATATTAATGTCACACACACAGACATGAAAAGACGGTCCAGCTTGATGTTTAGGTCTCAAATGCAAAATAAACATTATACTGTTGAAGATGTGACAGATAGTAGATAATTCACTTACATCCTTGGTATCGATGCATGCCTAATATTTATTTATCCACCTATTGAGCCGACAGCAGTTTAGCTCTGCCTATTCTTGTTGAAGCTATAAGGGGGTCTTTCACCAAGTTTTGACTGAGTTCTGTTTAAATGCTCTTTCAACACACTCACAGTCAAAAGATTCATCTGCTCTGGAAAAGGGTCCAAAGTTACAAAATGGTCTTGCATGCAATTTCCACCAGAGAGATCTCCAAATCTTCCATAGCATAGCTTTTAATGCTGAAATGTCTTTTTGTAACTTCCTAGTCCCGGGGTCAGCAACCCAAATGTTAAGAAGAGCCATTTTGTCCTTTCAACAAAAATCAATTTGGCTTGGGAGCCACAACATTTCAGTAACGTTTTACCATTGTGGCTGTAAGTATGTCTCAGTATGTGCGAATGTCCTAGTGTAGGCTAAAAATATAATATAAACAAACACAGACTATCTTTACTCTGCTTTAAGCTTTAGCTCAGTTATAGCTGTTTCTCTCACATCTCCAGCAGGAAACTTTTCTGCAAAAGTTGAATAGTTTATTGTAAAATGTCTCTCAGCATTCAACTTTTTACGAAGCTGAAGTTAGCTTCGCCAGGTTCTTGTATGAATTGTCCCGTTCCACCTTAACTGGTGCCTGAGGCGGTGGAATGGAACTGCTGCACCATTTGAGGTGGAACGGGAAAATTCGAACAAGAAGCTGGCGAATGAGAAACTGACTTCAGCTTCACGACTTCTTAGTGCTTGACAGTTTCTCGTTTGCAGATTAAACATATCCGCCCCTTTTGAAGAAGCGGTTGTGATTATGTGTTTAAAAATGGGCTAACATAACAGTGTTTTCCTGTCAGGAATATACCAGGGCAGAATGTTTGAAGTGACCGATGGCTTTATGTCTGACCACCACAGAGTCAGTAACACTTGTCTGTGTGAGCAGAGCCTCCTTTACTGCATGTGTGATTAGCATGCCAGTGTACCCTCAGCTTATGGCACCTGGTATCAGCTTGTATCGCAATGTTGGTATCGGTGAATTTTTATGAGTACATAAGCACGTTTCAGTATCCATAGTGTATACATATATCAACCTATTGAGCCTACAGCAGTTTAGTTCTGCCTGTTCATATTGAAGCTATAAGGAGTGTTTGAACCCAAACTGCTTTTTGAATGAGGCCCTACATAGGGCAGCCAATCAGAGCAGGGCTTATCTACATATACCAGTCTTAAAGCAAGAGAGGTTGGAAAATAGTCCTGTAAAAATGAATGGTGACTTTGAGATATAAAACCACACAAAAATAAGTGGACCTCAGGGGAAAACTGAAATATAGGAATGATGTAGGATATGGGCATTTAAAGACTGGTATAAAAAAGCAGTCATACATCAAGTCTGTAGTTCTATGGAACAGGCAGTTCTTTGAACGGTAGTCAAAGCCATAATGCATAAGGTAGAATGACCTGTCTGAGTGATGTAGAAATTCATGTGCCGCTGTACAGGTTACCTGCTGTTTAAATGGCTGTGCTGAATAAGTCTTGCAGGCACTCTTCTGAATTTTTCAAGACTCGCTAAATGAATTCTACAAGTGCAAAGTAATCTACTTTATGTGCAAATGTTATAGAAAGTGGCAAAATGGATGTACTTCTTCCCTTGGGGTGTGTTGTTTAATTAAACTTTTAAGTTACCTAACTAACTCTCTCTCTCTCTCTCTCTCTCGTTTTCCTCTGCAGTCTGCTCACAGTACTCAAGGGGCGTGTTTGCCATTTTCGGCCTGTATGACAAGCGCTCCGTACACACGCTGACGTCATTCTGCGGAGCACTCCACATCTCCCTCATCACCCCCAGCTTCCCCATCGAGGGCGAGAGTCAGTTTGTCCTGCAGCTGAGACCCTCCATACGGGGGGCACTGCTCAGCATCCTGGACCACTATGACTGGAACCGTTTTGTCTTCCTCTATGACACCGATCGGGGTGAGACTCACACACACACACACACACACATTCACACACACGCACACACAAACAAACAAAGACACACTCACACCTGTGCCACAGCTAAGTTTGGAATCAAGAGGTCATTTAGTTGCGGTCAGAACAAAACCTCCAAATTGTAACTTTATAGGAGAAAGAAACAAGCAACTTTTAATGTAAGTTAATGTAATATGATTTTATTCAGAGCAGTTTTTGGACCATTTCTGTTGATCTGTTCATCGTGAAACTTTCACACAATGTGAAAGGCAGATGACATTTTCAAATTATGTCAAAAAAATGTAAAACCCACAAAAATGGATGTGCAAGGTTTTGTTCATACAGTGAATATTTGTTCCTGGGTTACAAGACCCAGAGATGTTTCTGCAGGTTACATAAGTGTGTAGGGGTGTACCTCGCAATGGTTTGATTTGATTATGATTCTTGAGGAAATGATTAAATCATGAAATCATGAAATCAGATCTGATTCATATAGATTATTTTGAGATAATTTAGAACGAGTCACAGTTTTTGTCAAATTTCTAAATAGTCATGAAAGAGAAAAAAATATATAGTAGACTGAATGAGGATTTTTGATAAACAAATTAGCTTCTCAGTATGTTACACATTCTCATATTTGGATTATTCTACTGAATTGTCCGAGTCAGAGTTCAAAACACATTTCAGACTTTTAACTGACTTGGACTTTAGACTAAACACTTTTTGCTTTGACCCTATACCTTAATTATGTTTATTTTACCAAAATAAATGATTGAACATTCCATTTTCACACTACCGAAACAATCATAACACTACTGAAACTTCACCAAATGTTTGTGTAGTGATTGCTTCAGTAGTGACAATTTTAGCTAATTTTGAGCATCACTCAGAAACCCTAACCAGTACATGACTAGCAAACACAGCTTTGAACAATTGTGCACTTATAAAATCATGATATTTTTTATTTAAACACCAAAAGGTTTACTTAAATGCAGAAAATGTTTTGGTAGTGACAGTTTTCAGACTTTTGGACACATTTACAAGAAAAACAAATGGGATCTAACTGCTCACCATGTAGCAGTGAGGAATGGGGATGCAGTCTCACTTCCTGCTGTAAAGTGCAGGGATGTGGCTAAAATAATGGACTAAAACTCTTAGTTCTTCAGTAGTGACATGAAAACATGGGACAGCATTTTTGAATAAATAGATAACAGAGATAACAAACAATTATTGTTTATATTTTATAATATAACAAATTTGAATATAAATTTTTCAATACAGTTGAAACGCCACCTTACATGCATGCATGACTATGCATCAGGATGCATCAATGCATTCCCACACTCCTAGGAGTGAGTAACATCAGCAACATTTTTTAAGAACTGGAGGGCTCTGTTGCTGTATCACTGGCAAGTAAGTGATTCTAGGATATTGATCTTCTGGATAATGCATGAAAATACTCACACTGTATTATTGTGTGCCTCTGGACAAAAGTCTTCAATAATATCTCTTCTCTGGCTCTATAACAATTATACAACCTCCTCTACGTTGCGGCATATACACAGCACAAGGCTATTTTCATGTTGATCACTGTATAGTAATGGTTTCTAGGAATTAGCTGTGGTGGTCATACTGGTCTCAGTGGTATTTCACAGTGAAGGAGGTTTTCATCACTCTGCTGTTTAGTACTGATGTAATGTTTAGTACTGGCAGTGCGATGACCTGAAGTGATGGACTGCTCACTTTGGGAAGTGTTTTTATTTCCTGCTAGGGTTTTATTAATAGAGTTGGCTGCTGTGGTTTTATTCTTCTGGAACACACCCAGGCTGCGAGCTTCCAGTGCCTAATGAACACTTCCTTAGCCAAGAATCAGAGCCTTGTCTGCACTCCCCCGACTTGTCTTTTCTCTTTCCTCTCCATCAGTGTCTTTTCTTCTCTCTTCCTCTTCTCCAGCATGCTAGGCCGCTATACTGGCAGGAGCCCCAGAGGAAAGCTGTGGCTTGTGCTCTGACACATTTCCTAAAAGCACTCACTTCCTGCGAGAGCCTGCTAGATGAACTACTGATACATCCTACTTTATCCTCCAGTCATCTGACACTGTTGGTTTTCTGTAGGCCTAGATTTGGTAAACAGCTCCGCTACCAACGGAAATAAAATCTGAGACACAGCTCTGTGCCCTTTTCACCCCAAATAACATGACGTTCTGCTGCTGCAGTTGGCAGTTCACTGACTCGTAGAGCACAGACAGTCAATGCGGCTTTCCAAAATCTGCAAGAGCAGATGGATTTTCTCAGTCTTATGACAGTAATATTTATGTTATTACAGTTTATTTTTGGTCAGACCAAATTTTGGTCATTTAGTCCAGACTGTGGTCTGAGGCACCTTGGACACCTGCTATTTTGGTTTGGACCAAACTGAAAAGTCCAACAGCCCAGACCAAACAAGGTGGGTGTGAAACTACTAATACTGAACCATCAACGTACATGTAGATGTAGTTGCTGTGTCTCTTAATATGTGTTATAGTGTTATGTCGGTGAGTTTGGTTGCTTTTGTTGAGAAATGTGTTGATTATAGTTGACCTATCTATGCTCCACCCCCAAATGTATTCTTTTGTAGCAACTGTTGTAAGGTTGGAAGATTTACAGAAGGTTGGCAAAAAGTTGGAGTTTAGATTTTCTATGTAATGTTTCCAGTTTAAAATGATATGCTACTGGGCTTAATTGTGTTTGTGTTGATAATTAAAGCTCTGCAGGTTGAAAATTATA
The DNA here is from genome assembly GCF_904425465.1 of Colossoma macropomum. Taxonomy (NCBI): domain Eukaryota; kingdom Metazoa; phylum Chordata; class Actinopteri; order Characiformes; family Serrasalmidae; genus Colossoma; species Colossoma macropomum. The sequence goes on from NW_023494800.1 coordinate 14,943,552, forward strand.
GCAACTTTGCCACCATGCTAATGTTACCGTGATTACACAACACAAAAGCTACATCTGCTCTGTTCTACCATTGTGATCATGAATTATTATTATGATTAATATGACTTTGCAGTTGCAATGCAGTGGAAATGCCACCTTGCATGCATGCATAACTATGCATCACGATGCATCAATGCATTTTTACACTCCTAGGAGCGAGTAATATCAGCAACATTTTTTTAAGAACTGGAGGGCTTTTTTACACACATACGACATAAATATCATTTGAAAGCACGCTCCGCATCTCATTTGAAAGCATATTTCCATATCACAGCATTCACAACAGGCTCCATGGGGTCGTGAGGAGCTGAGGGGGTGTGGCTATACAAAGTGACTCTTGGAAGGCGTGAAACGGTACTGTTGCTGCTGTTGCTACAAGCTAACAATGTTAGTGTTGTCAGTTTAACATGTGTTTACATTTTGGTTGTTTTTATTGTGCTCTGCTGTGGGATGTTGGATAGTGGTTACCTTTCTTGCTATTTTCCCTGCGATTCACTAGCACACTATTAGTAGCGATGTAGTCTATTAATACTAAACATAGATGTTAAATCCCAAAACTCCCACTGCAAACTCAGTCGACTAGTTCTGCATTCTGTGATTCTGTTCTTCATTCCACACAAAGAAAGCAAACAGAAAATGTGTTCTAGGGCCAACGTTTTTTGATAATGTCATGAAACATTATTGTGACACTGTGTTCCATGTAAGATGTGGCCTATTTAAACTTTTGTAGACCAGTAGTACAGAACTATTTTATTGCAATATGAAGCGCCAAAAGCAATTTATAGAGGTGTTATTCATTTTTAAGGACTGATTTCACAAGTGAGTGTGCACTCCATATAAAAGAAGCCGTGTCAAGCACTATTTTATTGCTGTTTTATTGCTATATGAATGGTTAAGATGTAAATATGTGACTTGCCTAAAATATCTTGGTACTAAAAAAAAGCCTTTAACAGTGTTTACAGCTGTGGTTGTGTAGGTAGTGCGTGACTCCCTACGGGGACATGTTTTGACTGCTGGCTGAGTGGGCCGAGGGCAGGGTAGGCTTGGCTCAGACTCACTGGACTGCGAGAGATCTCAGCCGACACAAGCAGAGCATGAAGAGACATGATGAATGGCTCAGAAAGAGAGAGAGTGCTCTCTGTCTCCCTCCCTCTCTCATTTTCTCTCTCTCTGAAATTTTCTGTCTATATATCTCTCTCTTTTTCTGCTGTTTTGTCTCTACTTCTCTCTTTCTGTCTCTCTGTTTCAGTCTTTCTCTCTCTCTCTCTCTCTCTCTCTCTCTCTCTCTCTCTCGCTCTCTCTCTCTCTTTCCCCCTTTCTATCTTATGGGCGGCAAATCCAGCCAAAAAAGAAATTAAAATTAAAACAATAAAATGTAAATGCAAACCTCTTTTTGCCATTTCTTTTTCCAAACATCTGCGCAAATATCCTGCCAAAATTGAAAATTAAATGAAATACCTACATTTGCAATTTCATTTTTCACATGAGCACGAGGCATCAGTGACAAAAATAAAAATAAATGTAAAACAGCTATTTGTCATTTCATTTTAGTTGTTATTCTGGTTTTTCATGGTCAAATCTAAAATGGAAAAGCTAACAGAAAAGAAAATCCAAGCTTCACTTTGGCTTTTCTTCATGAAATGCAGAATACGTGTCAAAACTAAAATCAAAATGCAGTGTTCACGTTCTTATTTCTTTTTCACAGTAATCGGCTGCAGATCTGACAAAATGAAAATGAAAATGCAAAATGAATAAATCAACAGCAAAGTGACAGTTTGTGATTCGGTTTTCGGCGCGGACACGCTTTAAGTGTGAGAATGAAAAGGCAAATGCAAACGAACATCAGCGCCACCTGCTGGACATTTACTTTACATTTTCCACTTTTCGTTTTCGTTTTCAAACTGACCAACATGCAAATATATGTTAATTAGCACTGGGCGGGGCTACGGGGTACATTTTAGGACATCCTCAGACCTCCGAGTCAGAACGGCATCATTCCTCAAGCTAAACGACTTAGTCTCGAGAAAAACCATCGTCATGACACCGTCAGAAAAAACTGGAAATGTTATACTGGCATTTATATCGAGATACATAATAGTTTTCTAAGTTATAACCACCGAACCAGTATGTGCTGGACCAGGCCTGCGTTTGGTCTGATACCTTTTCTCTGAGGCCGTTTGGTCTGACAGTGTTTGTTCTGATGTTCAGTTTCACCAGATCTGAGTCATGATGATGGTTTTTCTCGAGACTCAAAGTCGTTTAGCTTGAGGAATGATGCCGTTCTGACTCGGAGGTCTGAGGATGTCCTAAAATGTACCCCGTAGCCCCGCCCAGTGCTAATTAACATATATTTGCATGTTGGTCAGTTTGAAAACGAAAACGAAAAGTGGAAAATGTGAAGTAAATCTCCAGCAGGTGGCGCCGACATTTGTTTGCATTTGCCTTTTCATTCTGACACTTAAAGCGCGTCCGCGCCGAAAACTGAATCACAAACTGTCACTTTGCTGTTGATTTATCAGTTTTGCATTTTCATTTTCATTTTGTCAGATATGCAGCCGATTGCTGTGAAAAAGAAATAAGAACGTGAACACTGCATTTTGATTTTAGTTTTGACACGTATTCTGCATTTCATGGAGAAAAGCCAAAGCCAAAGTGAAGCTTGGATTTTCAAAATGAAATGAAAAATAGCTGTTTTACATTTATTTTTATTTTTGTCACTGATGCCTCATGCTCATGTGAAAAATGAAATTGCAAATGTCGGTATTTCATTTAATTTTCAATTTTGGCAGGATATTTGCACAGATGTTTGGAAAAAGAAATGGAAAAAAGAGGTTTGCCTTTACATTTTATTGTTTTAATTTTAATTTCTTTTTTGGCTGGATTTGCCTCCCATATCTATCTCTCTCCTTATTGCATCCCCTCCTCTTTCTCTCTTTCTCCTTTCTCTCTCTTTCTCTGTCTTATTTGTCTCTCTCTACCGTTCTTTGTTACTCCCCCTTGTCTCTGTCCCTCTCTTTCTCACTTTTGATACTTTCTCCCCCCCCCCTTCTCTCTCACCTTACCTTCTCTGTTGGTCTCTCTTCCTCTTTTTTCTGTAATTATCGCTTTCTCCCCCCCCCCTCTTTCTATCTCTCTGCCTACCACCTCCCCTCCTCTTTTTCTCTCTCTCCTTTCTTTCTTTCTCTATTTGTCTCTCTCTCTTTCTTTGTCACTCCCCCTTTCTCTCTGTCCCACTCTCTCCCTGTCTCACTCTTCTTTCCTTCTCTACTTCTCTGTCTCCCTCTGATCCATCTCTCTCTCTCTCTCTCTCTCTCTCTCTCTCTCTCATTCTCTTTCTCTGTCTTTCTTCTCCTCTCTGCTCTGTTGGTCTCTCTTCCTCTTTTTTCTGTACTTTCTCTCTCTCTCCCTTTCTTTCTTCTGTCTTCCTTTTGTCTTTCTGTCTTTTTCCTCTTTTCCATAGAACACATCCCTATGCATTGTTGCTTCCCTCTGCTGGGCCGGATGCTGAATGGGGGGAGGGGAAGGAGGAGCGACTGCTTTGGCACCACTTACACTAATGTGAATTTCTCATACACAAACACACAAACACACACTCAGATTCACACACAGCCTGAGGCTACAGATTTATCAGATATTAATCAGCGCTCTATTCTCTGTTGGAGGGCTTGAATTATTAGCAGTAAGGACTGTGGCCGGGAATTGGAAGTGAAGGCATTTCATATGATTACACAGTATTGCAGGTGTGTGTGTGCAGCTACTCAGAGGCAGCTCCATGTGCATGCATGCTTGTAACATGTCTGGATTTAATGTATGTCTTTGTGCACACAGCCTGCTGTATGCATTATGTGTTTATGATCACTGGGCATTGACTGATGCGGTTTACAGACCACCACATTAACAGGGCCTTTACGTGTTCCATAATGTACCATGCTTTGATGTGTTAATTCTAGTGGAAATTTATGGAATGAGAAATCCCCTGAGCATCACAGCAACCAGTGTGCTCTGTTTAATTTATACCAACCCACCAACCAATCACGCATGAACATACAAACATAAGAGGGAATACACGAATATACAAGGGCATCTGATGGCTACCACGTATGTGTGGATGAAATAATGGTATGTTGTTGTTATTATCATTGGTATTATGATAAATTACATCCCAGTAATCTTTTCTGATGGTATTGTGGATATCATCAGTTAAAAAAAATTTAAAAAATTGGCCCTATCACTGGGAGATTGGAAGGGGTTGGCCCTGTCCTGGGGTGGAAAATGGCACTGATTTTACTGGTGGAATCATGTATGATGTAACTACAGTATTTTTTGACATGTCTTAAAATGTCTGATTATGGGACATTTTTATATTGAAATTTACCTTAACCCTAAATAAGCTTTCCATTCTTAGATTTTTATGATCAACCAATGCATCTTTAGTTTAATGCAGTTCCTACGGCTTCCACTACTTATTGTGGAGTTTCTAGGCTGCCTTCACGTGCCAAACATGCTGCATGCAGACAGTCGTTACCACAGAGACTGTCTAATAGAAATTTTAAAAGTTATTTGGTCAGAGCTTCAACATAACATAGGTTTTGTTACGAGACTGTATGATCAAATCTCCCATGGAACATGATTTGTGAAATGTTGCATGTAATATAAATTTTAACAGCATTTCATAAAATATATCATTACTGTGTCACGGGTGCGTTGTGTTTGATCCACTCATCAAACCTTAGAAAGATCAAATATAATGATATACTATGGGCCAGTTTCCCAGACACAGATTAAGCTTATGTCCAGTCTAAATAGGATTTGCAGCATTGACATTGCAGTTTAGTCCAAAGCTAAGTTTAATTCATGTCCACAAAACAGGCCTATATGACCCTGTTAAAGTTTGCTGACTCTTGCTTATCCAAGTTTCAAGGTCATAAATAAGGAATTTGCCCTAATTTTGCAGTAACTGCCTCTATTCTTTTGGGAAGGCTTTACACTAGATCTTGGAACATTGCTATGAGAATTTGATTGCATTCAGCCCGTGAGTTTAGGTACTGGTGTTGAATGTTATTTCTGGATCACATCTCCTCCTCTGCTCATCCCAGAGGAATTGATTGGAGCTCCATCACTCCAGGGAACACAGTTCCACTGCTCCACAGCCTAATGTTGGGAATGCTGGGGGGGGGGCTTTATACCCCTCTAGCCGACGCTTCAGAGCATCCCATTCTATTGGTAATGCTTTTCTATGGAGATTATTTAAGTTCTGTATGAAGTTCTCAGCAATGCAATTCTAACTAGTGAATTTACTAGTTAAAAGGGGTGTCTGGACACATCTGGACACACAGTGTACGTATATTGTATCATGAAAATTGTGATTATTTTATTTTTGCCATATTACCCACTCCCACTACCTAGAAGGCTCCTCATTGCTTAACATAGCTTCGCTGGTTGCCATTGAATTGTATTCTCTGGCACAAATACTTCACCATGTGGGAATTTAGGCTAAGGAAGAGCAAGGGTGAACAGACATGGCTCCCAAATGGCGAAACTGCAGGGTTGCCAGATTAAGCATAGGTTAATCCACTAATTAGGGGAGCAAGAGGGAGCTTTTGCTCTCCCTGTTGCCAAATTCTGATTGTGACCATAAGGATCCGTTTTACAGGGACATCTGCTCATCTTGGAGTCAAGTGGCCCTCAGAGGCTGCGGGTGCCTCTCTCGAGCAGCCAGATTAACATATCTAACATCAGCCTGGACTGATTGGAACAAGCAGCAGCGTAGCAGGCTGGAATTAAAGCTCTGGTAATGCTGCTGTCCTCTTAGAGCCTCAGTAACACCTCAGAGGTGTGAGAGCATGCCTTTTTTTCCGTCTGCCAATTTGGCCTAATGAACTGATAGTTGTGCGGCTGCATCGCGGTTGTGCATCCTGTTTTGACATTGCCAGCAGCTAGTTGAATGCAATGAGAAAAGCAGTGCTCTGCCCTATCGCTGATCTCTTTTAGACGACATCTAAAACTAGCTGATGTGTAGGAAAGGACAGCAGGGTAATGAGAATATTAGCATATAGATATCAACATGCTAGCTTGCGGCATCTCCGCAACAGCCATGAGCTCACTCTGCTGCAGTGCCTCTGACTCACTGCTTAAATCACACTTCACCTTCTCCTTATGTGTGTCGAGCTTTGTGATGCAAGTGTCGTTTCCTATCCCACAGGATATTCCATCCTGCAGGCCATCATGGAGAAAGCAGGCCAGAATGGCTGGCAGGTCAGCGCGATCTGCGTGGAGAACTTCAATGACGCCAGCTACCGACAGCTCCTAGAGGACCTGGACCGTAGGCAGGAGAAAACATTTGTGATAGACCTGGAACCAGAGAGACTTACTAACATGCTGGAGCAGGTACATCACAGTGTATTTGTCCATATCTTTCATGGCTAAAAATCTTAATATGGTCTAGCTAATGTCAAAGTATATTGTCAAAGACTAAAAAATATAAACAAAAACGCAGACTTAGGCCCAATCCCATTTCACCCCTTGCCCCTACCACTTAGCCTTTCGCCCTCTGTTTTGTACGTTCACGTCTAGGGTTAGGGTGTCACAATTTTTGTTGAGATAGAGGGGTTGCCGACCCCTGACCTAGAGCAAGATTTTCAGATTTAAAGACTAGGAAAACCTCCTTCTGATGGCATATCTTGAAGATGGGAGGAGCTTTTGAATAACTGTAAAGACACGATGGGTACTCGAAGTTAGGATATTGTTTTTTTCCCAACTCTTTTAGAAAAACTATCAGTACCACATTGCAGAATGATGCATGTTTGCCAGGATTCGATCTTGTTCTGAGATGTTTTCCTCAAATGGCCTTTACAATTTCAACACTATAAATAGCTAGCTAGCTAACAGACCTAATGTTATGCTAGCTCTGTTATGAGTGAACGGCTAGACTTCTTTTCACTGCGTAGCCTTTAGAAAGTCACCTAGTGAACCAGAGTAACAGTTGTTCAGGGTTTAACTAACACTGGATTGAGGAACAGAACAGTATAGTCATTTTCAAAGAAAACTATGAATTGCTTACCATCAATATTAACAAAAAATGTTTTATTTCAGGAACTCTTACTGCTTTATTGCCCAGGCAGGTGTACATTTCAGTCAGTAATGGCTGAATACAAAATGTCCCATTGCTGTTACCATTCAAAAAATCTATAAAACTAAAAAAAGCTAATTGAGGAAAGAGGCAGAAACAATACTGTTTGAAACGACTTGAGTCTGTAAGAGCGTCATTTGCTATTAGCTGTGACAAAGTCCCACAAGATTGCCTTTTGGAATCATTTCCCTGCCTGTCAAATGTTTCTGAGATATGAGAGACTGTATTTGCTTAATTTCCCTGCAGTAACAGAACATTATAAACGGAGGCAGAGTCTTTGATTACTGATAATTAAAAACAGCAGAAGTCTGCTTCCTTTCCCCCGGTTGGAGGCACAGCTATTTCATTCTGATGCGGACCGAACGTTGACAACTGTGTTTGCGCTGCGGATTTTGCTCATCTCCATGTGTCTGGCTTACCTCTGCAGATTGTGAGCGTCGGCAAGCATGTCAAAGGCTACCATTACATCATGGCAAATTTGGTGAGCGAAATTGTTTTCTCTTATCACCCTATTCTCCCTGTCAGCTTTGCCTCTTTTCATATCCATATTATCTCTCTCTCTCTCTCTCTCTCTCTCTCTCCCCTCCCTTCTTTTCCATTTTCCTTCTGCCTGTCTTCCAGCTCTCTTCCTCTTCTCTCACTGTCTTTTTGCCTGCATAGTCCTCCCTTCTTCCTCCTTTCCCTCCCTCCCTCTGTGGCTTTCTTAATCCGCTCCCTTTTCCTGTGTAAGATACGTCAGTTGAGGAGTCTAATTCGTATTCCGGGCTGCAGAGCCAGTGACAGTGTTTTAAAGCAGAGAACAGGCTGTGTGCCTGTGCACAGGATTGGCTCACAGAGGCAAGCAAGGGAATGTGTGTGTTTGCAGAATCACTCTTATCACAGCCCAGCTTTAATAATTCCTCTCTCTCTCTCTGGTCCTTTCTCTCTCTCTTTTGCTCCAACAGGGCTTTAAAGACATCAATCTGGAGCGTTTCATGCATGGTGGGGCGAATGTGACAGGTTTTCAGCTAGTGGACTTCAGCAATCCCATGGTGATTAAGCTCCTGCAGCGTTGGAACAAGCTGGACCAGCGCGAGTACCCTGGCTCTGACAGCCCGCCCAAGGTAAACTCACGCTCCTTGACCACGACCAGACATGCACTCCACACTGGGACTCAAACACACCAGTTCCTGCTTAAATATTCCAGTCCAAATGTTTGCTGTTTGAATTAGGGATGCATCGATCCAGCTTTTTTCGCTCCTGGAAGGGATTCCAATATCTCAACTCATGTACTCATACCGAGGGTTTATCTGATACTGGTGCTCGGTTAAAGTACTTTTGTAGCAGCATACTTAAGCATAAATATAGAGTAGATTTTGACATACCACAGTGGAAACGGTCATACATCAACATTTATTTTACAATGTATTTGAACTCAAAATAGCCTAAATGGCTTTGTCTTAATAATGCAAGAAACATGTCATGACAGATGTCGTATGCTGTCATAAGTTGTCATAACAGATAGCATAATGTTCGACGTCATGACAGCTTATGTTAAATGCTAATTTTTGCTCTAGACAGCCATCATGACTTCAAACATTATGACATCTGTCATGACAGTTAACAGTAATGATAGCATGAAACTGTTACTGGACATAATCTATCATGACAACTCATGACAGTATATGACATCTGCAATGGCATGTTTATGGCATGATTATCAGCGTTATGTAGAGTTCAAGTGTTACAGTGCAAATATTAAATGATATTGTTCTAGGTTTATAAAATTGCACTTGTTACAATGTTACAATTATAACTAAGAAAAAATATCTGAGGATCAGTTATTCATGTCTGAACAACTCTGACCAATATCTGATTTTTAAGGTTAGTATCAGTGCCGATTCTCAGCTAGTGTATCAGATTGGAGCCTCACTAATTCAGATATCCAGATTTTTAGATGAATATTTTTTGAATATCCAACAGGAATGTATTTTATAGTGATGTGGATCAGATCAGTGTGGAACTATGTTACGGTAGAACATGAAAGCTTGTAATATCTGCAGTCCCAGCGATTTGATAGCATTTTAACTAACTGTCTTTTGTGTATGTCTGTTTTCTGTTGCTTACTGTGAGCAAAAAAAAACATTTTTACTCTTGAGTCACGACCGGTTAAAAAGAAGGTATAATGGAAACATTCTGCTTTACCAACTGAAGTGGCTTTGCTGTATTGTGCATCATTCAAAAAGCATTCAGGGCTGAAATAACTTCAGTGTGAGCGGGCTGGGCAAAATTGTTATAGGCTGAATAGGAGGATATATGTAAACGTATTGGTTTTCGTGACCTCAGGAAAACAATGAATTCAAAACAGGCTGTTTTTGCAGCTCAATTTGTATTTATGGACTGGAGGGTCTTACCAATGTTTACATACTTCATCAGTTTTATTTCTTATCTAGCCTAAGTTGTGTTGTGTTATCTATGATATGATAACTCGGTTAAGTAAACGAATACTAAATTGAATTTGGTTATCCATATATATATTTGCATAATCACACCCATATCTAGTTCTGAGTCCTTTGCATCCTAATACAAATGCATTACTTCCTTGCAGTTAAGAAGCTAAGCCCAAATTTCCAGTAAAATTGCATTTTCAGCAAAGTTTGAACAGCATTAAGGAGCCGTGGCCAACACAGGTGCTAGTATTGAGTACACCACATCACCTAGAGCCCCATATGCAGTATGTAATGCTGTGTATTACAGAGCCTCTCTATATGCTATGATGGGCTTATTCTAACCTCCACATTTTCCCATTTGCGCTCCCATGTCTAACCTTGCCAGAGTGTAGCCGTGGAAGGCTCTGCTGTATTTCTATCCTTTTTCGCTGTGACTGCGTGTCCCCATGGGGTCTGACGAGGATGACACTGTGAAGAGGGCTGTGGGACTGATGTGGTAAAGGAAATCCCTTTGGCATGGCCTGAGGGGATGCTGCTTTACTGGGCGGCTGCTTCTCACCGCACACCACTGACTGGGGCTGGGACCTCTGCCCTGGAGAGGTGAACAGCATTAAGGGCTCAGACAGAGGCACCTGGTCAGCACAGTGTGTGAAACACACACATAAATGCGTGCAGGTGATAAACTCCTAAATGTATTTGACTCAACATCACATCTAACATTTTTCAATGTTTTCAAAGTGTCATATAACAAGAATAATATCGCTCGCTCTCTCTGGGTGGGTAGGATGGCCTCCTTCCCTCCTTCTCCCCCATCACTCAACGCGTTGCTAGTCAGCGCAAGCGTCTGTTGGCTGACGTAACAGATCTGGCGGTTGGCGCTTTCCTCCGAGCACGTTCAGCTGTCCAATGGCGTTGCATGAGCGGCAGTTCGAAAAGATGTGGTGGCACTTCACAGGTCTCGGAGGAAGCCTGTGTTAGCCTTCACCCTCCTAGCGTTGATAGTATCGTGTGACTGGGGGAGTCCTAACTAGTGGGTGGAATTGGAGACGACTAAATTGGGGAGATAATTGGGCAAAAATCATGTACAAAATGGTCATTAAGTATAAGTTATTAAATTTCAGTAGATATTTCTGAGGAGATTAGATATAAGATAATCCACTTGCAAAATGAAGGGGGAAGTTAAAAGATCATATGTAAGAAAACCTGGAGCTCAGAAAATGATGAGAAAATATATAGAGAAAATGAGATTCCTTACAACCGTGCAAGATCTGGTACACCACCAAAACTGTCCCCATCAGATGAACAGTACTTAAAGCTTTCATCTTTGAGAGAGAGGAGAAAATGAAGAATCTTAATTTCTGAATTAAGGGTGTGAAAGGATGTCTAGATGTAAAGAAGCCATTACTGAGGGAGGAAATAGACAAAAATGTAGAAACATTGCAAATCAGACAAAGAAGCTGCTGGTGTTCTCAGAACAATGGGCTGACCACCCTGGAGTCCAGACATCATTGGATGTGTTTAGGAATGAAAAGACTGAAGTTTGGAGGAAAATATCCTTGGACATTTATTTGAAAAACAGAAAGTAAGTGTCCTGAAAAGAATGGAAGCTGTAACAAATGCAAAAAAATATATTTAGTTGCTGAGACTTTTATGTAAGTTTCTCTAAAATGTTTCTTTATTTTTCTGACACTGAAAAAGAAAGTTTTGTTAGGCTGCAGATTTATTTGATAACCATGACATAAAAATGGACAACAGCACTGAATGTCATCTGTGCTTTTCCATATACTCTGACATGATTTTATTTCTCTTCTTTCTATGCATTTTAAACAGGGAATTGACCATGTGTAACATTGCATTTGGATTTATTTTGATCATAACAACCTCTGATAAATTATTATAGACTATTTCATGGCTGTATGTTGGAGCAATTTACTGATTCACAAACAGTAAAATTCCATAGCCTGTGTGTGTGTGTGTGTGTGTGTGTGTGTGTGTGTGTGTGTGTGTGTGTGGACATGTCGTTATCAATACAACACAACTACTAGGTCTGATAGCGTTCCAAAGATATTAGGCCTACATACAGTCTATATTAAAAGAATGGAATTAACCATTTTTTTGTTTTTTTTTTCTAGCCAATTAATAGAATTTATGTTGAGGCTGGAACACAAGTAAGCGAACATTACAATATCAGTTCTGCTTTGAGTGAACTGATTAATGTTTAATCATCTAGTCTAATGGTGGATTATTTCCTATATTGTGTACTTTTTGTATTTTTTCTATATTTAATTAGACTTTTTTTATTGAAATTTCACTCTGTGCCAAGAGTAACCCTATACGTCTTGTACATCTTGATTCTGATTCTCGTTCTAGAAATACCCTCCATTGTCTAGTTTATAATATTTCAGCCAGTACTTTAGAAGTTATTATTGAAAAAATACCAGTGATTCCAAACTTTTGAATGATATTGTATGTGTGATTTGCACAGAATTGTGACTGTAGCTGATGACTTCTGGAGTATCTCTGTCTCTCTCTGGCTCACTTACATTCCTTCCTCTCTTTGCTCAAAGACAACTCTCAGTCATTGGTGCTGCTGAAAACACACTCAGAGCTCTCTTAGTTGTTAATTAAAGCCCTTTTGGTGCCACGGCTATTCTCCGAGCCCCTAAAGTACGCTCTATCCTCTTCATCATGTGAATCCTCAGCAGATGCGCTGGGCTCAGTCCCCTTGTTTAAGAGCTTTAGACAAATTTGCCCTCCGTCCACCTAGCAGTGGGCCAGGGGGGAGCATAGGGCATTAGTGGGACTGATCGAGCTGCAGAGGAACTGCTCTTTAACCCCCCCACCCTGGTGTGAACGGTAGGCTACCAGTGCCACACTGAAGGCCCTAATGAATCTGAGAGAATGATGTAATATCCTCCCTCTGGCCTGGGGGAGATAATGAACTCCCCGCCATCTTTGATAATTAATACATGACTGTAATGCTGTGGAACTCGCTCTGTATGTCTGTTGTGTGTGTGTGTACCTCTTGCTTTCTCATTCTATCTCTCTCTCTCTCTATCACTCTGTCTCCCTCGCCTCCCCTGCTGATCTGATGTTTTTGCCTTGAGGTCTCTCCATGGGTTTTGTATTTTTGTTTGTAAAGGAACAAAGAATCAAAACTCCTGTACCACCAATCCTTCAGTGGAATTCCAAACACCTTTTTCACTGTGTTGTGAGAAAACAGGATACTTTGAAGTGTCAGCCTTCAAAAAACAGACAAGACTGCCTGAACAGTACGCAAAGGTGTTGCAGAAAATATTGGAACATGGTAAAACATAGTTTTAACCCATAACCCCTTAAAGTGCCAGTCTTATTACATTCTAAGGCTTCAGTAATTACATGGACTACATTGCAAACTGGCTGATTCATTTATTAAGTTATAGGAGTGTGTAATAAAGTCTGAACCCGCCAGCAAGTCCTGGATTGAAAGTCACCGTTACCACTGACAATAACAAAAGCATGATGTAACCCAATATTAATTACTTTTCACATGCAGCTCATGAAAACAAACTCGGGCCAGAAGTACTGACTCGAAACCAGGAGTTTCAGGCTGAGTTTTTTCTGGGTCACGGCTCTGCAGAGTTTAGTGTTCTGCCTCATTAAACACACCTGATTCAACTCACCAGCTAATTAGTAAGACCTTTTAGAAGTTGAATTCAGAGTGTTATGCTGCATTCAGGCGCTCCTCGGAAGACTGTATATACCAGATGGTTAGATAGTGAATACTTCACTTGTTCAGGGTTTGTTGAAAGATACGCCCACCGCATGGAAAAAGAAAGCACAGGGGTCTGGAGAATATATATCTTGCTTTTTCATTGCTGTACTAAAAAGCACATAAGACCATCTGGTAATTTTTTCTCAGTGACCACCATGATTACCATTTTTTACCGGCAGAAAAACTGAAGGGTTGAGTTGTATGTCATGTCTGGAAAAAAATGTGTATCGTTAGAATCACAGGTTTCCCACTGGTAAATACAACTGTGTTGGATGTTCGAGTGCAGTTTACAAGTCGAACAATTGGTATTTCTTAGTTTCTGATACCACACAAATGCAGCATTAGAGCAGGGAAATCACATATCGCTGTGTCTTCATAAGTCGAAGTGAAGATATTTTATTATGATTTAGATTTGCTGAAAACTTATTTTTGGGTACACACTTGCTCTTTGGCCATTCTTGACATCAAAACAAACTAAAAAATGTCAAAAATTCAGGTTTGAATTTGTCTGTACTGAATGTAAAGTGTAAATGAAATGTATTGTATGACTCACTATGTAGTTAAATATGCAATTATATAATTACATTTGAATAACATAGCAAAACGAAGTAATAACTCTTGACTTCTAAAGGTTAATCATAAGTGGAACAGATTAACATCGGGTTAATTGGCAATAACAGGGCTGAGCACTCATGGGTAATGGTTCATGAAGCTGATGCAGTTCATAAAGAGGTAGGGATGAGATTAGATCAATGATAGTCTCACAAGCTAGACTACTACCTTTCAGCAGAGCGCCTGGTACTTTGTACTGCATAACATGATCAAGAACCACCTACAATTTCAGGAAGAAGCAGTTTGACTGACATGTCAAATGACTGATCACAACCTGCAGTGTGTTAGAGGGATGCAATCTTGAAAATTCCATAAAATTCCATTTTTTGTCACAATGTCCAGTGCAGGCAGCTGTTTTCTATTGCTGACTAGTATTTAGCTGGAAAAACAAAACTTTGTTTCCTGTCTAAATTATAAAAAATGCTGCAGTGTAGTGTGTACGCTGAAAAATGGTTGCACAAAAAGTATATGTATATGCATTTTTTCAGGGTATACGCAGGTGTGTGGATAGCCAATCACAACACATCTGACAAAAACCCAGCAGTTGTGGCCAGCTGCATGAGCAAAAGCTATGAGAAGCTCTATGTCCATGTGGACAGAGGCTGAAACTAGCTCAGTGCTGGCTGGTATTCAAGTTTGAGTAATGATTGCTGCTTCCACCAAATTTTCAAAATGTATTTACATTGTTTCACATCTCTGAGACTGAATTATAAAAACATCAGTGGAATTCACCTTTAAGCACTACTAAAGGAACAAAATATGCAAAGTAGTATTTTAGGAAGCCATTAATCCCATCATATACAGAGAAAATATGATTGAGTTATGATTATGAAATGAATTTGTCATTTTGTTTTTATTAAGAAGAACTTTCTTACTTGAGAGGTTAAGCCAACTCTGTATTAGATCTGTATGAAAAAACTCAGGTGAACTGCTCCTGACTCAATCCGATGACACACAGTCAGTGTAGAATAGACCAGCGTCACCACACACGTCAGACACACTGGAAATAGCCCAAAAAAACACAAACAACAGGAGAAAAACAGGGGCATTAAGTGTGAGACCTTTAAAAAAAATGGGCTATTCATGCGCACGTCTTGGTCTGCCGCACAGGCCCTATTTCCGGCCAGGGGAGACGTACTGGGCGCACACACGCATGTGTGTGTGCACCGTCTCCAGTGATTCATTCTGTATCCTTTTATCACAGCATGGAAAAGAGAACGGCCTCTTATTGGCACAATCAGCCCCCCCCATCTGGCTGAACATGCAGTGTGTGGAGCGCAGTGATTTCACATGCTCGGCCTGCTCCTGATATGTGCAATGACAAGCTTGTGTGAGTCGCCCAGCTCCGACTCCTCAACGCACCACTGCTCCATTCTCTCTCCCTCACTCACTCGCTTACTCTCTTTCTGTACGTATCACTCTCTATCCCTTTCACACGTTCACACATGACGCACTAGCTGAACCCATTTTTGTGCCGGCGACATATGACGTTATTTCTGTAATGCAGCTGTCCTCTGCAGAGAAAAAGCCTCCTTATCCGCTGGATAGCCTTCAGAACTCTGCTGGATTTTGCTGCCTAGTGGGATTTGAATCACAGAACTATTTTGACTAGACAAACATGGGTCCACTCAATTTGTCAACACATGACATTTAACTAGGCTTGGCACCAAGGGAGGGTCATGAAGGGGCAGTGCCCCCTAAGGTGGAATATTGTGCCCCCTCAGCTTTCCATTGCTCTTTTGTCCTGTAGGATAGACTATTGTTTGTAGAAGAAGATGAAGAAGAAGAAAATCTGAAAAAAATGTCTTTAAAAATATTTGTCCACAGGAGAAAATAATGTGAAATAAATACATTAGAAATAAAATTCAGTTAAAATTAAAATAATAAAGGCTATTGGCAATGACCATTTTACACTCTTGTGCTGTCAGGGAATGGACAGCTACTCTGGTGGTGCTTTCATGTTGAACTTTTAGGCTAATTTGTCCTCAGAACTGAATGTTAACAAATTAGTTTTGAACTTGCAATGGGAAGAAAAACAGCCCAGTCTTATCATCAACTTTTCATCAAAAGCCATGTTGTTACCTAATATGACCAGTTTTTTACATCAGCTTTGCTACAGAATTCTTTTCTAGTGCTCAGTTTAGTTTTCTGAAATAGTTTGCTGAATGCAAACCCAATTAACTGAAAAGTCTGTCTTGTCTGAACCAGATGAGTTTCCAAATCTCATTAGGTAAAAATGTATCCAGTTATCCATCATAATAATTAATATTGGGTTCAGTTCATTTTTGATCCCAATGGCATTTTTTTTAAATGACATCTGAAGTTTGTTTCTGATGAATCCGTGAATAAAAAGTAACTGTTCTGCATAAATTAAGGTGCCGCATATGGACTTTTCAGATCATTTACTTTGGAGGTCTTAATGCTTTAGTGTTAAAACTAACCCTGCTGTGTGGAGGCTCTAAGTTGTTTAGCTGCTTCAAACAGTGCTATATTTCAGCCACCAAGAGGCTGATTAAAATAACATAGGTGTGAATTCTGTGACTTAGACACACAAACTTATTAACAGAAAAACATTCATGATAAAGTTATTTTTAAGATGCTATAACCGTCTTCATTACTGTGATCATTCGCTCTGGGAATATGAGAAAGTGATTAAAAGCTTGTTATACTTTAACCTTTTTAGCTACATAAAAATAAACGTTACATTTTATTCTGTTGCAATTCAGTTAGGGTTGTTCTTTATTAAAGACGTGATTGAAACAGATAAGCCTGTATGTCCATGCAGTTGTGCCTCTGCAGTCATTTCTCAAGCCCCTTCGGTTATTTAATCCTGTCCTGCATTTAAAGATGATAAATTTACTCTGTTTATACTATACATGCAAAAATAATATAGAATTTTAAAATGTGTGTGTGCTTTGTGCTTTCTCAGTGAGATTACGTTGACAAAGAATAAAGAACAAAGCCTAGCTGAGGGGAGGGGGGTAAAAGAAAACGCGTTTGAGCGAGCACTGTATTGGATGCTTGGTATTTATATGACCTTTATCTGACCTTCTCTCTCCCCAGTACACCTCCGCTCTGACATACGACGGTGTGATGGTGATGGCGGAAGCCTTCAGGAATCTACGCAGGCAGAAGGTGGACATCTCCCGCAGGGGCAACGCTGGAGACTGCCTGGCAAACCCTGCAGCCCCCTGGAACCAGGGTATTGATATGGAGCGGACACTCAAACAGGTTAGAAACACGAAGGGGTTGGGCTCGACAGCATGTACAAAACACAAACTGTAGATTTATTGCTGTATATTGCTGGATTGATATGCCTTGCAGTATATCATTGCTATCATATCAAAGCATTGGCTCTATCATTATGAGGTCGTAGGTTCAATCCCTGTGGGAGATTGGGAGTTCAAGAGAGCATAATTGGCCTCACTTTCTAGGTCACTTTCTAGACCAGTCTTTGCTGATGCGGGTGTCTGTTAGCTGGCATTACAGAATTGATGGTAAATGTTCCTCTCCAAGCGTGTTGAATTGTCCAATGACATTGCGTTAGCAACAGTTTGAAAAAAATGTGCTGCCGCATCACATTTCTTGGAGGAAGCACGCGCTAGCCTTCACGCTACCAGCTTGGCAGCATCATGTCACCTAGCTAGTGTATAGTCTTGTGGGGCCAGATGTGATCTCGTTATAAGAACGTTTGAAGACAGCAATGAGAAATTTTGTGCTGAATGTGGGTGGGACTTATTAGGGAAGAAACAAACTGAGCATCAAATTTATAAACCAATGTATGTAAATATGTATCACGTGTGCGGAGAACATTACATGCAGCAAAAATAAACATTACCTCTTGCAAGGAAAGAAGAGTTCTGTTCTGTTAGCTAATGATACCGGTATGCTAGCTAGCTTGTTTTCTTGTGTTATTGATTGTATTTGAGACAGTAAAAGAGCACAGAGTAGAGGAATTTAGGGGTGGATTCAGAGGGGGGTGTATCCTTGTTTGTGGCAAATTTTTCCAAAAGTTTGATCAATTGTCCCCAGACATAAATTCTAGTCATGAGATTGCATCTGGCCTCGCAAGACTAGCTAGTGGGAGGAATTGGATGCAACAAAATTGGGGAGAAAATTGGGTAAAAATAAAGAAAGAAAGAAAAATGCCAGCTGCCCTTTACATTGTGAACAATGAATGCCTTCAGACACTAATATCTTGAATGTGTGAGGTCTGGTCAGGATGCTCACAGAATCAAAATTAGAAGCGCTTCCTTGGTCAAGTGCTCTTGCATCTACAAGCAGTTTGTCTTGGTAGATTTAGTGCATACATAAATGGTCAATACAGAATACAAACAGTAAATAGATCATGCAAATAAATGTAAAGCACAGCCACAAGGGCATCACATGTACATATCCACAAGATGTAAACTAAACATTGTCTGTGAGCTCACAATAAAGTGACCTTATGATTGGTTTGAGGGCTCATTTGCACATTGCAGTCTTTTATGCTGCCAGTATTGCAAAGGCCAAGACTGTGCTAATGATTAACAAATGATTCATTGTGCAGGGGAGTGGGGCTCAGACTACAGACAGTGGAAAGAGTGTGAATAGGCTGCATTAGTGTGGACAGGCAGTTGTAGTGAAGTAAAACATCCCAAATAGGTGGGAAAGGATTGAAGATAAACACAAAGATCGAAGATAAAGGCACATTGGAGAGACTGGAAAATGCGCAAAAGCCCAAGCGCAAAAAACAAGAGTGAGAGAGAGAGTGAGAGTAAGAGAGAAGATGGTGAAAGCCTGGAAAATGATTTAAGAGTGAACAGCAGCAGCAGAGTAATGCGGCTGCGAGAGGCAGCAGTTGGATAAGCAGTAATTACATTGTTTATCGCTGCAATCCAGGTCCGGCTCCAAGGATTAACAGGAAATGTCCAATTCGACCACTACGGACGCAGAGTCAACTACACCATGGATGTGTTTGAGCTGAAAAACAACGGCCCCAGAAGAGTAAGATCACTGTCATGTCTTTATATCATCTGCATCATCCCAGATTTCCATTTTTAAGGAATAAATTACATCATAAATATTAAAATAAGTCACTTTACTGTTCTCACCCTAAAGTAAGTGTGACTATACCAATAGAGAAAACATACATCTGCCCTCATTTTGATGTTTGTCTTTGGCTGTGCCAAAGTGTTGTTATGCTTTGTCTTTAGTCTGTCTGCTTACATCTGCTGAGTGTTGTTCACAGTCTTATTCACTCTCTTTTCTCTGTGTGTTTAATGCTCCATGGTTTGTTTGATGCAGCTGCTTCAGCAAGAACAATACCGATCAGCCTCATATTTGTTTTCATCTGCGTTTTCATCTGGATTGCCTCCGATGCTGCTTCAGGGTTTCTGTGTCTGGTGTACTTGAGGATATGGATCTTTTTCCACGCTGAAGCGTTTTATAGAAGCTTTAGCTTTTTAGTGACTCATTAAAATGCTTTAAAGAACATAAAGTATAATTTATACAAAGTGAATACTAAAATGAGTGACTAACCTCCAACATACCAGTTTAAATGGCATGTGTCCCCCTCTTGCAATAAAGCTGGCTCTTAGTGAATAACAGGGCTATGGCAAATAATAAAGAATTTCTCAGCACATGCCACATGATTGCTTGCACGAATTAGGAACCTATTTTTGATATGATCAGAATAATTTAAAAAACCACCATATCTACAGTTGTATGCAAAGTTTAAACATCCCTGGTCAAATGATATGTTTTGTTGATTTTCTAAGTAAAAATATGTTAACACATCATGTACAGAGAATATATTTCAATATTTTTCAGCAAATTTTAGTGCAAAATTTATATTTATTTGCTAAGTTATTGGGAAATAATGTAAAATATTGGGAAAAAATGTAAAATATAAAATGTGCCATAAATTTTGCACAGGCCACATTTGATGCTTTATTTTTTCCCCTAATATGTTAAAATCATCAAATACACAGCAAATCAGCAGAAGTCTGTTTTCTGTAGGGGATGTTTTAACTTATTTTCACTTAAAAAAGCAACATTATTATTTAAATGTATGCATAGGACTGTATCATGTACATTTTTTCCAGATAAGTGACAAGATGTCAAAAAATTAACACTGTTTGGGGTGCACAACTCTGATCACTTAACAGTTTGATCAGATTGTGTTTTAGAAACTATTCAGTGCATTCAGTCTCAACCTCATAATATTCTATGCATTCATTTGTTCAAATTAATCAGATTTCAATAATGAGTGCATAGAATATTATTATAATTTATTTTAATCAATGCAAAATCAATGCAGTTGAGTCATTGCCTTCAGATGCATTTTCACATTACTGTTATTGTCAATAAAATAGTTCACAGTTCTACATGCATGGCAGTCTGTAGACAAGTTTGTGTAAGATATAATTGTCAGCTAACTGTCTGAGGTGCAAACCCATAGATTTAAGGGTTAGGATCAGAAGTCACTAAGTGCTATAAAGGCTGCTGTCACACATGTCTCCTCTAAAGTCGTGTGGAGGCCCTGTGCGGTGCTTTATGGAGTGTGGCGGCTGCTGGCTGCTGTGGAGCAGTGTGCCTGGGGAAGAGTGATAGAGGGAGGCTGGCAGGGAGGTGGGGAGCAGTGAAGGCTGGCTTCCTTTGGGGAGCATCAATCAGGCAGACTGAGAGGCTGCTGCAGGCGGAGGCTGAGAGGCTGCTGCAGGCTGAAAGGCTGACAGGCAGATAGACTGAGAGATTGACAGGATGAGATACTGAGAGGCTGAATGAGTGAAAGACTGAGAGGCTTCTGCAGATATAGTCTGAGGGGCTAAGAGACTGAGGGGCTGGGAGCCTGAAAGGCTAAGAGGATGGGAGAGTGAGTTTGGCTAAGAGGCTGAGAGACAAAGGCAGTGAAAGGTTGAGAAGCTGAAAGAGTGAGAGACTGAAATGCCATGAGACTGAGAGACTGAAAGGCAGAGCAGTTAAGAGACTGAGACTAAAAGACTGAGAGGCTGAAAAAATAAAAGGCTGACAGAATGACAGGCTGCAAGACTGAAGGCCGTGAGGCTGAGTGACTGAGACTGGGAGACTGAAAGAATGAAAGGCTGAGTGACTGAGACTGGGAGACTGAAAGAATGAGAGGCTGAGAAACTTAAGGGCTGAAATGGTGACAGACTGAAAGATTGAGAGAGTGAACGGCTGACAGGCTGAAAGGCTAAGAGACAAAGGCTGACAGGCTGAAAGGCTGAAAAACTGAAAGGCTGAGAGACTGAAAGACTGACAGGCAGAAAGGCTGAGAGACTAAAAAGCAGATAGACTGAAAGGCTGAGAGACTGAAAAGCAGAGAGACTGAAAGGCTGAGAGACTGGAAAGCCTGAGAGGCTGAGAGACTGAAAAGAGGAGAGACTGAGAGGCTGAGAAACTGAAAGGCTGAAAGACTGAAAGATGGAGTGACTGAGAGACAGAAAGGTTCAGAGACTGAGAGACTGCTGCAGGCGCAGGCAGGGCAGCCTGGCATCCTTCACCTTGCTGCCTCCCAGAGGGACAGGGAGCTGCACCCACCCCCTCCACTCCTCAATCATCCTCCACTCAGCATAATGTAATACACGGCGACATTTCCTCCACCACACTTGCTCGGACCCACTCCCTCTGAAGTGGCTTCACGCTTCTCACACAGCATCTCAATCACACAGCAACGGAGAGGAGCTGCGTTAACACACACACATACACACACACACTCACACATGCCACATGCTTTTTAACATAGTCTCAGATATGCACACAAATGTATATAGACGCACTGAATAAACACCATTCATTACTATGAATACACATACATATATACAAATATACAGGCACATGTAAGTTTGCAATTGCTTGTCATTAAGAGAAACTGGAAAATGGTCATTGAAAATTAATTATGACTGTTTTTGGCTCATAAAACGTGGAAAGAAAGAAATAAAGTATTGTAGGATATGGGCCCTTATAAAACATTATAAACTTAGAATTAAAATGTTTTTGGTTCTATGCTTACACTTAATAAATGACAAATCATTCTAATTGTAAATTGATAGCAATTTTTGTTATCTGCCTTGATTGAAATTTATTTTCTTCAAACAACGTTTTTATGAACTTGTAATGGAATCATCTACAGCTCCGTTCATCATTCCGTTTGTTATTCAGTTATCATTTTTTACAGCTTCTGAGCTTTTTGCTACTATTTGCATAGGACTAGTGTATTAGACTAATTTTATACAGTTATCTGGAACAAGGTTTTAGAGGCTTTACATTGTTTCCAAACTCTGAACAGCAGCATTTACGCACACATACACACTTTTAGACTACTTTCTAACTGCTTTCTAACCTCCTAACCGTGTGTCCCACCTTTAGATTGGCTATTGGAATGATGCTGATAAGTTGGTTCTGATCCAGGATCAAGCCTTGCTTCCAAACGAAACCTCTGGCATGGAGAACAGAACTGTAGTTGTGACAACCATCATGGTGAGTGTCTAGAATGTTTTCTCACTTTTCAGACGAATGATATTCACAGTAATAGCACACAGGAACAGTTGTCAGGCTAAAAAAAAACCTGTTATGTTTGTCTCTCATCCAAATGCTTCCACCTAATGAGGTGTCGCACTCATTAGAATTAAAATTTACATTGAAGATTTGGAAATGGCCACCAGTGGGCTGCCTCATGCCTAAACACTTGCGCTTGCGTTTTGATAAGCGATGTGTGCAGTGTGTCACAGACTGGACTGCAAAGTTTATTTAAAGCATGATCCTGCTGTGTTGTTGCTCACCAAAGTGAAGTTTCTGTATGTGTGTGTGATCTGTCAGCCATATCAGTGTCCAGACAGAGATGGGAACTCGATTCAGCGGCTCGAACTCGCACATGACTGACTTGCAATACGACTCAGACTAAAATAAAGATTTCAGGCTAAGAAAAAACACTCACAAAACTAATTCAATTAGTGCGGAAAATGAATAAAACCTTGTAGTTACCTCTTTGCCGAGCGTATGAATCTGATGATTGTGAGCTCACTGAAAGAGCGTTCGTGCAAAACTTGGTGAATGACGTGTCCTCCGAGGATGTAAGTGAGTTATCTACTACTGTGATCAGTATAACTTGATTTTGCATTTGAGACCTCAACATCAAGACAGATCTATTCTATCTGATGCTGTGCGTGATGTTAATACATAAAGATGTGTGACATGATGCGAAAAACTCCCGAGAAATCTGCCTCTGACTATATTTAAATCTTTCAGGCTTTATAGGGTGACTTGTAGCAGCGCACTCATATTTTTAACACTCATATTATAGAGGTTTTTTAGTGTGTTTTCTATACTCAGTAATGCAACTCATTTTAATTTCAACAACAAAAACATACATAGTGTAGCTTTAAGACTTGAGATTCGACTGAGATTCAGACCCCAGACACTCAAAACTGGATTCGGACTCAGACCCTAGAGGCTTGCAGGCAGGGGCATAGCCAGAACATTAACAATGGGGTGGCCAGAAACGACCCAGTATGTTTAGTGTGGTGAAAAATGATTTGCAACAATGCAAAAAACAAAATTAAACAGTAGTAAATAACATTCTTCTGTGCTTTTATAGACCTATGATAATTGAAATACCTTTTTTATTAACTAATCACAATTTTTTAAAACTGATTTTGCAAAAAACATTGTTAGTTTTTGGTCCATCATTTCTACTGCTGAGTGCTGTGTCACTGGTTAAAATCACTGGTTGTCATTGGTTAAAATCAAAGCACAATGTATATCAAACCTTACTATATTAATGTAGAAATTTATTTAGGTGCCTGTTACGGCTAATGTGGAAGTCAAATGTTAGCTGGTTTCTTAAGCAAAAAGGCTAACGTTAAGGTTTTGACCAATGTTCACTTGTTTGTTTTCTCAGCAAAGTAGCCTATCAGAGCAATGACCAGATGCTTATTAAGCAGTATCATCTGACTCTTATAACCTATTGGTAACTGTAAAGTATAAACATTCACACAGAATAGGTAGGACATTATTTCTCTGGTGACTGCTTTATTGATGATGGTTGACTGTCTCACTTTGCATAACTGAAGGGTGACCATATATCATGCTAGGCGGCACTGGCCACCTCTGGCCACCCCATGGCTACACCCCTCGCAGGACAGCAACTTGCGAACATCTCTCATGTTCAGACAGATTGCCAGAGTTTACGATTGCATTTGCTGTATAACAGTTTTCAACATTGCTGCTGCAGGAATGAACATATCTGTGTCATCTGCCTTCTGTCCTATATTGTATGTCAGAAGGTCTCGTGGTTGCCTTTCATGGTGCCAAGGACATTGTGTTTTGGTTTGTTTTCCTCTGTTCTGTCTCCTGTAATTGTTGTGTTTTTAAAACGTATTAATTTAATAGGGATAAACAGACAGAACACTGCATGAAATGGCTCACACTGTAGCTCCAGCAGCACTGTGCAGTGTTCTTAGGTTATTGAATAAAGGGCATTTAACCAGTCAATGTTGAAGAATATTATTAGTGCCTAAAAGAAAAGGTGTGGATGTTGGTGGAGAAAGGGAATGGGAGAGTTACACCTGAAGCCAATGCTCCTCTTTTCAGCCCCTGTTGAGGAATCCTCTTTTAAGAAACTGAGCAGCAGACGGACTCTACCCAGCTGAAATGAAGCCCCTTATTAAAGCACGGACAGACACAGGCCGATTCGGAACCGAAAAGCAATAACATTGAGCCATGGACAGACACTTCCCAAGCCAAAATGAACTCCGTGATGAGAAACTGAGCCATGGACAAACAGACGCAAAGACAAAGCCAAGCCCTCATTAAGCAGCTGAACTATGGACGGACTCTGCAAGCACCATAATGAGTTATGCATTAGGATTGGATAAATCCACAGGAGTTTTCATTTAGGAGTAAACAAATAGGTTGAATGGAAATGCATTGTACATGCATAATGAGATCTGCTCTCATAGCATGGAAAGTGTGGGCTGGTTGTAAATTGTCATTCATGTTGCCAGTTTATTTACACCTTGTGCACATCTTGTATCTATACTCATAAGCCATTTTATCAGAAACACCTAACATATTGGTACACTTTGAAGCCCCCCACCTCACCCATCAATGGAAAAAGGCCACAATAGAACCTAACTGAGCAGATATTACTTGTGTCGTGGACCATTCTCTCAGTTCTCTCAGTGCTGCACTGGTGTGTGTATGTGATGTTGATATCACTACTGTGGTAAGAATAGTCCACCCCCCAACATTAAATCTGATCAGAGGTCGCCACATGGTGATCCCTTTCTATTGATTAGCAGGGCTGACAAAATGTGCTTAGCAACAGACATATAGTAATTGCCTTCCCACTACAGATGGCACCAATCCAATACTAGGTATCAGTATCAGCAGAAAATGCTGGATCAGAGATCGGAGGGAAAAAAGAATGAATCTGAATGTAGTTTATTTAAGGATTTTCTATTTTTGAGACTCTTACTTTCACTCCACTACATTTTACAGTAAAAATCCTGTTTTTCACTCCACCACTGTGAAGTGATATGATGCTCTTTCACAGATAAAAAACTAAACTGGAAGTGCACCTTCCACTAAATCCCTCTCCCAAAAACTGACTGTCCAACCATTGTTTGCATCTGTAACTAGGCCAGGGCGCTTCTGACAAGCTTTAGAAGCAAAGAAAATGCCATAACGATGTACTGGTATTTTTAAATCTGCCAGGCGTTTAGATGGTGAGTGAAATTTTGTCCGTTTCCTAAACTGAAGACACAAGAAATGGTGGATTGTAAGAATATCTTAGTTTAATTTTGATGCTACATTTTAAAGCAAATACTTTAAATACTATATACTGTAAAATTAAAGTAGAAGTAAAGCAGGTATACTTTTACTTGAGTAAGATTTTACCATGGGTATCTCTACTTTTACTCAAGTACTGGATTTGTGTGAACAAATCTAGCCTGAAATTACATTATGTGGTGATGATACTGAAAAGTTTCAACATCGGTACTGGAAAAGAAACAGTGCTATTGTGCTAGCTCTGAAACAAATGTGTTCTCTGTCGACGATGTGTTAAATTATTTGAACTCAGAAAGTCAACAAAACATGTCATTTGACCCGGGGCATCCAAACCTTTGCATACAACTGTAGATGGTATATGATGTCCCTGATGAAATGGCCATTGATTGTAGATACAAGCCAGGGGTACCCAATAAAATTTCAACTCGGTGTTCATTCATTAGGAATTGTTCAGATTGTGTTGAAATTCACTGGGAGTTTTTATTATTCTCTAATGCTTGCTTGGTATTTCTCTGTGGCAGCTTTTAAGGTTAGAGCTTATGTGTGCGCGAGTGCTTTTGTGTGGTCCTTCCTGAGCTGTAATTTTGCATGATTGAGTATCCTCCACTAAAGCATGTCTTAGGGCTGCAGATAACCCACAGCGGTAGCACAGTGTACCGCACATGATAAATTGTCTGCCTTTTTTTATGCTTGTAGATTAACACGATCCAAGAATAATAGTGCATTGCTCTTGTACAAATGTATAGATATGAGGAGAAAGCTGCATTCTCATACATCAAACAAATTCAAGATGAAACGAATCCTCAGTTGGCATTCAATGAAGAGCTCTCGATTGGCTGAGGGTGAATACTTGATTCGTCCTGCTGGGCTTTATGCCTTTCATGGTTCCAGGCTAGCCATATGGCTTAGGAAACATCTCTGAGAAGAGAGGCAGGTTTTGTGGGATCTTTATGGAAATGCACTTTCCTCTCTTGGCAAAGATAAGGGTTTTTACGTTATTGGACAAATGTACTAGATTTATGTTTGTTATTACCTTGGGATTATAGTAATGTATAGTAGTGCCATTGTTTTTGCTTTTGTCTTTTTCTTGTATTTCTCCAATGTTTTGTTTATTTCTTCATATTTAGTTTATTTGTGTTTTTACTGAAGATATTAACACCATCATTTCTGTGTTCTGTGATTAAATAAGCAGTGGAAGTCATGTATTTCAGAGTTAGTGAAGTAGTGCAGTGCTGAATACCCAAACCTTAAAGTTTAGCTTAGACGTGTACATTCCAGTGAGCTTTGCTTTGATCGATTTAAAAAATGTTATATTGTGCTTTGTATTGATATTATTGAATTATTTGCACACACACCAACACACACACATACAGTATTGTGCAAAAGTCAGAGACCACCATTTCATTAATTTAATTTTCAGACAAAACAGCCATTAAGTACAAGTTATTCATTTTTCAGCATCAGATGAAACACAGAAAACATACAGAAAACAGAAAATGACGCAGAAGCCTCAATAATTAGATTTTATATCATTTTTTAGTGTGTTTTTTGAATATTTAGTGTGTCCATACTTTGTCTTTATTACAGCTTTCATTCTTTTCAAAAGACTTGCTTTTAGTTTTTCAAAGTTCACACATCTAAATTTCAGTCTTAGAAGATGGTTGCATTTACTGCTTCTCGTGTTTCAGTGTTCAAGTGCAGATATTCTTTTGTTTTTTTCTTCTTCACATTAATGTTTTCTTGACAGCTACCTATCCTTTCAGACTCCTAATGTTGAGTTGTCTTCTCACAGTGGATGGATGGACAGAAACACCTGTGGAGTTTTCAGATCTGAAGCAAGAGTGGAGCCTAATTTTCTCTTGTCTCTCAAAGATAAAAGCTAAAAGTTCTGTTTATATGATGATGACAATTTTGATCATCTACTAGGTCTTGCATGGTTGTTAGGAGTCCCATTTTCTCTATATCTTTTAATGATTTAAGTCATTGAATTTTTTCACTCGTTTGCATTTGACTTTCCTCTACTTTATGCAAGTTAATTATCTTATCCTTAACATCCTCTGAAATATCTAGGAAAGAAATGTACAAGGCAGCTAAGGTGTGCTTGGGTAGTTGTTTCTGTGAATGTTTGTGACTTTTGAAGGGAAACAGGGGACTGTTCAGTGACTCCTTTGGGAACAGCTTTTGTTGGGTGGACACAGGTGTAATTTCTTGGTTTTAAGATTGGAAGGAAGGGAAAAGTGTCAGTCAGGTTCACACAAGTAAAGAGTGAACAAATTAAATATAAATAGATTTTATATTATACTTAATGTTGGAGACTTTGTGCAATTTTCTGTTAAATATGTAATTTCTGGTTTTTTTTTCTGACACTTCAAAATGAGTGGCTTGTACTTCGTGGCTGTTTTTACTGGAAATCAGGTCCACTACATAGTTGCGCAGTTACACACTGTAGACCTTCTGTTGTTATGCACAATTTATCAGCCATCTTCGGTCCCATTAATCACTAAGTTTCTGACCACAGGACTGCTGCTGTCCAGATTATTTTGCACTGAAGTGGTAGTATGTAGTGCTGGTATGAGCGTACCAGGCTCAGCATTGTTCCTGGGGTTTTTGTCAACAGGCAATGTACACAGATGTTTTGGGGTATGTTGGGGCTCAAGAAGGAAAAAACATGGCAACAGGAATGTAAATTAAACTTAATTTTATTGCATTTTGCAAGCACCCATATTAAGAGAGACAGTATAATCATGTTTCAGAGGAAACCAAACCTAGTTTCAGGTGTTTTCCCAAGGCAGTTGTGTAAACCGAGCTGACCCTCAAGCTCTGTCCCTGGGGCAACGCTGAAACCGACCTCTCTGAAACAGAATTTTAAGAATGTCCATATAAAAGACAATTTTTATACATGCCAACCCAGAGGGCACTTGTACAGTCTGAGGGCAAAAGGGCAGGGTCTCAAGCTCCCCTTGGGGTCTATCTGTGGTCCACCAACCAAAAATAGCTAGCCAAGAGAAGCTCTGTGGTCAGAAACTGACTATTGATGAAGGGCCAGAGTATCACTAACACAAATTGTGCATCTACAGTTGGGCTACAGTGGCTAATTCTAAGGTTTCTAATAAAGTGGAATGGTAGTAAGTTAAATATATGTTGTCAACAGCACATTGTATTAGTGTGGATAATAACTGTAATGATGGTATTGACACCATGATCTTGTACATCGATTAGCCATTTGCTCAGTTGTGTGTATCGTCATTGATATTCTGTACTCATTTATTGTATGTTATGACCTTATTTATCTGTGGAATAAAGGAGCTTTTTATGTGATGTAATGTTTTGATTTGATGTAAATCTACATTTAATGAATATGCTACAGTACTGTTGGAGTTGTGATCATATGGTGTCAGGAGTAAGTGTGTAACTGCAAATCTACACTCTGTTACTACGAGTTAAATGTGTTTCTTCTCTTTGATCTGGGCATTTTATTTCACTGTTCTTGCAAACGCAATCCAAGCTATATTAAATATGAATCTTTCGTGTCTCTATGTGCACAGTCTTTTTTATGCTCGAATCCTGAGATGAAAGAGCTGCGTCAAATGTACCAAAATCAACAAATCGGGTGCTTGGTTGGGTTGGCTGGAGTTGTTGACTGGTTGCCAGTTTGAATCTCTTGTGTGGTTTGCTCCTTCCAGGAAGGACCTTATGTGATGCTGAAGAAAAACTGGGAGATGTACGAAGGTAATGACAGGTATGAGGGATACTGCGTGGATCTGGCCTATGAGATCGCCAAACACATTGGCATCAAATACAAGATCTCTATCGTGCCAGACGGAAAGTATGGAGCTCGGGACCCGGAGACCAAGATCTGGAACGGCATGGTTGGGGAGCTGGTGTACGGGGTAAGAGATTTTTCAAACCTTCAGTTCTGTCAGAACAATTCTCTGTACATTTCTGCAGATAACACTGCATGACTTAGATAAAAATGTCACTGATACCAGTACAGATTGCAGCTGATAACTGATTTAGTAAAAGTGAGCAGATGCTGACTGCTGACTCAGTAGTCTCTTTAAAGACTGGTATAACCAGAATCAGAGTTTATTGGTCCAGTGTGTTTACTCATACAGAGAATTCGTCTTCTGTTACACAGTAGCTGACAACTAATGCTAATTTCATCTATGAATTCTAATGGTATTTTAGCACTAGCAGCTAATGCCAGAGCATGTGAACATTTGTGGATGTTCTAGACTAAACACAGACATCTTAAGCTTGTAAAAAGACATTCCATATATTTGTTTTGAAGCTTTCAATAGACAGATATGTTTACTTTGTATGTGGCAGTATGTAGTAATGTAGCAGTATGTAGTTACATGTTTTGTATGCAGCAGTCCTTCAGTAAAGAGCCTTAGAGCTGCCAATGCAATTCTCTGAAAATTATCTGACTGAAAGTGACAGATAGAACTTCCAGTGAGTGACAGATAGAACTTCCAGGAGGCCTAACATGTTTTTTTTTGCCAAATTGGTCCTTAAAAAATAAAAAAAATTTAAAAATTACTTGATTCCACTGTTACTTCCTAATTATGTTGCAGTTTATCTAACGTGAAGGC
The DNA here is from genome assembly GCF_904425465.1 of Colossoma macropomum. NCBI lineage: Eukaryota > Metazoa > Chordata > Actinopteri > Characiformes > Serrasalmidae > Colossoma > Colossoma macropomum. The sequence continues at coordinate 14,973,903 of NW_023494800.1, forward strand.
CTTCGGACCAGCCTTTGATGTAACCTAACCAATAGGAGAGCTAGCTTGGTTGTACCCACATAGGTAGCTCAGGGAAACAAATGATTTAGATGATTTTTTTTGAGGCGGTTCAAAATTTTAACTCATTTGTTTCCAGCCAAAACATTACAATGAAATAAGAGTATTACTGCAATTCTTTCAGATTTTATCAAACAACAAATATGATAATTCTATTAAATAAAATGAACTAAAAGCTGCATACATATTTTTTAGTTCCCAAAAAATATACTTTCCCTGAAGGCCTACAAGACCTCAGAAAATAGCGATTTTCTACACCTTAGAGGTGTGTGTTTGTTATAATGTGCTAATAAACAATATATTGGCTGCATTGGCAGGATTTTCACAATAAATCTGTGGAACTTAAATATCAGCTAACTGATATATCAATAGCCATAGTTCTACTGTATTTACTATTATGGGCAGAATAGATTACAAGGTTGACTAGGATGACCTGAAAATGTCTCTGTACTGGTGAAGACCATAAAAGCCTTGTTTAAGAAATGTTAGTTAAAGGTTTCTTTGATCACACTGAATGTTCTTAACATTCCTGAGATATGGTATTGATCTATGCTGTTACTAAGTCCTTAAGGGTCTAAATTGAAGGAACTAGATATGAAGAGTTGGCGGGTTCAGAAGGTTTAGGTCTATTTCTGTGTGCTGTGAATATTGCAAGTTCATACTTTGGGATAAAATATTCAGTTCAAGGGCAGGCACTGTCTGTGTAATTTGCTGTGAAAGGCCAAGTGCAAGACTCCAGCCTGTTCAGTAACTTCCCTCTTATAAGGAGTAAAACAGCTATGGGATGGACTTTCTGTGCAGAGGCTTTGGGAGAGACTTGGCGTGGATTTGAGCAGAAAGCGTCAGCAGTTTCGTTTCTAAACCTTCAGTTGTGACCATGCGCCCAGTGGGAGTGTGTGACAGTCCCTGCACCTCTGAAAAATAAACAACCTCTGGCAAGCTGATGTATATTAATGCATGTCCACCATACAGCCGGTCTTGTCATCTTGTAGATTTATGCTGAGCATGGGAAAACATGTATCCCTTCAAGTTTTTTTTTTCTTGTATTTTTCTCTACAAAGTGTCAGCCTATTATGATAAACTTTAATTTCTTTTTTGGATTAGTTTTGAGCCTTGCACAGCCCCGGCGAGGTCGAGAGTGTTGCTAAGTCACCAACAATAATCGAGTTTGTGGATTTACCATGAAGCAATACATTGCTCCTAGACCTTAGCGTCTGTATCCAATTTTTCTGTCTTGTGCTGTAAGCATATTTCTCTGAATTGATTGGTTCATCCTGCTCCCTCAAACTTCAGCTGCGGAATTAAGCCCCTCGGATTAGCTTCTTAGTTTTTCCAGCATTAACATGCAAAGCCTTGTCCAATTAGAGAAATTGTAAAATATGATGTGAAAGGAGAGGTGGAAATGGACGGATTATTCTTTATTTCCCTCTGCTTCACTGTGTATTGTTCAACAGTGTGAGATGCTGTGCATTTTGTCATGTTAAGTCATAAAGTTCTAACCGTGTCATTGTTATCTGCTTAAATGAGGGCATTAACCGCTCCACTCAGTAGCACTGGCTACTGAGCATGACTTCCTGTTTGTGTGTGATAGTAAAACATCAGTTCTATTCTCTGGCAATGGCCTAATGAAACACCCTTTGATTTCAGAAAGCGGAAATCGCTGTGGCCCCATTGACTATCACCCTGGTCCGGGAGGAGGTCATTGACTTCTCAAAGCCCTTCATGAGCTTGGGCATCTCCATCATGATCAAGAAGCCTCAAAAGTCCAAGCCGGGCGTGTTCTCCTTCCTGGACCCGCTGGCCTACGAGATCTGGATGTGCATCGTGTTCGCCTACATCGGCGTGAGCGTGGTGCTCTTCCTGGTCAGCCGCTTCAGCCCGTATGAGTGGCACACCGAGGAGCCCGAGGAGGGCACCGACGGTCCGCCCAGTGACCAGCCCCCCAACGAGTTCGGGATCTTCAACAGTCTCTGGTTCTCCCTAGGAGCCTTCATGCAGCAGGGCTGCGACATTTCACCCAGGTAATCAAGCTTCTAGTTAACAATTGAAACTTTTGATATCGTTATATGGGCCCACGCTTCAGTTCCTCACTCTTATATCTACTTTTATATTAATTAGATAGTAATTACTTCATAATAAGATTAACAATGTTATGCACAGAGTTAACGTGCTATCACTGGCGATAACATTTTATGTTAATTTGATATGAATTTCTCACTCTTCTTTCAAAAGTGTGGATTCTAAACTTGCAGTTGATACTACACTTGTGTTTATAAGTAGAAGAGAAGATATTTTATTATCATTTGAATTTGATGAAAAATTATTGCTGTCAGTCATTTTGCATAAGGAAGAATTAACCTTTACATTTTTGCCACATTTTTTTTTACATTTTTTGACAATGACTCAGACCTGTCAACAAGGAATTTAAATGTAATGCAAATGTAAATACATATGTAATTAAATGCAATGTAATTAAACATATTTTTGTTTAATTACTTTTCAGTAGTTTAACGACAGTAAAATCTCTTGACTTCTACCATCTCTGATATCTAACATAAGCCGTCCACATCCTAAGGTTTATAATTCAGTACCTACATAGAAAACAATTGACTGAAAATAATTGAGTTATTATTAAGTTATAGAAGTGAGTAATAGAAGTCTGGACCAGGTCCATGAATGTTAAGGAGTTAAAGCACTCACCTCTGCACTTTCAATTGCCCCAAGGGCAGCTTATTTAGGGGAATACTGATTGGAGAAAGAAGTGGAATTAAGTCTCTTAACCTGGGGTTACCTCATGAAAAGGTCCTCCGGGTATTGATATGGTAATACCAGACAACCTGAAATGGACATGTGGCTCTGTAGTTACCATGGCGATGTACCAAGGAGCGTCAGAACTTGACTGGAAAAGTGCATGCAATTTGCACAGAGTGGAAAGAGGGCCGAGGGATTCATAATGAAAATCAGTATTCTGCGGAGGGCTAACCTTAATGTAAATTGCTTTACCGTTGTATTGTGTGTGCTTTCCTGCTGGGGAAGGAGCTGTCATTCTGCACCATATGTGTCTCTCCCTTATCAGGAAGAAATGACACAGTCATATCCCATTGCTGCGCAGCTGTGCTCGGTCGCTATGTGTTTTAGCGTGTCTCTGCGCTTATCAAATGCAACGTCGTTGTCTCAGTCTGTCAGCTAAACGACGTGTCTCACCTGCGCCGTCGTGCTTTAGGAAGTAACTGGGGTGTCATTGTTGGTCTTCATTGCTTTTTGATGAATTTCACTCTCTCGGCAGGCCCAGCAGGAATTTTATCGGTAAACAATCATCAGGGGGTCATTGCCCGTTTCTGTGCACTCGCATGTCCATTCGTCCTATAGAGAAATTCTTGAATTCTGCAGGAAACATGCTCATTATTCAGCTGCAGTTGGTTGTTTTGTGTTATTTGTTTCTGGTCATTTCCCTCGCCTGCTGGGCTGACCTTAGTCTTTCTGTGGCTATCTGTGCTGCCAGCTTTCTCTGTCTTTCTTGCTCTTTCTTTCTCTTTCTTTCTCTCTACCTTATAACACCTGCATGACCATGATAGAGTTTTTTAAGACCTGTTATCAAAAGCAGAGAGCAAAAAAAAGACTCTATTTTTCAGCACCCCCAGCGCCAGATAAGAAATCACTCACATGACAGGACAAGGGGAACAAAGGAGCAATAAAAAGAGCGACATGTGGCAGAAGACAGCAGGTACTTAGAGTGCCATCAGAACCATAGAGTTCAGCCACTCTGCACTATAGCCTGCTCCCTGCAGTGCTATAGTGGACCTATGGTTCTGATCTAGCATAAGAAAACTCATTTAGGATTCCATCTAGGACTGTAAGAAGCCCATGCCTTTCATCAGCCTAATATAGCCTTAATAAGGATGCATGGAGTGAATAGGGAGACAGTGCTGAATGTGCATTTAATGAGTATTCAGTACAGGCAGTACAAGCACAGGGAAAAAATGAACTGCACTACCATTTTACAAACTGTTAATTTCTCCAGTCACTATGTGCCATCCTTTCAGCGTTAATATATGTTGTTTTGCGCAAAGCTGATGCATTAACAATACGACATATGGTGAGGCATTGTGCTGGACTGAATGTAAGCCAGTAGCATATTGATAATTCTGAGCCGTAATCCTCTTGATAGTTATGTGCATGTTTTAAGAGTGCAGAATTCTTAAGGGGAGATTTATCTTTGCTCTCATGCTGTGCACATTTAAATTATTTATCATCATTGGATAGAGAACACGAAATGTAATTATGCTTGCTCCAGATTGGTTCATGAACTTGTATCTTATTTCATTTCAAGCAATTTAGATGTTAAACTTAAGTCCATTCCATCTTATATTAATCATTTCCCTCCCTAGCTCTCTTGTTCTTTCACCCGTGCTGCATGGTGATAGTTACAAAGCAAGATGAATGACGGTAGCATGTGAACGACGTGCTATGAAAATGTTGAGAGCAGCGTCTGTGATGGCTTTGGACAGGGTCATAACTCTTCTGTGGATCCCTGTGGTGTTTTTTTTTGGCTCAGTTGTCTGACAAGTGTCATTAGCAGGCAGGTAGTATAGCTAGCTTCCTGGGTCTTGGAACAACTAGCATCTGGCAGGAGCGCCATTTGGCTCGTCGAGGAGCAGTAATGTACATGGGCAGTAGACGTTATCAGACACACAGATTATAAACCAATTTTCACATTGCTAATACATATGTAATCCAGTGGAATAGGTCTAAAATTACAGCAAAAGATGGTGCATTGAGGTTTGCTAATGCCAGGGCCAACGCATGCCACTGTGCCACTCTGAGCAAAGTATAATTTTGCTGCCCCTGCAGATTTGCAATATCACAACCAATAGACAACACAGAACAAACCAATGCCCCATTGGTGACAATAGGCTAAATATATGTATACAAATGCCAGGAGTGGGAAACTGAGGGGAGGAGTCCAGCAGCATTTGGTGATTTCCCTGCTCTAGCACTCTGACTAAACCTGGTAATTAGCTGTTGAATGAGGTGTGTTTGAGTAGGAAAATCACCAAACTGTGCAGGAATTCGGCCCTCAGTTCCCCACCCCTGATGTAAGCAATACATAGTGAGCAGCCTGGTTCCAAATACAGTTCATACTAAAGCATGCTGCATTTACATTAAACCAAAGTGAGGCGATTGTGGGAGCAGCACAAAGCATGTGGAGAGAGCTATAAAAACTTTTTATTTTTGAGAAAAACAAAAACTTTATGCAAATGAGAAGAGCGTTTTGCAGGGCAGCAGCAAATCAGATGGATGAAGTGTGCAATGGTACGCTACACCTTGCATTATGCCCACTTTCAAACTACACACTGAATTGAGTGTTTATGGAAGATAGAGGAGCAGGAGACTTTTAATTAATTCACATTTTAAAACAAGGATATTGGACTTTTTCTCACTTGTCTTTCATCGAAGCACAGTACTAGTCTGGAACTTTGCCTGAACAGCTAGATTTGCATTTTAGCAACAGGCCACAAGGCATCCAACAGTCAACAAGGTAGGATTTTTGCCTCAATGACATTAGCCAAACAAACCCTGTGAAAATTCTCTCACCAATTACCTGAACTGACCCTTCACTATGTTTGAGGGCCAGCCCATACATAACATGATCTCTCAACAGCTCACTGGGGCTACAAGAATGGAAAGGTGGCACCTAAGGCCTACAAATTTAGTCAAAAAATATTAGCTAAGATATGTAAGTGTGATTATGCCATCACAGCCTAGCAAGCTGATTTAACCAAATACCAGATGTGTTACGTTTTTTTTTTCATGAGTTTAATTGGTAATGCAGTGTTTCACACTTTTCCTCTTGTGTCTTCAGCTTAGGATATGTGTAAAAAGTGTCCCTGCCCTCTCCAAACTCATGACATATTATGTATCCAATAGGCCCTTTTCACATTTCCATGTTTTTCCGCTGAAAGTACTCGTTGCAGGGTAATGCACTTCATCTAAAACAACAGCAGTAGCAGCAATGTCCAAGTAGAGCTTGTACAGCTTACCCAAGTGTTCAAGCTCAAAGCAAGATCAACCTTAACTCAGTTTCAGTGGCTCCTCAGCTGACAATTAGCAGAGGAAAAATGGCTTTGTGCAATTAGGAAGGACAAAGGAGGTTGTTATACGGAGGGCAGGTACCTTTGTGTCAGCATTTTACTGCTGCTGACCAACGTTACACTGAGGGTAGTTTGCATTTTATAGTCAGTGCTATTCCCAGCCAATTTCAGTGGAACAGTTTTCATGTTTCCCCTCAAAAACGGTCGGCATTTGACAGAGCAAGTGCTCAGCAGCGAGTAGATATTCGCTCACTGGAGCTGTTGGTTGTAGAAAACATCTACAGTGGCTTTACGGAACATGACAACGTGCCATGTCCCTCTGCCGGTATTTGCATGTTTATCTTTTTGCCAACTACACGTCAGCTGACGTAATTGTACCCTGATAGCTGTAAAGCAATTCTTCCGCAGAGAAATTATATTCTTTATTGAACTTGGACTCATGCATTGTTGTGTGTTTGGTGTCCTCCAACAGTTCTGGACACTCTCTTGAATGTCAATCTTAGAAGGGAAATATAAATTGACACACCTTTCCATGGTGAGCTGAAGTGATGCGAACAACAGTATTTCTGAATTTAATAGTTGTACATAAGGCAATAACAGAATAAGTTTTATCCAATGTTTACATACATCCGTTTATTGTAAAAAGGGCGTGTTCCCTACATGGGAAGCTGCAGCAAAGTGTAAAGTTCTGAGAGCCTGCCTGTGCATACCTAGTTATAGTTATTAAGCTATAAATGGCTGATTTTAGCATTGACTATAGCGAAGGAGGGGCAGCCAGAGCAACGACTGCCCGTTGATGCAATCAGTTCCTCATAGGTGACAGAATAATACGGTGTATTCTGCCTCCCTTGCTCAGGTGCCAATGTAGGCGATGGCCTAGTTTGCCTATATGGACATACTAGTCTGGATAATGCTGGTGCTCGGGCTGGCATGCATTTTGTTGTCTCAGCTCCCCTATTAAGCCCTCGGATCAGCCATTTCTGTCACGTATGTAATTTCCACCATTTCCCTGCAGTCTTCATGCTTCCATGACCTGAGTCCTTGGCGCCCCGTGATTGCCTTGAATCCTACTTATTTTCTGCATGTGTGTGCGTGCGTGTGGTACAGAAAAATGGAGTAGGAGATGTATGTGTTCGTCGAAACATGTCCTCTAGTGTCTACATGTGAATAAGGTAGTGGATGTGTCTGGTAAGTGTGAAAAATTTTTTAACATTCTGTTCCTATTTCAGCCCTTCCTCTGCCTCCTATTCGTCTTTGGATTTCCTTCTCACCCCTTACACACTTAAAGCACTGCATGTTAAAATTCTCCCTCTCTCTATCTCTAACTCTCTCACTCTCTGACAATCCGTCCTTCACGTTTTTCCCTCTCCACTTTTTGTGTTTGAGGGTCGATCTTGCCTCAGTAATTGCCTCCATTCAATAGCTTCTTTTATACCAGAAATGACTGGGAAATTATTGCAGGGCTCGGAGGAGGGAAAGATCATGGCAGTGATGCTAGCAAGAGGATATGATTCACTCATCAGGGCCAGTGTTAGGAGAGAAAGAGAGGAGGGTGGAGATCACACTACAGCTGAGGACATTTCACTCCCGGCTCGCACCATGCCAAAACTATGACTGCGGAGCGTGACTTTAGCACTTAAAGCCAGAGCTGTTATGATTACTCAATTAAAAATGAATGTGTGATAAATTGGCCATGATTAGTTAGCAGTTTGCATGATCATAATGCATATTTTAAATTCTTCTGCTGGCCTCTGTTACAGCGAGAAGCAGAACCTGATGGATGTACTAATTCATATGCATTTTTACAACATACAGTATCAGTACCAGCAACTCAGAGACCTCTCTTCATTGATTTAATTTCCAGTCAAAATGGCCATTAAGTACATGTTATCCATTTTTAGGCATCAGGAAAAAAGCCAAAAACTTATATTTAATATTAAATTACACAGATTTCTCAACACACACACACACACACACACACACACACGTCTTCTAAGCCGCTTATCCTTCTGGGTCGTGGGGGGAGCTGGAGCCCATCCCAGCAGTCACTGGGTGGAAGGCAGGATACACCCTAGATTCTTCAACAACTAAATATAATACCATTTTGTTTAGTATTTAGTGTTTCTGAACTTTGCCTTTGTTAAAGCTTCTATTCTTTTCAGGAGACTTGCTTTCATATCTCTAGTTTAGTCTTAGAAGTTGGTTCATTTTCTGCTTCTCACAATGCAAGTAATCCCAAACACATTCAATGATGTTGAGGTCTTGACTCTGGGATGGTCAGTACATAGTACTAAGAACACCAGTAATGGCTTTTTGGCAGCTGCACATTCTTTCAGAACCAATAGCATTGAGTTGTCTTCTTGGACTGGAAAGATGGACAGGAACACCTGTGATTTCAGATTTGCATCAAGAGTGGAGCTGTTTTTCCTCTTATCTCTCAAAGATGAAAGCTTTACGTTCTCATCTGATGGTAACAGTGTTGGTGGTCTAACAGGACTTGCACAGTTAAAAGTAGTCCAATTTGTTACATATTTTTAAAGAAAGTTTTTTCACTTATTTTCTTTTGTCTTTCATCTTGTAGATTATTTTACATCTAATATCTCCTGATAAACGAATAACTTGTACTTAAAGACCATTCTCATAGGAAATCAGATAAACTTTTATACAGTACTGCTGTAGTTTTTATAAGTCTTTAAAGGCTTCCTAGTTTATCTTTTTGGAATCTATGCATGGTGTATTATGTATTATGTATTAAAACACATTTTTATGTGGCCTTTTTTATAACTCTGATTTCTCAGTTGATTGTCTAAATAATCAGTAGATTACTCAATTGCTAATATTGCCCTGCTTAACTCATTCATGTATGTGCTAAACCCTTGCATGAAGCTGTAATTGTATGTATTACCTTACACAGGCCGTGAATTGCAGTTCACAGTATAGCATACGCTGTATCGTGTTCATGCCATTGCAACACGTGTATCCTGAGGTGTTGCCAGCAGGGTCAAAGCCTCATTCTGAATCTACCAGTGGAAATGGAAACTGGTCTGAAATATGATTGCATGCTGTTGAATCAGGTAATGGGAGCGCTTGTTTGGGTTCAATCTGCCAGTAAAATTAGAGATCAGTAATGTGGAGGGTGATTGCGAATGGCTTTGGCCTCATGCGTGGAGAAATTGATTTGCAGGTATTAAATCTTAATCAGGCCAGTAGAGAGCAAGCCATGAATAAATAAAGCACTGGAGGCTTACTGGGGGCTGCAGGCAGTGACCTTTTCATTTATCTACACTGTTTCAAGGTCCTCCCTTGTCCCCCTCGCTCTGTCTCTCCCTCCCTCTACTCTATCCTTATTCACCCTTTTCTACTCTCAGTGGGCCAGTTTTCTGGACACAGACTATACTGAGCCTTTGACTAAAAATAAGCCTTTTCAGTGGGAGATGTCCGCTGAATGTGTGCTTTAGTCCAGTTATGTGCTTTTGTCCCAGGTCTGTATTGAGACTACCCAGCAATGAACAGTATGAAGGGCCTATAATCACTCTTAGCAGCTCTATAAGCAGTTTCAGCAGTTGTTTAAGTAGAAACGTTTTGAAGACCATGATGCTCTTAAAGAGCCCATATCCTACATTTTTCTTACCTTTAACTGTTCCTCAAGGTCCACTTGTGATGCTCGTAACAATCATGATTCGTTTCATATAACCATTTTTCAACCTCTCTTTATGCCTTAGAATAAGACTGATAGTGCATTTAAGATTGATATATGTAAATGACTTCTGTTGTCATTGGCTGCCCTCTATTGTGCCTCATTCAAAAAGCAGTCCAGACTGAAACCCTTATAACTTCAGTTTGAATCGGTGGAGCTAAACTGCTATAGGCTGAATAGGAGGATAAATGCAAATGCATTGTTTTTTGTGACCACAAATACAGTGAAGTCAAAACAGGCTTAAACCTTTAGCAGTGTTTACATATTAGATTTTCTTTTATTATCGTTGCATATTTACCTACAAAAGATTTGATCTCCTTTGTATACAGTTAATGTTTTGTTGCATCTGCTGTAGCATTTGTGAAACTTTTTTTCCTGACCTAATACTTAATGAGCATGTTTTTTTTCATTATTGCATGCAAAATCATATAAATGAAGTAGGTAGCATCCCCCAAGTAGCTTGCTTAGGGTCCCCAAATGTTCTGTATACAGTTCAAACTTTAAAATATAATCTATTCTCTCTCTTTCTCTCTCTCGCTCAAAAAAGGAGCACACAAACCGACTGATGTGTCTGTTTGATGTCTAATGACTGCACTGAGCGCATTCTGCAGGGACAAGAGCATAAAGTACTGACTGCACTGACAAATGCCGAGCGCTTCACTGTCAATAGCACACTTATCGCGCTCCACTAATGACCCTGCCTTGATAAAGAGCTGCTTTGAGACATGCACTGGTGACAGGTGTGTGTATGTGTTTCTGTGTGTGTGAAACAATCGGCCTCTCATCATTGTGCTGTGATCAGAAAGGCTGTTTTACAAGCAATGACATGGAAGAGACCAGGGAGAATGCCTGTTTGTCCATGGCTCATATGTCCTCATGAATGATCCTGTATGCCAGGCGGCAAAGCAGCGGAGCGGCGCGGCTTTGAGTCATTGGTGTCGTGTCCGCTCAATTGAAGCTTTTATTAAATTGACTTTGTCTTATAGAGTCAAATCGATTAGCTGCGCTTGCTGCGATCCCAGACGAATCTGTCCCTCAGACGTCACTATGGCAGACTGTGTGTCTGCATGCAGGTTAGTGCTTAGCAGAAAGACAGCGCTCGCTCAGATCCAGCGTCAGTGGCACCCGGCACACTCGGGCATTTAGTCTGAGATTTCATAAAACTGCAGTGTTACAAAAGCCTCTCTTCATGTCAGTGTTGTTGTGCTCTGGAGATGTAGCAGGGTGACGGCTTTGCTCTTTCACAGCCACTGTGTCTGAACACTGCTATTCCAGTCTGGACTTGCATAGATGGTGCTCTCCGTTAGAGAACTGCATGAAATCCATGAAAAGAAATGCTTAATCTCACATCACCCCTCTTTCTCAGTCGTGAAATGATTTGCATAATCAGTGTAAGGTGTCAATTTAAGCGCCGCTCGCATTTCTCACACCACCTCCATGGAGACACTCGTCAATGACGTCCCCTTCTGCCCACCATGACTGCCAATCTGTCTCCGTGGCGCCCACTCAAAGAAGTGTCCTCTTCCGGAGAGAGGTCCCTGGGCTAGCCGCACGGCCAAAATTGAATCACAATATATTTTCCATAGCACTTCATATAAATAATTATCAATAAGTGTTATATGCATGTCCTATTGCTTTATTTTAAGTCTGAATGCCATTTTGAATGCTTCACAAAATAAAAGGTGCTTGCTTTGCAGTACATCTGACTTAAGAGAGTTAAACCCATTCCACACTGCAGAGGATGCATGGCCATTTTTTAAGTAATCTCCTACAGATGTCTAAAGTGGTGTCATCATTTTATAGTTAACAACATGCTCATATAAGCTCATATAAGTGCCCATTTAATGCCTCTTTTACTTGCTAGACAGGGAGAGAGTTTGGAAGTCCAGCCATTCATTCGTAACAGGATAAGCTAGAATGACAGTAGTTAATTTGCTGTTAATTTTCACGGTTTAAATTATGGAAACCAACTTCAGCCTCGTAGTAAATGGTAGCTTCCCCTGCTACCATTTACATGTTTGTGTTCTGACAAACCAAACTACTCCCTGAGGACTCGCAGTTCGCCCTGTAAGTGATTTGTCAGAATGAGCTGTAACAGCGTAACAGCGTTACATACATTAGCTAACTAACTACGTCCAACTGGTTAATTAGCTTAAAATAATCATTTTGTAAACATACTTTCCACATGAAAAAATGCCATTTGCACATTCTCGAAACCTATTCACACAGATTCGAGTGGACTAGCACATTAAAATGTTCAACTGGTTAAATGATGCTACAGCCTGAAGAGCTGTAATGTTAATCTACATACATATTTTATCATTGTTTATGTATTATTATTATTATTATTATTTTAACATTTAATATTTTATATTTACTTTTTATTCATTACTATAGATAAAAAATAAAGGCAGGCTTAAACAAAGCACCACTCATGGTGGTAATTCAGCTCTATGTGAACAGTACCCCAGTTTGTCAGAACATTGCTAAACATTTAATTGCTACAGCTCCTAACATTAACAGTCCACAGTTAAGGCGATTAACCAATTATTAGCCAAGTGATTCTCGTGAAAAATTGACTATCAAAATACTTGTTTTTTGCTGCCTTAAATAGAAGTGCAGTATTCACCCAATATCATTTCAGTTTGTGGAAGTGTAAGCTTGCTTGTAGCATAGATGAAGCAATATTTATATTTCAGCTGCTTAGCAACTTTGTAAAGTAGAGGATTTAGTGACATTAAGGGTAAAAATGCACACAGGACAAAATGATTTGGAAAATTTTTGTTGACCACTGGACACAATATCAGTGATTTTCAAAAGCAACATTTTTTTCCTATCATAGAAAAACCAGAGAAAGACAAAGAAAGACACAGAGTTCCATATATGGGTAAACCACCAACTACAAAATGACGTACAACTTCAGACGTCTATTGTTCTAAGACTTTTCCTCAAAGTTGCAGCCTTTTTACCTACCATAATTAAAACCCTGAACATAACTAGATAGCCAACTACAGCCACACTAGTATATGCTGTTTCTAGGGAATGGTTAGACTTCTTCTTTCTGAAATCATAAAATCATTTTATCACAAATATAGCCTCATCAATATGAAAAAAATCAATAATTATTGTTATTGTTTTATTACCCAGGCCTATTCTCATATCCCTGCCTCAAGTTCTCACCCAGAGCCGCAGGCGAGGTTCTAACGGTGGAGCAGAGTTCGTGATCTCTGGCTGCCTGATGATCACTCCTGCTGGAAGGCATGTTTTAACAGCCTGCGCTGTTCCATGAGGCGGAACACGTCTTAAGCTGGGGGAAGTCTCCCTGCCACAGGGTTGCCGTTCAGTATTCTCGGGATGGCTTTTTGCCATCACCGCCTCGTCGCTCTGGTGGTCCACTACATGCTTCATGCTCAGTCGCTGTGCCCATACTAGGGTGATAAGCCTTGGCCTCATTATACTTGATTATGGATCTGTCCAAAGCTATTAATCTCTGCTTTACATGCTGCGCTAACTGATGCTTCCCCTCTTTGCCTTTCCCTCCTGCTTCTCTCTTTACTTCTCTTCCCTTTACTTCCTTGTTCTCCTCGCTCTACACCTTCTCTCTGTCACACACGCTTTCTCCAACCTTCTTCACCACTCTTCCTCCTCGTCCTTCCTCGTTTCCTCCTCTGCTTCCTCCCCCCCCTCTGTGGTGTAGGTCACTGTCTGGCCGCATCGTGGGAGGTGTGTGGTGGTTCTTCACCCTCATCATCATCTCCTCCTACACGGCCAACCTGGCGGCCTTCCTCACTGTGGAGAGGATGGTGTCGCCCATTGAGAGTGCTGAAGACCTGGCCAAGCAAACAGAAATAGCATACGGCACTCTAGACTCAGGCTCCACCAAAGAGTTCTTCAGGGTGAGTAGGCCGAGCAGACGGGGGGAGAATAACTAATTACGCTGCCATGATTTCCATCTTAAATTAAGTCACTTGAAAGAAATGCTTGAGTAAATTACACGGCCACAGAATTTATCTGTAGGATTTATTTCTGACCATCTACACCACTGTTCAAATGTTTGGAATCACTGTTTAACGTAAAACCAGTTTTTAACAGCATTTTTGCAACACTAACAGCATCATATCATTCAAATACCAAATCTAAATTAATCTTTAAAAATGCAGAGAAAATTACCAAGTCAGAATTGTTCACAGCTGTAGTGATAGGAACCAGAAATCTGAAGACTTTCATTCCTCTTAAACCTTCCTTACAGAAAGTTATTATGTGAAATGGCTATGAATATACTGATTTCTGATTCCTGAGACATTGTTTTATGTTAGCTTTGAAATAAAACTTTGTGCCTAAAACATATTTTTTTCTTTTCATTCATGGCGGAGAGGTACATGCAAGGCAAAATAGTCCTTAAAGAAAACTTACTTCTTTAGATTTACCACTATTTCACCCTTATTAACATCACATATAAAACTCATAAGACATATGCTGGCTGGCTGGCTGTTTTAAGTAGTAAATAAAATGTCTATGTTTGCGTTGTAGACATCACAACCCCAGTCCCTTTTACCACAATTGTAATGAAAAAATCTGAGTTGATAAATTTCTCAGACCACTCTGAATGACTTTTATTAATACAAATTATTAATTTGTATTAATAAAAGTAATGATTTTAATTATAAATTATTAATTATTAACAAATTATTAACAAACTTTTGAACTTGTAAAATTTGATTGTATTCACTGTGTTATGGTATTGACACAGCCTAACATAAACTTCAACCCCTGTATTTGTCCACTTGAATGCCTTTCTCTCCCCCTCTGCCACCTCCCAGAGGTCAAAGATCGCTGTATATGAGAAAATGTGGGGCTACATGAAGTCGGCCGAGCCCACGGTGTTCACTAAGACCACAGCAGAGGGTGTGGCTCGGGTGAGGAAATCGAAAGGGAAGTACGCCTTCCTGCTGGAGTCCACCATGAACGAGTACACGGAGCAGCGCAAGCCCTGCGACACCATGAAGGTCGGAGGCAACCTGGACTCCAAAGGCTACGGAGTGGCCACGCCCAAGGGCTCACCGTTAAGGTGGGTGGAGTAGTATAACAATATGTCACGTGTTGTTATGGTATTCCACCTTCCCTGGCGTGCCTATCTCTACTTTTATACTTTCT
The DNA here is from genome assembly GCF_904425465.1 of Colossoma macropomum. NCBI lineage: Eukaryota > Metazoa > Chordata > Actinopteri > Characiformes > Serrasalmidae > Colossoma > Colossoma macropomum. The sequence continues at coordinate 14,988,903 of NW_023494800.1, forward strand.
TTCTCTTATTTTTGTTTTGCTCTTTGGTTGGCTTTTCTTGCTTACATAAGCATTGTTATGTGGGGTGGAGTTACGGCTGCAGTAGTGTTTTTTTCTGATTTTGCTTTGTAGAGCATATATTTATGAGAAGCTTCATTCAGGTAACTGAGTTGCATGTGGATGTCACTGACATTGAAATGAAATGTTGAGATGTTTCGCATATGATGCATATATTTGAATGGAGTCCAGTGAATGCCCAGCCTGTTCTGACACTGCCCTGCTCTCGCACTAACTGTAGAATTTACAGACTGGAAGAAGGGCCTGAAAAAATTAAGAGAGACTTCAGTGCAGACAAAAAAAACAATATAACATCAAAAAATGTCCCGTATGTATGTAGATGTGTGGGAAGGCACCTATTATTACACCTCCGCTTAGATTTGCACCCAGTCTAACCAATTTATACCGTTCAGTCTGTAAACTCCACCACGTTCGGTCTGTTAAGGAAGTCCAGCATTGCCCAGGCTTTTCTCGCTGACCTTGGTGAGAAAAGTAACTTACAGATGAGAGTAGCTCCCTGGGTCAGCCATTTCGCTGGAGTTACCATCGTCTGTCTGTCACTTCTCCTGCATGTGAGGAAAAGGGCCTCCACCAGCGTGGCAGAGAGATGTGTGCGTAGTGTCAGAGCATAGCTGAGGCTTTCCCTCGGCTCCACGTCTCCAGCACACTTTAACACTCTTCTGTCTCTACCCCTCCTCAGCTCAGACAGGCCTCTCTGCATTCATTTCTTTTTCCACTGCAGTCTTTTCCCTCTTTGTTCCTGTGGGCTGTGTCTTTATCAGTGTTGCATTTAGGATAAACTGCATTCAGGATAAACCTCTCTTGAAACCACTGAAAGTGCTGATTCTTTTTCCAAATTCTACATTTTTCAATTTTTTTCCGAAGGTTCTTCCAAATTTCTACAGAATTTTTCTAGATTGTTGACGGTAAACCGTGTAGTCATCTTTTTTATATTAAAAAAAAAGAAAACATATTTTTATATATTTTCAGTGATGCATGTGTACTGTGACATACAGTGGAGTCCAAAAGTCTAAGATCACATTGAAAATGTGGGATTTTGTTTCATTTAAACTTAAACAGCGGAAAGTGTGAGAATTTTAAAAGCAAAATGAAGAAGAAATATTCAGGATTATGCACTATTTCTGGGTTACTATTCAAATTTAAGCAAATTTGTGACCCTGTTAATGCCTTTGTACAAAAAGATATCTTTTCCACTCACGTTCAGATGAATCTCAGGTGGATTTGATCTACTTATCAGAGGCTTTTGCACTAACTTGTGGATTCCAGCTTGAGTGCACACTGTCATTAAAGCAAAATGGGAGACACACGGAATACTAAGAATTTCTGAAATTCATGTAATTATTTCAAAGATAGGAAGGCACGGTGGCGCAGTGGGTAGCCCTGCCGCCTCACACAGCTGAGCCACCAGAGTTCTTTCTGTGTGGAGTTTGCATGTTCTCCCCATGTCTTCATGGGTTTCCTCCCACAGTCCAAAGACATGCAGTCAGATGCTAAATTGGGTGTAAATGTGTGTGTCTGCGTGTCAACCCTGTGATGGACTGGTGACCTATCCAGGGTGTTTCCTGCCTTCTGCAAAATGAGTGCTGGGATAGGCTCCAGCACCCCCTGCAACCCAGGAGGATAAGCCATTTACAATGTGTGTGTGTGTGTGTGTGTGTGTGTGTGTGTGTGTGTATGTTTCAAAGATTCTACTTTTCACTCAAATTATTATGCTAATAATGTAATTTGTAATAAAAAATCATACTAAATCAGAAAATAATGCAAAATAGAAGCATTTTTACTAGTGGTCTCAGGCTTTTGGACCCCACTGTATTTTACCTCATTATTCACATTAGGTATAATATATAGTCTTGGTCATAACAATATCTTTATCTCTGATATAGTAACTTTAAAGGAGAAGTAAAACATTCTTAACTTTAATGTTAGTTAATGCAATTTTAATTTTATTCCTGGTAGTTTTAAATTATTCTTGTTCATCCATTCTTTATGAACTGTTCATGTAGAGTAAAAGGGCAGTTGCTGTTTTCAAAAGGAATAAGAAAATAAAAATAAGGTTTTTATATGACAGCGATAAAATAACGGTGGGTTCTTTCTTCAATGCCATAGAATCTTTTTTTGTTTACCTTAAAAACTTTGTAAGGATGGTTCTTTAGAGAGCCATTTTTGTAAATGAGATGTGTGAGTGTGAAGAATCTTTTTAAAGTTTAAAGAACCTCCACATGATGTAAAGGTTCCAAGAAGAAACATGGGTTCTTTAAGCCTTCACCCTCACAGATCTCTTTTTAAACATTCTTCTTTAAGGAACCAAAAGGGGCTCTTCTTTGACGTTGCTCAAAGAATCTTTATGGCACTGTTTTTTATAGAGTGCACATGGAAAGGAGCACCCTGGTTTTAAGGGCGTTAATGTATTGCTAGCAAGTTCATGTTGAGCTCTATAGGCCCTAGTTATTGGCAAGTGAGACTGTGGCTTGAGGATAAAGGTATTTTGAGGCAGGGATCTTCCTTATTCAGCACTTTTCCAGATGCTCAGAGCTCATTTAGACTATTTGAAAGTAGCCCCGGGATAGAAGCAGGTATTCAGGTATTCAATACTGTGAAGGTCCTCTGCATCTCTCAAAGCAATATTGACTGTAGAGTAATGAGGAAGCATGAGGGAGAACAAAAGATGGGGGGGAAGAGAGAGAGAAAAAAGAGAGTATGTGCAGAGGAGGTATAGATTTTTCACTTCTTTCATATTAGGGGTCCTGTGTTGTTCTTGTTCGAAACAAATGATGCGCGTGTACGTTTTACATCGGAAACATGAGAAAAGAGAGGTTTGTCCAGTGTGTTTATGTGTTATGTGTGGGAAGGGTGGGGGGAGGGGACAAAAGCTCTAGAATTTTCCACCCCTATATATATATTTTTCTGTAATTTTCTGATTGGGAACTGCTCACTCTGACAAACTATGTTTTATCGTTTCAAGAAGTGCAGTTAACCTGGCAGTTTTAAAACTGAATGAACAAGGCCTGTTGGACAAATTGAAAAACAAGTGGTGGTACGACAAAGGAGAGTGTGGCAGCGGAGGAGGTGGTGAGAAGGTTAGCCACTATGTCAACAAATGCGGGTAAACAGATTCCTCTGTAACGGGCGCATCTGCCGGGGCCGCACCACACACACATACCTGACCATGGCTACTAACTCATTTAGCCTGTGACGAGAGCCGGAAGAAAGCAGTTACTGTCAGAGCACAAACATTCGCCTTCATTCAGGCCCTGATTCTTCCTTTGATGTGCCGCATCAACATTCATGCGCCATATTTAGAGTGGAGATACTGAGGCAAGTGTGCACTCCTTTCTTTCCTCCAAGATTTAGCACATAAAAAACTTAATCTGCATCCTTTTGTCATTCCTATTCTCTCCTGGAAGAGAAGCCAGCACCTGCATCTTTAAGGATGAATAATGCAGGACGTATTCAGTGGGTTTGGAAAGGAGCTTCAGCAGACGCATTGTGATGGTGCATTTGAGACTGGCACAGAAAACTACTCAAAGCAGTGCCATTATAAAGAGCTTACATATAACTCCATCGCCACTATTGATACCGCTGCAATATTTAGCAATTGCCAAGGACAGTTTTGTGGATATTTCCTCAAAACGTTTCGGTATCAGTTTGAAAGTAATTGTTTTTCATTGTAGGAAGGACATACACTCTTAAAAATAAAGGGGTTCTTTAGAGCAATTCCACAGAAGAACCAGTTTTGGTTCCCCAAAGAACATTTCAGTGGATGGTTCTTTAATGAGCAATTTTTGCAAATGAGACCTTTTTTTGTAAAGTTTAGGAGCCCTTATCATCAAAAACAGTTTTCCTTACTTTTTAAAAATAAAAGAGTTTGATGTAGCATGTAAACATTGTTAAAGTTTCTAAATACACCATTCAATTTCCAGTCCATATGGTTCACATATGGAAATTGACCTCTTTTCTCAGAAGGTCCTTACTGGCCATTCCACTGGCAGAATGGAAATCAACTATTACATTTTTAATTAATATAATCCAAATATTTTACTTGTAACTCTGTTATCAGATTAGTTAGGACACAGTCGGCTCTCTGTGTTGAGCTGCTAGCGAGCAAAGATGGGTGAAAGGGGAGGTGTGAGACCGCCTGCTGTCAAAATAATTCACACCTCTCCTGGATGGCCATGCCAAGATAAAGCAGACACTACAACTTTAGCTTTCTTGATATAAAAAAAATCCACGATAACTCTGCAACAAACAAAATAGCATTCAAAAACGAAAAATACAAAGCTCACATATAAAGATGAAAATCCAGTTTGCTTTCGTTTTTGCACATAATGCACATATTCCATTGTTGTTGAAGAATAGAAAATTGCATAGTTCAACTAAGGGACCTCCAAAACAGGCAGAAATTGCATTTCATGCCTACTGTGAAAGAATTAAGCTGCGAAAAAGCGCCAATTTTTAATTTATTAATTGGATTTGTGGTGTCACAAAAGCCAACACATACATCTATCTGTCTAGTCAGCTTACAGTAATTAAGTCCCACCCATTCATGTTGTAGTTATAAAAAGTGTTTAATCCGAAATGATTGACTGATTTATGAATGAGTCAAGATACAGGGCAGCCAATCACAACATAGGTTATTTACATATATTAGTCTTAAAGGAACAGTAGCAAAAACAGTCTGTTTAATACCCAATTGACTGACTGATTAATAAATGAGTCAAAGTTCAAGGCAGCCAATTAAAACATAGGTAATTTACATATATTATGCCTAGTCTTAAAGGAACAGTAACAAAAACAGTCTGTTTAATACTAAGGGATAAGGAGAGGTTGGAAATGGTCATGTAAAAATGAATTGTGACAATTTTTGTTACGTAAAACCACAGAAACATCGTAAGTGGACATAGAAAAATAAAATACAAGAAAAACACAAGGTATGAGCCCTTTAAAGAACTTCCACATGATGTAAAGGTTCTATACCCATTAAACATTTGTCCAACCAAAGAACCATTTAGGACCCTTTATTTTATAAAGGAGTATAAAAGTGTAGAAAAACTGGATGCAGTTATGTATAAAAAATTTCAAGTGCTTGTTGCTACTGATGTGTGCCAGTGTTTGTGGGCTAACAGTAACTGCCTCTGGGGTTTGCTGAGAAACAGGCCGTGGCAGTATGTGCCCGTTGCCCAAAGCGATGGGGCAGGGTCCCATTCATATGTCTGTAGCTCCGCCCCTCCCTAGGCCCTAACGCTTTCAGCTCCAGGAGCATAGAGACATGTACTCCAATGGGACCCTGCCCTCTGTCACTTTGCCAGTGCAACTGCTGTGTCAGCTACTGTAACTGAATAACATAAAATAACATGTCCTATGATGTTATTTATGTTATTTCCCCTACGTGGTTGAAGAACTCCTGTAAACCTTGCCGTTTTGAAACTGAGTGAATCAGGCATCTTAGACAAGCTGAAAAACAAATGGTGGTACGATAAGGGCGAGTGTGGACCCAAGGACTCGGGAAGTAAGGTCAGTCTCCACAAGTCTGGGACCATCACTGTTGTCTAAATGCTCGCACAGACATGGTGACAGCCTGTGTGTCAGTGAGAGAGAGCTAGAGAGCGAGAAAGAGAAAGGGGAAAAAGAAGTCATGCGTTTAGATATGGCAGGGAGGAGGACATGTCAGTTTCACTATACACAAATTATGTAATAAGCAAAAATAACAAGTGTACCACTTGGTGCATGCACCAGGCTTCAAGGAGCGTCGTAGTTTCTCCATGCCCTGCTCAGTTTTTGTCCCCGAGCTTGGAATGTCTTACTATCTTTCAGAACCTGTCACCAAACCTATACTAGGACGTCTAAAGCCGCAGTTACACTAGACATTTGTAGTTTGCGTCTCTTTGCAAAATGGGCGTGACCAAGGCTGAATCAGTGTGGTAATTGTGGTGGTCCCCCCACCAAGTTGGTCCACCTCGCATCATGGATGCTGTCTTAACTTAAATCACCATTGCTTGAACAAATGTCACCAATAAAATGGACTGAAAAACATTTTAATCTACTAAGAGGGTGTTTTTGTTTGCCAAAGTGCTGCTAAAGGCACATACATGAGCATACATACGTCCCTGAAGAAATTGTGGACACTGTCATAGTACCAGAAATGAATCAAAGAATGGTTTTGCGTAAGGAACAGCTCAAATATCAGCCGTTAGCTGGCTAACATTGTTTTATATGAAGATTTTGACAGCACCAGTGCTAAGTCATTTCAAGGGGGAACATCTGAGTAAGGTATAGTTGGGATAAAACATGAGAGATCTTACAGGAGTATGTTAAACAAAAAGCTAAGTAGCTGGCTAGTGTTTACTACTGTCAATATATGAAAAAACTTTTATATAATTAAAATGAATAATAAGCTGGTCTTATACTGATAGGCTGTAGTTACAGTCACTAAGCAGCACTTAAAGACATAAACTAGATCAAATGACGCCAAGGTGGACCTGCTTGGCTGGTGAGACCGCTATGGTCACTGCACTGGAAAACTGGCAATGAAAAAATCTTCCATTTTGGTGCAATTAGCAAGCTAGCTCACTCACTAACCATAAAGAGTAAAACACAAACATAACATTATTATACCAGATAATAATGTTACATTTTTGTGCAGTTTATGTACACTAAAAAAGTCTAGATTGCTGGCGTGGTTGGTAGCAGTGGGTGGCTGGCATGTGCAGCTGCATTTACTTAGCAATTAAGAAGCTGAATAACTTGCCTACTATAGCAAGTAAAATCACAAAGTTTAAATATACCATCTAATGCAGTCACCCAGCTGACTGTGTATCATACAGTTACTGGTGTTTATCGCCAGTAGGGAAGAATTTAAATGTGTAAATTGTCATGCTTATGCATTGCTAAAAGTAGCGTTTCCTTTATTTTGGATCTTCAGTGGTGCTATATGAAGTCAAAGTTGAACTTGATGCAAAGTTTTATTTGGGAAATTTATTCGCTCTGGATGACTAGGTCACAAAACTTCTCATCTCCAATAAAATCCTTTGAATTGAATTGAATTTTGCTTGTGACATTTCACTGACAAAAGCTAGTGTGACTGGGCCTTAATACATTATCTGAGAGAAGAAACCATTAATTGACTATTCAGCTAAGTTTGCATCTTAGCAAGCAAATTTTGTTCAGCATACATAGATTTCCTGCATGACAGACCAACCATTATGAGCCTGATTCTTTTGGACCCCTCAGTGGAAGGAAAGCCTCAGACGTGGAGCTAAGCCGTGAGAAACTAAATCCTGTGTCTGATCTCTTTAAGAGAATTCACAGTGTGTAATTACATATGCAGCGATAACGGGGGTTAGTAATCCACTCCCGAGTTCAACAAAAAACCTGTTGCCATTTCTTTACTGAGCACTAATTGTTCCATGTTAAATCGCTCTCAAAAGATTGATGCCTGTTAGTGAAAAGCAGATAAGGTGGCGTAGTCAGTAGCAAAAGGACAGTAAGATGCGAATTATAGATGTTCGAAGGTAGTTTGGAGACAAATGTTGACAGTTGCATTGATTTACATGTGTACATTCTCATGAGTGAGAGAGTGTATGTGTGCATGAGAGAGAATGTAGTTTTGTAATAACAGTTGCTAGTAGAGAGTAGACCTGTGCTTTGTGCGTCTGAATGAGTTCTCATGTATGTGTGTGTATGTCTCAAATGTGTTCTCCATCCTTCTAACTGTCTCTCCCTCCTCCTCCTGCCTCCAGGACAAGAGCTCCCAGGCCCTCAGCCTCAGTAATGTGGCTGGGGTCTTCTACATCCTGGTGGGGGGCCTGGGCCTGGCCATGCTGGTGGCCCTCATCGAGTTCTGCTACAAGTCGCGAAACGAGGCCAAGAGAATGAAGGTGGAAGCGCCTGAACAACTCCGCCCCTCTAACTCACCTGTCCCCGCCCCCCTCCCCAGCCCCGTCCCCAGTCCACCCCACCCCACCCCGGGGCCCAGTCCCACCCACAGCACTCAGAGCTTAGCCACATATAGAGAGGGTTACAACGTCTACGGGACTGATGGCGTAGAGATGTAGGCGCTCAGACGTACGTAGGGTGCCCTGCTGTAGTAAGTGGAGCTCCTCTGTACCGCTGCAGTAGCTTTGCCGTGTTGAGCGTGTGAACCCGTGGTAAAGCTGCTTGTGTTTTGTGACGTCCTCCATCTCGTCTCCTCGCCGTGTGCTCCAAAGTGGAGACTTCTGCATTTTGCACATTTGTCTGTAGCCATAATAGCCATATTTGAATCATATTAGTGCTAAAGCTGTTGTTGGTCCAAAAAATCATAACTGATCCTGCCATGCTCTGCCCATAATGCATTCTTTTATAGCTACTGTTGTGAAGTTGAGCAAGTTTTACAGAACACTAGCAAAAATCCAATTTGCCATAATGAGAAACTGCAGAGCATAACAAAGCTTTTAGGCGTACATTATAAAGTATAAATACATTTAGAGTGCATTATTAATTTTAAATGATATTTCTTTTTATGCATGTGAAAGGTCAGATTGTGAGTATTTTTTGCCATGAAATCAAGCATTTATGGGATAAACATTTGATTGATAGGCTGCAGAAGTCTCTGCTGTTTTAACATTAGCTTGCTAAACTCTTGTCTCTGTCCTTCACTGAGTAGCTTGAGCAGTTTTCATTGATGTAGCTTATGGAAACAAACTATCACTTTCTGTTTTTGCCATAATGTTTGAATATATGTATGGCAAATATGACGGGGAAAACGTGGGCAAATATGAGTAATTTCAGCCATTCTACAACAGCTAGTGGTGTAGGCTACAATGTTAATTTAGCTTGCTAACAACACTAAAGTAGCTAAAGCTGGTTAACTCTCTGCTTAGTTTATCAATCAGATTTTCACATGCATACAAAATTAATGTCATATGAAATGAATGCAGACTAGGTGTTCTGATAAAACTGAATTGTGTGCTGTAGTTCCTCACTCGGTTATGATTTTTGCTAATTAATACTTTTGTCAACGCTCTGTAAAGCTTGTTTAACTATGCACCGGTAGCTACGAAAGAATGCATTTGTTGGCAGAGAATTGATAGGCCCTGCTCTCTGGGTGGGAAGGATGGCCTTGTTTCCCTCTCGTTCTATCATTTAATGTGACAATAGCCAGTATGTTGAGTCCAGGTCACACTGACCCAACATCCCCCAACAAATCCAAACCCTGGCTTAGTGCTCCAGAACTGTGTGACTGTTGGGAGATTCTAGAATGTTCTCCCTACAATTCAAACTGGTTAATTTCTGGTTCAGTTTTTCTGCTGCATTCAAGATCACATCAGAACTGGGAAGTCTGAGACTTCCAAAGGGGAAAAATTCATTTGAATGGCTCTCCAACTCATATTTTCCACTTGGAAAGTCTGTGTTTTTCAAGAGCTTCTTTGAACTTCTCTGAGTTGGTATTCCTGCAGTACATGGCAGTGCTCAACCACTAAAAGGACCATATTAAAAAATCTCAACCAATCTGTGGGTTTTTATTTTGTTTTTACTTAACATTTTGCCATGACCCCAACTGGCCATTCTTTATTCAAAATATGCCAAAACTACAATGTCAAAAAATAGGCACTGGATACTTAAATGATTCAAAAATAATTTCAAATAAAACAATTTTTTTTAATATAAAACAATAGACTACATTAGCTGCAGTTAATGGGAGTGGGAGCACGTTGCAGGGCATGCTGGGAACTGTAGTGCAGCTCATGGTGAAAAGAGCTAGTAATAATAGAAAATTAAGTCAATTTTTGCAGACCGAATAGGGTTGTGCCACGGGCCCAACTTGGCCCATGGGCCTTGTGTTTTACACATGGGCCATAGAATAAGAAGTATTAACATGTTTTAAGCAGCCTTTCAAGTTTCTGGGTTTCAAGTTTGTGTATGATATTTCATTTGTGCATGATATCTCTAAACACGTGGATGCTTGAATAACAAAAAGTTTGAGTGAGGGTGTCGAAGACTTTTTAGCTGCGTGCTGTTGTAATTTTTGTCCCTATATTAATGGTGAATTGCCATAGGTTACATTCATTTGTAAAATAAAATAAGCATAATTTAAGCCAATAAAATTCTAGTTTTAATTCCAGTGAAAAAGTATTGAAAAAGTCTTTTAAATGCATTCAGCAGCTAAATACTGTGAGCATCCTTTTTTTTTTTGTTTTATTGAGAATGACCAACAGTTGAGGTTGTTTACGTGATTGGTTGCTTTTGTTTAGAACTACTTTAGAACGTCTGTGAAAGTAGTGAGAAGTAGGAAGCACTGTGTTTAAAAATCCTCAGTTCCCATAGGTCATGAATGCAGCACTATTACAGAACAGTTTAAAGCCAACTGTCATCAAAAAACTAGTGTTTGTTGGGGAATGTAAGGTCAGTTTGCAGTGGGCTTTAGCTCACATAACAGAAGTTAGCATTCTCTTTAAAACACATTCAGTTGTCCAATGACATTGCATGAGCAACAGCTTGATAAGATATGCTGGTTGGCCTCACGTGCCTCGGAAGAAGCACGTTAACCCTCTCCTCCCAGCTTGGTGGCATTTTGTGATAGGTTGAGACCCAGCTAGTGGGTGGGAATTGGCAACAACTGAATTGGGAGAAAAACGGTAAAAAGAAGACTTTCTTTAGGAAATTCATTAACCACATTGCAGAATAATATAGAGCAGCAGCAGATAAAGAAAGAAGCCTCACGCACGACAAGACATCAAACACGACTTGTAAGATTCCATAATGTGCACAAGTACATCTGTGAGCCATAATCTTTTTCACTACAACTCAAAAGTCTTCATTAGAAGTGCTCATTATTAAACAGTAATCTGTAGCTCTGTAGAAATGCAGGACTTTGCCAGATGCATTTGAGATGCTTCATCGCTGAAGTGTGTTTTAATCTGTTGTTTTGTCTGTGCTTGCTGATAATGTGTGTTCACTCAAATAATGATGATCTTGTGATGCTGCTCTCTCTCTCTCTTTAAACCTGCGAGGCCTGACTTGTTTCTTCTCTCTCTCTCTCTCTCTCCCCCTCTGTGTCTCTCGCCTTGCCTTTTTCTCTTGTTTACATCCACTGCAGCTGACCTTCACTGAAGCCATGCGGAACAAGGCTCGACTGTCAATCACGGGGAGTGTTGGCGAGAATGGGCGTGTCCTGACCCCTGACTGCCCTAAAGCTGTCCACTCTGGCCCCTCCCTGCGACAGAGCTCCGGACTGGCTCTGGTTTCATCCGACTTGCCGTGAAAACCAAAAACGATCAAGTGCCTTAAAAATTTCCACAGAACCACGAATAGCAGAACAACCAACCCAAACAGCAACAACAGTATCGAGGTGAGCAATCACCGTGACCAATTTTTAGAAGGATGATCAGGGGGCCCTTCGGCTGCTTCATACACTGAAAAACACTGGGGGAAAGGATACAGATTCACTGTGGGGTCGCAATGAGATATGCGAGAGATATTTTCAGCACAGACAGCAACACGTCTGCAACCACCGCTTGCAGCCTCTGTAAAGAACTTGTGCTCAGGGATGCACAAGCAGGAGCTAAAGAAGAGGACAAAGAGGGTAAGAGGACCACTAAACTGTAATTCTGAAACACGACTTGACTTGAATCGTTTGGCAAAACGCTTGTTCTAATACCTGGCCAAACTAAAGCATTGAGACATAAATCTCAATATGGATAGCTAATATGGGCATTCGAATGTCCAAGAGGGTTTCTATTGTAACATGAATAATAATAATTCAAACAGTATTAATGATACGTACTAAAAAACTGTGAAGAAAAGTAAATGTATATTCTATAAAATTATAACTGAAAAAAATTATTTACATTGCTCTGTAAATAGAAATGAAGACTGTACAACTCGCTTGCTTTTTAAACAAATGTAAATAGCTGATTCTGTAGTGGACAAAGTATAATTCTCTTTTATAACCATCTTTAGAAAAGAATTCATTGCAATAATGAATAGAAAATTGTGAAGAAACAAAAAAATAAAAATGGTTTATTTATATAGACTTACAGTGTGTGAAAATCTATAAAGTGAAAACAATGGGCATGTTATCAACTGCAGTGAAAAAGTGCTCAGCTGAATCTGGGGGAAGGGCAGTTCTATGATATATCTGAATAAAAGCCCTTCCCCTGCACCATGCCCTGCATACTCACTGTGCAGTTGTAGACCATGGAACTTCTAGACTGTTTTATTTTCCTCAGAAACAGACTTTATTTTTTTTAGTTTACGTGGTTGGTCGAATCACACATGACAGTTGTTCATGTCTGAATTTTTTCAGTAGTTTACTATTTCAGTGTCTGACCGTTTCATTTTAGAGCAGCCATGTGTTCATGAATGAAATAACGAGAATATATATGTGGGTGGTAGGAATTCTTATGTTAAACATGATACAGGAAACAACTTTTCACTGAAGCTACTTTATCAACTAAAAAAACATAAAACGCGACAAAAAAGAGGGACATGTATAGAAAAGAAAACTCTGAAGACACTGTCGAGAGCCATGGTCAGAGCCCAGCTTTGGCCTTTTCTACAAAACACTGTGTAACCTCAACCAGGCCTTTGAGCATGTTCTCCTCCAGAACCTGTAGCAATGGAGCCATCTCCAGCCAGAGGAATGAATCCGTCCGCACAGGACGCTGGACTTTACGAGACATCTGGACATAAAGGACAATGAAAGGACATAAAGGCTTCAGGGCACCACAGTGGGACACTGACCTATCCTCTTCAACCGACTACTGCCCAAACCTCCTTCAGATCCACATTTTACCTTACAAAGTGCAATTTCTGCTCTGTTTTTATGTTCAGATGAAAGGCAACTACACATACACCTCCATAAACACAAAACCTCTCTCTGTATTTCTCACAATCTGCTTTTCTGTCTCTTTGTCAGTCTTTTTTCTGCTTCTTAAATAGAGACATGGAGCCCTCTAAATGAATCTACAATAACACTTCCTATAAATGCTGTGTATGTGATACATTAGAAATTATTAAGTAAGTACTTATTACTAAATACTTAGAGTTAAACACATACCACATTATAAAGCAGGAATATGATGCATTATGAAGACCAATTACATAATAAATATGCTATTAACAGTAAATTACAATAGTATTGGAATCATAAATGTTGCATTGTAACTCATGCTCTGGTTTTCTATGTCTGATTTGGGCGTATGTTATGATGTATTAAAATATATGACTTTGGTTTGTCGTAGGACGTAATAAAGCGTTTTTCTTTAAGATCTAATAATGTAAGATCTGAGAATTTCCCAGTATTAATAATGCACTGGAAACACTGCAGCGTATGTTATCAAACTGTTAATGAACAATATTCTGTAACTTGTTTCAAAGGCTTTATATTCCTGCTTATTAATGTGTCGTGTACATACTCATGTAGCTGTAAGTGCTTTTAATGGCTACGCCATTCATTACAATTCATGCCACATATTATTAAATGTCGTCAAGTTGCTTCTGACTCCCGGAAAAGTGATGTCAGTTTCAAGCATTCTCCACAATATCCTGTCTTCTGTATGGGTTTTTAGGCTTCTCTTTAGGATCTGTTCATCCTAATCTAAGCATGACTGTCCTTTTCAATGAATTGTTGCTTCTCATATGTTCAGACTACAGAGTTTCAGTTTGGTTAAGTGGGATAAGAGTGAGAGGTGAGGTTTGATTTGGTCACAAATCTATTAGTTTGTTTTCCTTGCTGTCCAAGGTACTCTCAAAGTCTTCACCAACACCAAAGTTCAAAGGCATCAGTATTTTACCTGTCCTGCTTTTTATTGTCCAGCTTTCACATCCATAAAGAACCACAGAAAAGACCACAGCCTGGACAGTCTTCACCTTTCTTTGTAGATGCACATCAATACATTAGAAGATCTTTTCCAGATCCTTCATCCTTGTCCTGCTGAGTGCCAGTCTGTGTTGTATTTTGACTGATAGATCCTTTGTTATTAATAATTGATCCAAGTAAGCAAAAGCTGTCCACCACTCCTACATCTTCACCATCAATGCATTCATAATGTATTTCGTATACAGTATTCACAGGAAGTGTTGCTTAATTTATTCCCTCACATCAGTTCAAATCTGAAAAGTATCAGTAAGCATGAACATCTTTTATAATTTACCAATCTCATAAACCAACCGCAAAACATTCACAGACAGTCCAAGCACTGCATCTCTGCAAAAGATTATTTACACAGAGCAAATTTATGTTGGACTCTGTGCTTATGAATGAAAGCTTTCCATATATTAGGGTTCTTTTCTGAAATGTAATTTTGTGTATTAGAGAAAATGTGCTGGATCAAGTGCAATTTTTCCTTTCATGTAGTAGGGTAGATGTTGCCAGAAAATGAGTTATCAAGCAAAGTTCAGACCCCTGAAAAAGTTGTTTCAGTACTTCAGTACAGTGAGGAAGTTTGTTATCACCACTTAAAACTCAAATAGGTACAGCGGCCCTGGTACACAGTGAGAATCATTACATGTCGAGGGGCCATGAGCTTTGCTCTGTAGCTCTGTAAAGCTCAAAGGAGCTGAGTGTCCTACATTGGCTAAAATTGTAAATATTTATTTTGATCTTCATTTTTTAGTAAAATATTAATGCCAAATGCTCTGTCTTTGTGTCTTTATTGGGGACCAGTTGCATATGTTTGGCAGGGCAACAGAGTAGCTAAACTTACTGGTTGGGTTGGTGACCTGCCACAAAATGATACTGCATATCACTCTGCATGGTGAGGCTTAAGGTAGCAGGCCTTGATGTGGCTTTTTATGATGTATGTGTACATGGAAACACATCATACACTGAAATAACTTTACTCAAATGTGTGCATTATTTCACATGAATACAATACAATACAAAGCTCCATAGAAAAGCACTGTCAATAGAATGGGACACTCTGGAGCCGCCGCACATGAGCCCAAGGTTGCCGTGCCCAATGCCAAACTTTGGCTAGACAGGTATAAAGCACCCCAGCATTGGGCTTTGGAGCAGTGGAATTGTGAACTTATCATCCAGCGTCAGTACCTGACCTCACTAATGCTCTTGTGGCTGATGGCTATTTCTAGTGTAGAGCCTTACCAGAAGAGTAGAGGCCGTTACTATAAAAAACAGGTGGGGCAAATTCCCTGTTCCTACACATGCAGGGATATGGGAAGTAGTGCTGCAGCACCCCTGATTTCAGGATTGTTGAACTGCTTTGCTAAAATAATAAAAAAAATATATATATAACTTTTTAAACTTTTAATTTGAGTGCTATAAAGACCTGTGTGTGTCTTTATGTATTTATGTTTTATTCCTGTATTATGAAAATCAGCAGAGGCCAAGTAAGCACTGCTTTTTCATTACAGTGACAAAATCACTTCCCTTTGGGTCACTATAACACATTTAGATGTCCAGAGTAGAAATGTCTGCAGATCTGTAGGCTGTAAAGTCAATTAAAGTAATAATTGTATACATAATTTTATCATTATATCTCTTGCTATAACTCATGTTCAAGTGTTGAATCTCATTGTGCAGTCTGACTGATTGAGACCAGTGATTGAGTTGTAAATAACTTTAAGGGTGGATGGTCAAGTAAGCTGACCATTTTCAATGTTACCTACGGCAGGCAGGGTTGCCAGGTCAAAGTTTGCGTAAAAACTACCCATAAGAAGCTGAAACTTTATAATTTTCACCCACATCAGCATTTTCAAACTAGCCCAATTTGGCAGACAAAATGCAATCCTAGCAACATTGGCAGTGGGTGTGCATGCTGTACCAAACACTCCTAATAAATACATATATAATACATTACCAATGAAAAGTGAACGTGCATGGCTCCATTGGTGAAAACACTTCTATTTTGCATTCCTTTCTAATCTAAAGTTTCCCATTACAAACATTATCAGCATAACAATTTGAGTGAAAAGTAGGCCCTTTAAATGTTTACATGAATTTCAGAATTACTTAGAATTTGCTGTCACCCTTGTGACAACATGCGCTCAAGCTTGTCAAAGTTTATGCAAAAGCCTCAGTAGATCAGATCAAATACACATGATAGTTGTCTATAGTTGTCTAACATGAGCTTCAGTGGAGGAAATAAGGCTAAAAAAAACTGCCCTTAACATAGTCAGTTTCACAAACTTGAATAATGTCCACAATCGGTTACCATACCATAAATCAACCATTTGATTAGTTGCCCCAGAGCTTATTTGCATAACGCTCACTCAGAACAAGAAAGAGTGTGCATTAGCAGTCTGATGTGTCAACTTCCCTGTACATATATATATATATATATATACACACACACACACACACACACACAAATGGTGTTCACGTTTGAAATAAGTAAATTCAAAGCATTTGTTTTTCCAGTGTAGACATGAGGAGCTGTGCTGTGATGGGTATCCTGACAGCGAGTCCACACCTCCTCTTTAGCCCATGACTCAAAATAATAGGGATTGTCCCTTAACAACAATGGCAGTCATTAAAACGTACGCAGAAAGTATTCATTAAAACGTGTGGATCCACAAGACAGCTGAATAACAGCTAGGTTGATGAAAGGCAAATTTGCTGTGCACAGTATAAATACACTAATGCCTAACGATCAGCCTCAGGGCAACCCCCCAATCAAGAGTGGGTTTCTACTTAACTGTGGAAGAGGCTTCCAAAAGGCTAGGGATTTCTCTTGCCTGGTCTTACAAAGACTGAGCTCTGATCGATTGTTCTTGCCTGGTTCTCAAAGGTTTGCACCATTTCCTTTGCAATGTTTTCTTTGCCCAAATAACAAAGAAAGCCACTAAACCTTTAGCTTAGCGTAGCTGGTGATCCTGGTGGAAAAGAGGCAGACCATTACTGGACGATTTACATGGTCAGAGGAGGGATCATGTAGAAGATTATGCTCATTGTTTTCTCACTCACTGTTGCATAAGTTTTCTTTAGGAAGCTCCCTTTCCAAGGCATGCCCTGAAGGAGTATAGCTTTAAAGCTGTTGCAGATATCTCCAGATGGACTGTATGTGCAAAAAGTGTCCAGACACACCTTCTAATTAGCAAATTCAGCTACTTTAAGGTGCACCCACTGCTGACACAGATGTTTAATTGCACAGCTTATATAATTCCCATAGAAAAGTACTGCCAGAATGGGACACTCTAGAGCAACCACACAGGAGCCTAAAGTCACCATGTCCACTACTGACGTAACGCCTGGATATTTTTAATAGCTCTGGATTCAGCCTTCTAAACAATAAAACAGCAAAATGAATGAGTGCAACACTGAAGTCACACCAGCTCTCTCTGCTCCTCTTGAGGTGGGTTTACTTACTTCGTCTATTTAAAAGTTCACTTTCTGCATTATGTGGATAAAACAGTAAATCAGCTGAACAGTCCACTCAGCATCAGCTATTCAGACTCCCGTGTGGAGTCACACTGATTATATTCCGTCTGACTAGCTCAGATTACCAACTGCGAGTGTAATGAAAATTAAATGACTCGCGAACGGAGGAAACAGGTGTGTTAAGAAACCACACAGGTTTACCACACAGATGAACCCAAAGCTGACATTTTTAAAGTGTATTTGTAGATTTGAAGACCGGTAGAAAACATCGTCCTGCCCTCTGTCTTCGTATGGGGTGTACTTTAAAGGTCACACAGACACATCTCTCAACAAAAATACCAACGTACACGCTGATAAGCAGCTAGCAGTGGTTGCTAAGCAGTGATTGAATGGCCGAGGAAAATGGGGCGGGTCTTCAGCTGATCTGATTGGCTCAGTCGCTGATGTTAGCAGGCTTGTCTCGTCCGTGCACTGTAGTACGGCGCACGGCTTGTGTCGTGTACTGGATACTGTACTATATACTACTGATAAAGAGTAGCATGCAGTATACAGTATATACAGTACACAGTATATACACAAACACAGCCACAGATTTAGGTTCCCTGGGTCTGTAAGCACTTTCATGTTCATTGTTGTCATGGAGCAGGTGGATCAAATCAGTTGTACTTTACTTCTAGTAGTACATTTGAAAACTGTAATTGGACAGTTGGCACATTAGACCCTCCTCTTTTTAAGCTATTTAACAATGTTATGCCAGTTGACTGTTGGCAAAATAATGACTGAACCAATTCTAAACCGTTCACGACTTAGGAATCTTCTCTAAGCACTGTTTTGTCCATTAAACATAAGAAAACTCCTGAGAACCTGAAGTGAGAACAGTGGCAGTAAGTTAGATTTACTAGGCTCACAGATGTGAAAAGGTGTTATTGAGGAATGTTTAATTAAAACACACGCTATCCTGATTATCTAGAGAGCGGTTGTTTTTATTTCATTCTGAATGCTGGTAAAGTTTTGGAGTACATTATGTGGTAGACATACTCACAGCTTACTGTTGCTAGAAGAAGCAGCTAGACTTTATGTTGTTTACTGTATTTGCCATCACTCATTTTAAATAGATTTCTAATGATAAGTACTATTACAGAACAGTTAAGATCATTAGCAAGCCAACTAAATTAGCCTTCCTTAACTGTTATTATAGATTAAACAGGCCTGTACAATTAAGAAAAACATTATGTGCAAAGATAAATACTAATGCACTCATACATGTGCCATCTTTTGCATGATATTCTTGAGTTTTATTAAAACATGTCCTTTTCAGCATAACATTGCACCAGATAGCTCTAGTGTTAGCATCAGCATTAAATCATCTGAAGGAGTAGACTCTGTTACTCAAAGCTCTGATTTGAAAATCTGTTACTGTCCCAGCTGAGGTTCTCCCTGGTTTTAATATTAACATGCTTTTCCATAGTTCTTTTTGCTTTAAATGGACTTACATACATATTTTCTCAGTTATTAGATGTATTTCAGCACTGAACATATTGCAAATCTAGTTTATTTTTTAATAATAACATGTTTTTAAAAGCGCTCTTCTTTGTTCTGCTCAACTGTAGTCTGCTAGCACAATAACTATGGACACTACAGCCTCCCTCTTACGCACTTCACATGTTTTGTCCCTGCTAAAGTACTTAAAACCTGACCACCAGCCCTGCTAGTGTAAAGTCACTGGGCTTTAGCCAGTGGAGCAATGGAACTGTGATGTCTGGAGTGATGGAGCAGGAACAATCTAACACCTTTAGAAAGAGTTGAAGTGATGATTGTGATGCAGAACCAATCATCCAACATCAGTACCTGAACTCACTAATGTTCCTATGGCTGAATGCAGTCAGATCCTCACAGCAATGTTCCAACATCTAGTGTAAAGATGAGAAGATTAGAGGCTGTTACTGCAGCAAAGAGGAGGCAAACTCCCTGTCAATACCATTGATTTCAGAGGAAACATTAGATGAGCAGGTGTCTACAGATTTGCAGGTGTCTACAGAATGACCCGCAGCCCTGCAGTACCCATCATTTGGTACAGGATGTACAGAAAGCCAAGTACTAACATGCAAGCAGTGGTACATTCAGTACAGTACATTCTGTAGCTTATGTTTTAGTCCACTTCACTATGAATCCATAAACCCACAATGGACTTTCAGTTCTCATCTTCCTCTTCGCTCTTGCTCTTTTCTGATGATTGTGCACTGCAGCTTTCTGTCTTACGCCAACAGACCTTATCTTGCTCCACCTACAGCAGCTAGGAGGACGACACTTCATGCATTGCATACTAATCTCCCATTATTGAATATGTGGATTTCCAGCCTGCTCATTATTGCCGCCCATGAAAGCTCTCCTGCAGGGAGAGAAACCAGCAGAGCATGGTCAGACACGAGCTCTAATACGGTGAAGTGTCCAGTCCAATTCTCAGGATTGTTTTCATGTTTAATGATATTAAAAAAAGTGTTTGCAGAAACACTGTGGATCATTAAGCCCATACGCAAATACACTTTAGAAGGAATCTAATTTGAATTAGCTTTTACTAAAGAACCATTTCAAACACGAATCAAATTTGAGTTACACCAGTAATTCAGTATTATAGTAAATAGCTGTAGTTCTGTCATCATGTGATCCAAATAGATGGTCAAAGTGACCCTGCTGCAGGAAATTCAAGGTCAGAAAGCAGTGACCTGAGCATAAAGGTCAATCGATGTTAGGATGCGCATTCTTCATTTCATGGACACCTTGCTGAAAGGCAAAAGCTCTATGCTGCAAATAAATATTGCAGAGCGGCAATGTTTGGAGAGGGGGAGGAATAAGAAGCCCTCCTCCTCCAACAGATGTTACTACATATGTCAGAACTGAGAGAGAAGCACTAATGACCTTCAGGGGAAAAAAAGGAACTGGAGGACCTCCTTAGGAACTGCAGTTTCTTTGTGCACCTTCTGCTCTGATTTCATGTACGCTGTGTTGCCAGTTTATTAGATACGTATAGGTGCACTTGATAAACAAACAGGTACTTACTGTACCCCCTCTGTTAATGTGACATTTGTCAGTTATCCTCTACTCTGTATGACAATAGAAGGAGACCACTATTAGTAAGCTGGCATATGTATAAATATATTTATGATAAAAATTAAGCAAGGTTTTATGGCTGCCTGAGTCAGGGCTTCCATTTTCTGGTGTTAAATGTTGTTGTGGACCTAAATTTCTCCAATTTTGGGTATTGAATTTTGTTGTGGACCACAATTATTCCATTTTCAGGTGATGACTGTTGTTGTGGACCTATTTTATTTAATTTTTTGGTGTTTAAGGTTGTTGTAGATCTAAAATATTCAATTTTTTTGGTGTTGAATGTCAATGTGGAATGTGGCTGTCGGCCTATTTTTCTCCATTTTCTGGAGTTGAATTTTATTGTGGACCTAAAATATTCTATTTTCTGGTGTTAAATGGTGCTGTGGACCTATATATATATTTTTAATATTATTTTTTGGTGTTGAATGTTGTTGCAGACCTAAATTATCCCATTTTCTGTTGCAGGATGTTTTATGAACCTACGTTTTTCCATTTTCTATTGTTTGATGTTGGCAGCAAAAATTGATTCTATGTTCTGTTGTTTAATGTTGATCTTGGTATGAATTTCATAAGAAGCCACGGCAAGCTTGAGGAATATTGATTAGCTACCCAGTTGACTAGCCACCACTGACGCACTGCTGAGGAGCTGAGGTCATGGGGAGGTCCACACAAAGAACCAGCTTTTCTTTTATCATGCCATGCTCCTTGCTCACCATCTACATCAAGCTGTGGAGCTGCAGCAGGCCCTCTGGTCCACCCCCTTAGCCTCAAAATGGCAGGCGTTCGAGGGGGGGAAGGAATGGGGGGGCTAGGGAAATGCAGTGCAGCCCTGAGCGGTGGACTATTTTCATCCATTCACTCCAGCTAGGTCGCATCCAGTCACTGACTTGTGGATTATACAATCTAGACTACACCCTGGTTGAAGCTACAGGAGGCATTTGAATGATTTATTGTGTGTAATTGGTGTTCGGTTAATAGAGAGATGGCGCTGTGTCTGCTGTAAGTAATTTCCTCAGCTTTCTTGTCATGCTTTAAGTGCTCTTAATGCTTCCTGACACCCCTGTCATAAAATGTTTGGACATTATGCTAAGCACTGTCATTGGCCCACACCACAATAAGGCACATGTGTTGAAAAGTGGGACCATGCGTGTGACAGACTGCGTCTGATGTCAGATCAGCTGTCAAGTGGCATTAGTGCTTCTCCATCTAGACTGCCTGCTTCACTGAGCGATAGGACAAACATATAACATTCCTGTCAGGCCTCAAATCCACATGCACCCGCAGTGAGACTTGTGTACATTGCTGCCTAAAGCCTGAGGACCGAGCATAATGTGTTTTGTAATCTTGTGTTTCATATTGGACTATAAAATGTACACCATTGTTCCTGAATATGTTCAGCGCAGTGCTACACCACACAAGTGTGTAAGTGAAAGAGCCTTTGAAAAGTAAGGAACAGCTCCTCTGCTGCGTGGAAATTAATGAGAAATATTCCATAGCCAATGCTACCCCCTTGTGTGAAATACTGGTATTTCTCTAAATTTGATCAACTCCTGCACATATGTGTGAGGCTGAGCTCTTCAGCACTTCATGCTTTTATCTAGTTTTCACTTGTATGTATGATGGATCATCGGGATCTACTCCAATGTCGCTATAAAACCTCCACAATGATAGAAATGAACCAATTGCTATGATTTATTACTATTATTATTGTTGTGGTTATAGGTATTATTATTTACCTCGTAATGTGCTCATCCAAAATGTTTTATTTCTGTAGTTCTCTGAGCTTGCTTGACCCAAACTGATTTTGTTTGTTTGTTTTATTTATTTTAGTCCTAGTCTTTTGGTAACATGCACATAGTCAAATGGACACTGTTAGATGTTTACCTGAACACAATCTCATCACTTCAGACTTGTAGAGAAAAAAGTTTTGCTTGTTTTTGTTATTCATATTAACCATAGTTTTTTAAGAATTATTTGTTGTGATTAATTTGCTTTACAACATTTCATTTTGGGAGCATTTTAAATGGCTGTACTTTGAATTAAATCATGTTTGACTCTTCTGCAGTGTGCCTAACAGTGACTAACCAGTGTAACTAACGGTTCCATTTCTTTAAATAGGGAAGAGCAGGGTTGACTGGCACATTGATAACTTTTGGGTGAGCTGGGGGAACTCACACAAAAAATGATTTCCCTCTTGACCAGCATTCATCCACTGTATGAAAAGCTGTGCCACAAGAGCTCTGCTATTGTCACAAAAACATTATATTATGTGCTGCATACATATTTAATAACATACACTCCTGTTGAAAAGTTTGAACAGCCCTGATAAAATTGTTTTGTTGATATTTTAAGTGAAAATAAGTTAACACTCTAAGTTATTCATCTACAGAGAACAAGCTTAAATATAGCATTTATTCATCAAATTTTAGTGCACGTTTGCTATTTATTTGCTTAGTTTAACATGTTAGAAAAATGAAAACAAAATATGAAATGTGCCATAACAGGCCACATTTTATGCTTTTTTTTTAATTTAGCAAATTAGCAATAATTGGGAATTAAAAATGTGCAGCAGTGTGTTCTCTGTAGAGGATATGTTAACTTATTTTCACAACTATACAAAATAACACAGTTAAGTACAGCAGCTGTCTCACTGGTTACATTAAATTTAAATTAAATTTCGGTTCAAGCCTGGTCTATTTCAAGATGGTCACATAACTTTGAACCTAAACTATTTATGTATTACTTTAATGTACATTTTATCTTAACAGGTGAATGTTTAATTCCTTATATAGAAAAAAAGACTTCATAATAAACTGTTTGTTTTAATATAGGCTAATGGAAGCAGAATTTAGTGGCTGAGCTTTATTTTTCTTCTTATTGTTTTTCAATACAAACCAATAAACAAATAAGTGAAACATTCCTAATGTTTAATTGATTCTAAAACCTTCTTTGGTTCCAATGAATGTTTATTAGTTTGGTTATTGTATAATTTTAGAAAATATTGCTTTATTTTCTGTGCCAACCAAACCAATGTTGAAAGATCATGAAAGCTCTTGAGTCCAGATAATCCTTTTCTGACATTCATAGTGTCTGTTTTTTAGCTACAATGTTCAACTGTTATTTGCAACTGGGTTATTCTAATGTATATGGTACGCCTGGGATATACAGCAGCCAACCCTGCTCTCTACTACTGTATACAAGTCTATATCCTGTTCATTCATCTATACAGTGTCAGGTGGGTCTTCTAGCAGTAAGTTAGAATTAATGTTGCATGTCCTGCTAATCTATCGTTAAGTACAGAAAATAACCTCAAACTGACAGTTGGTAGAAGTGGTTTGCAGCTTACTCTCTTACTTGAGTAGCTTCTGAAAGCCTATTTTTATTTAAGTAGATTTTCTCTGAAGTGACATTATTGCAGTTCCGCCACTTTATCTGTCACATTTATATCAGCTCTTGTACTTTTTATGCCTTTTTTTCCTTGTTTGTTTTTGTGTATACCAGAGTCTGACTCAGTGTATAACGTTTTTCCATATCGTCTTTTTATTACACTGAGCTTTGATAATGACTTTAAAAAGCACCCCTTTCACACAGCGCAAGTGATTCACATCACATAAGCTGCTGGCCACTAGAAAGCTTCCTATACTGATCCAATACAAGAAAGACAGAGCGAGAGAGAGACAGACGACAACAGTTACAGTATGAATTCAGCCATGCACACTGATGAGTTTTTATATGTTGAAAATCTAGTTCATCTCTTAAGCAGTATATACAGCAAGTGCTTCTAACTCCTCTATATAGGTGCCATTAACATCATTTTTAAAGCCTTACAGATTTTCAGTATTTATCACAGTAGCTTACTGATTGTAGTTCATAAACAGAGACCACCACATAGCGCACTGATATCTGAAAGAAAAAAGGCCTAATACTGCTAAACGCAAAGACATTCACAGTATAAATAACTTACATTAGTTAATAACATTGCATTGAAATGAACTGAGTGACATTCTGGCAAATTTCCATTAGACCAAAGCAGCGTGTGATAAACGTAAAAGCAAACAAAGGAAAACTCACAGGCAAAACTGTCACCATGCAAACCCTGTGACCGTTCACAAATTTAAAGGGTCTAGAAGACATAAAAGAATACAGGCAGCATAAAAAAAACATGCATACGGGTAATAACACACAATAAATTATTAGTTGAGACCAAAAAAGGAGCAATAAAAAGCAAAATGACTGCAGATAGCAATGGATTCTCAGTGCTGTCCATTACGGCTTATTAGTGTCTAAATAACTAAGACTAAGTACTACAGGCACCAGCTGTGCAAAAGAAATAAACAATACTGAGCGGTCGCTTATTGCTTTGGTGGCTTGAACAAAAAACGCAACATTCGATGATTTTACATCAATACGAAAACACAAATAGTGTTTAAAACAATCATGAGTTGCGCATGATCACATTCACAAAATGCTCACTTTTTATAACAACCATTTTGGCAGGTAAATATGTTTTTAAGCTCCACTTCTTGGCAACAAATGTTCTCTACTTTGATATTTGACAGAAAAATGTGAAAAGTACAGATGGAGGTGACCTGAGTGAATGGTCACATTATTAATGGCTGAAAAGACTTTTCTATTCCATTCTGCCTAGATAGGCATGTTTTATTCTCATGTCATGTCTTATTTCTTCTAAAACACCTCTGTGTGTGCTACAGTATGTCTACACAGTAAAGACCACTTATCTCTAAATGCATTTGATATCAATGCAAGATCAATGCAAGTCATTCCTGCTGGCTGAGTAAATGCCACTACCTCTAATTCACAATGGCTCTTTGTACATGGACTAACAGCTCCACCTACTGGTAGATAGGGAGTTGTGCCACCTACGAGCGATGCTGAATGTCTCTGATTAACACAGCAGGACACATTAAAACCATGCTGACCATAGCCAATATACCTTACAATCGTTGTTGCTGCATTCAATGCTAAGGAACCCAGTGGCTTGACTATAATGTGGTGCAGTGAGATGCACTATTACAATCACCATGGTCTTCAGTGCTGGTGATCTGAGCTAACCACACATCTGGGCAGGTGTGTGAGAGGGGGGCTGTTCAAGCATGTATACTGACTTGTGTTTGTTGTGTGTGTGTAGGGGTGAAAGAGACTCCACACAGTTGGCAGTGATGAGAAGAAGCTAAGACAGAAGCTCAGGAATGGAGAGATGAGTCAGGGTCGAAGGGTCAGATGAACAGCTACAGGTTAAGGGGTCAGATGGGCAGCTACAGGTTGACCAGGTGAAGGTCAGAGGCAGTGAAATGGGGACACAGTGCCATGTTGGGATTCTTCAGCTGCTTGAGGATGCGCTTGTGGAACTTGGAGCGCACGCGGTTAAACTCCATGATGTCACACGGATCCTCCTCGATCCAGAACCTGTGGAACTCCTGCATCAGGTAACCTACCGAAAACATCATAGTGAGATAATTAAGACTGAGGGTATCCAAGACATTAATATATTACAGAAAGAAAAGGGAACCAAGTATGAGACTTAAAAATGTCAGTCTTGCACTTTTGAGCCCGCAACGTATCACTGCTGTATCCATGTTTATTGTTTTAATTTTTTTCATAATTTGAAAATGCCAGCTGTTCTGTACATGAAAATGTACATGAAAAAAATGATGATGAGTGGACTAACAGAAATGCTGCCCAATTACTTGTAATAAAATCTTTTTACATTAACTTACATTAACAGTTAAGACTGTTCTTTTTCCTTAAAACAGTTATCATTTTGGTAGTTTTGGAGGTTTTGCTTGGACTGTGAGGATATGCATGGACTGTAATAAAAACATAGTTTTTTAAAAAGAACTATTATTTTGCTTATTATTAGGCATTCATTTTTAATGTATTCCTTAGATTTTTTTATCTTAAAAAAAAAACATTGTAAAATATTACATTAATATTTTCAATAAAAAACAAATGTCAGAACCCAAAACATAACTGGATTTGCTGTTACAAGGTAACATGCACTTTACGTACAGTATTGAAGGGCCCAAGGTTGAAGCTAAAGCATTAGCCATAAAACAGTTGCTAAACCTATTTAGCTACAGTACCCTTAAAGGTGAATTCCACAGATTTTTCTGCACATTTCAGTCTTTGAGATGTAAACAAAGTCACTCAGAATGGTCTGACATGAAATGCTTTCCAGAGAAATTTACACTGAATTTCTTTACAGGGGTGGTAATAGGAACCAGTGGATTGTAATATCTACAACACAGATATGCCATTTACTATGCAAAAAAGCCAGTGAACCTTCACGTCTTCTGAGTTTTCATATGTAATGTTTCTTTTTTTGACTATTTTGCCTCTCCGACATGAATGTATGTAAAAAATATGTTTTAGGACAAAACCTCATCTAAGAACTATCGTTAAGCAATGTCTCAAACATCGTCTTGACTTCTGTTTTAATCGTCTGTTTCTATTGTTTTATGCAGTGATAGGCAGCACAGTTCAGCAGAGTTTTATTTCTAACAGTGTTTAAAAGGTTACAGACGCGACAGCTGATTGTCGACTTCAATCAAATAAGTTAAGATTTCCTAACTTGAGATAAGAAAAGATGCTGTAAGATAAGATTCTTAAATTAAGATAAGATTTGCTTCTGTAATACGAATCTGAAAAAAATCTTATCTTGACCTGTCAGATCTTAAGTTAAGACAAAAAGATAAGAATTTTCTGTAATATGTGATCAATATCTGTAATCAAGTCTGACTCATTTCCCTAGAATGGAGCATTTTACATCAAACCACTGATCGACTTTGTTGATTCAATTATGCACACATTCAAAACAAATGGAGGGATTTCCCTTTAACTGATAGCTAATAGTGCCAAGTACCAACATTAGTGAAGTTTGCTTATAAAAATTTGATTGATTTTAAATGATTATGTCTGAAAACGCCAGGCAAATACTTGTGGGAGACCACTAGGAACATTTAAGATGCGATAATGAAACTAAAAGATTATAGGCTAATGTAACTTCAATTAATGACAAAAAGCCTTATGCACAGTGAGGGTGAATTGTGCCTGTCGTAAAAATATTATTCAAACAACTGATCTAGATTAACCTGGGCATACATTACTAAGAAATAGACTGTTTCCACGTACAGAAGGTCTGCTGGAAGTGCACCAGGCTGGACATCTCTGGCGCCACATTGTACAGATGAGTCTTCAGCGCTCCGCTCACCAGCAGCGAGTAGGCCAGGTCCGTGATGTTGATGCCAACGATGGCGAAGGAATATCTGCAGCACAGCACACTGAGCTCAGTGCCTTCAGGCAAAGTGAGGAACAAAAACCAACATATTCTGTTCATAATGTTTAACAGTGCTGTGGGCCAGCTGTGTTTGATGTAAATATATAAATAAATAAAACAGCCCCATGGTTAATGACTCTCTGGTCCTGTAGTCCATTCTGCTTCCATTTGTCCATTTGTGTGCCGCAGTCTGTTCATGACCGTATGTGTGTGTATGGATGCGTGCTACACTGCCTCCATGGTGCACATCAGTGCTAATGCATGCTGAAAGCTGATGACAGGCTCGGGGAGCAGTGCCCTGTTTTGAATCCTCACACAAAGCCTGGAGTGTGGAGACACACTGCCATCCAGACAGGCTTCTACCCACCAAAACAGCCAGCTGCTAATGGCTACTGAGCAGACTGCAGCATTTACAGGAAACCAGAGCTGTAATATAGCCATGAAACTGGACTACTGCTATTGCAATTTCAAGAAGGAAAATGGTGCAAAAAATATTTCTATATATTTTCCTGGGGTATCCACCAATTCAAATAATTAATCATGATTAATCGCATTAATCAAAGCAAGCCTTTTCCGTTTTAAAATCAGTGCATTCTGTTACAGCTAGAGGAGTGGACAAAATATGCTTTGTTACAATGTCTTTGTTACTTTTCATTATTTCGATAACATTATTTTCATCACACAAAAACATGAATGTGATGGCAACAGTGGCTGCATGTTCAACCAATGAGTGTATAGACTGTTGTATGCAAACGTTTGCTCACTACTGGCCAGATTATATATTATATTGAATTTTTTTTTTTTTCAGTGAAAAGAAATAAACAAACCTTCTGCAGCAAACTATTCTAAAATATAAGATTTTTCTGCAAATGTTAAAGCTGCACTGTGTAAGAGTTGGATTGGGAGATCTCTCCAACGTGCAGAGAGACATAACATCAGTTCTGCTCTCGACCCCAAAAGCAGATGAATCAGATTGTCACCCAAAACTTGGTGAATGCAAGTGAATTATCTACTATTGTCATAATTTCTTTATTAGCATAATGTTTCACATTTGAGACCTAAACATCAAGCCGGACCTTGTTTTTAGAGCCTAAGTGTGTGACATTGACTTCCTGACTTCTGAATGATTATTTCAGGCTTTACAGGGTGACTTGCAGTAGTGCATGCACACCATATTTTGAGTCCAAATTGAGTCCAAAATTCTACTTCTTTCAATTTTAACCACAACATTGTACATACGTCCTAAGTGAAATGTGCAAATTAACAACTTTGAATTAAAGTTGTTTAGGATCTTGTTAAAGCTGTAGGAGCTGAAGGTGGCTTCCTGTTCGCCAGCTTGTTTTGTGAATTTAATTTCTGTTCCACTCCATCTTGACTGGTGCTGCTGTTACACTCTGGCACCTGTACAAGCTGCAGCATTTTAGGCAGAAAAGGACATTCGATTAAGAAGCTGGTGAATAGGAAGAGAACTTCAGCCTTGTTTAAAAATTAGTATCGACCCATGTTGGGCTTTGGTTGGGCCTTCAGAAAGAAAGTTGTAGGCTCCATGGAAAAGGTATAAAAAGTGCCGACATCCTCTTCGCAGCCTAGAACAGTACATTTCTGCTCACAGTCTGCCATTTCTTGGTGTTTCTCCATTATGGTATGCAAATTTTGGAGGCATAAATATTGATGAGTGAAGACTGTTACATAACAGGATTTTGGAATCGGGCCGTTTTACCGCCCACTATTGCAAATGCG
Source organism: Colossoma macropomum (assembly GCF_904425465.1). NCBI lineage: Eukaryota > Metazoa > Chordata > Actinopteri > Characiformes > Serrasalmidae > Colossoma > Colossoma macropomum. Next base: position 15,018,422 of record NW_023494800.1, read on the forward strand.
GGATTTGTATTTGAAGAACGAAACAACAGTGTTTGAGGTTCATGGTGTGTCAGTCCCATGTACCATACTCTCCTTATTTACCAATGCCAATGTAAATACAGTTTTCCATTCTGTGGCACCTTTAATGCACTAAATTCTTCTTCTTCTTATTATTATTATTATTATAATTTAAAGTTAACCAAATTTAAATTAAATTAGTGTGTACACATTTACAGAAAAAAGTTTTTTATATAAATTTCTATATGATTGTTTCAGTCTGTTTCTAGACATTTTTACTAATAGAATAAGATAAAATTACTTAATGTTTAGAAACAGAGTGAAGCCATCATATAATGAGAAATATCAGATTTAGATCACTAATTAAAATGATTTTGCTTGCCAAGGTATCTTGTTTTTTGCAATTTGTACATGTGCAATGGGCCTGCACTACTTACCCAATCGCTTTGTCAAATTTCTTCTTTTCCCAATCAGCTTTGCTCATCTTACTGTGGGCAAACAGAAAGTGTTAGACAACAGTGAAGAATGTCTACACTGCCAATCCTCCAAAAGCTTTTCAAACACTGAATAGATTCCATCCAAATACAGAGAAAAAAAAACATGCAGAATGTGACACAAACAGAAGAATGAGACAGGAGAAAGCATTCACAGCTACTAACCAACGTTACAATGGAGCATAATGTCTTGTGTTTAAGGTGAGGTGAGATTGGAGATTAAGAGATAAAGGGAAAAATACAGCGATTAGATTAATACAAAATTATAAAATGGAGTTCTTACTGAGAGAGAAAAGATGGAGTACCTGGCTTCCTCTTTGGAAATGGTCCTGCACATGACAAAGTGATGACAAGAAATAAAACGAGAAAAAAAAGAAAAGGAACGTGTTGATATGCGTGACATGTGGTGACAGAGCATGCTAAACGTGTGAACGACCGAAGAGCATCAAATCTCATCCAAAGACACCTAACAGTGACACTACTGTAAAAACAATGTGATATGTATGGATAATGTTTGAAACAGAACAGGTGAGGGACATGTGCTCTGCCTGAACAGAAAGGTCATTTTATTTTGTAAAGTAGAAGGAAAGACCCAATTTCATAATTTCTAACGTTAAAGTGAACAGCTATTTAGTTGGCTATAAGCAAAAGACAAAAAAACAACAGAAAATTACAATGTTCATAAGAAATGGCATTTGTAAACTATCTGGTTATCTATTCTGTCATCAGTGTATGCTTACTCTATTAGAACAAAAAAAAAAAACTTACATTACATTTTTCAAAATTTCTGCATAATTCATTTGGTTGAGATGTACACAAAGTCACTCAGAGTGGTCTGATGTGAAATGGTGTGTAGAGAAACATACCAATTCAGATCCTTAACAAAAGAAACCAGGGGTGGCGATGCCCACAATGCAAATATAGCAATTTTATTTACTCTTTAAAACGACCAGTGAACCCACGTGTCCTCTGAGTTTTTATATATAACACTGATAATGGTAAAATAATGGTAAATCTGAAAAAATGTTTTTTATGGTTATTATTTTGCCTTACAATGCCTTTCATGTACTTCTCTACCATAAATGCATTTTAAAAAATACATTCTAGATCAAAACTTTATCAAAATACAATCATAAAACTATGTCTCAGGCTTCAAGCAATGTACTCATAACTATTCTATGTAAAAACTGCATGTAAAAATACTTTTGTATTGTATTTTACGTCTGGTTCCTATCACCACCATTGCAAACAATTCTCTAGAAAACCACATTTCACATCAGACCTCTCTGGATGACTGTTTACATTTTAATGTTTTAATTATGCAGAAAAACAAACTGATGAAATTCCTTTTAATCCTGTGATGTAATTTCAGATATGCTGGCCTGTTCTCTGCTTCTTGAATACCATCTAAGCTGAGTTCATATTTCTCTGTATTATGAAATGAAGAAGTTGATGACGTGTCTACACGTTGATTTAAGCAGGAGGCTCAGGCATGTGACAGTGAGGAGTATCTGACCTGTGTTTGGGCTGCAGAGAATCATGAAGCACTTGGAGAGCAGTGGCTTTGTCATGTTCTGCAAAATACCTATTACAGTGAAGGAAATAAAAAATTATCACAACCTCTGATTAACCAGCATTATAACTGAAAGTAACCAATTCTATTGGTGCCAGCTAAGATAACTGCTGCAATATTTCTGCATTTGCTGCATGTGAACATGGTGGAGACTGCAGAAACACTACAGAAATGTGCATAATAGCAAGTGATGAAACAGTTTTACTACCAGATTTGTTCTTTCACAGATGCACTTCAGACACTTCCTTCAGTGCTCTTATATAACAGGATACAATCCATCTTTCAGCCTACACATTTGGTCACCGGGATTGCTTTTTCTCACAGCCAGTCAGTGTAAAGAACAACACAAAGCATACAGATGCTCACAGAGATGCTATCAAGGCACAGTCAATCAAACAAATTCAGGAGATCAAGAGACCAAACGTCTGTCTGAGATACATACAGTATCCAACAGTGTCCGACATTAATTTGTTGTTATTAAAGACATTCCTGATCACCCATAGCAAACAGTAGCTGGTCTACAATGAGGTTATTACGCATGAGCTCAAAAGTGATTACTTACGTTTTGATATATACCAATTTCATATGAAATTACTCAATTATATATTTCATTACATAAACATTACGCAAGGAATTCAAGTCTGCACTTCTATTTTCCATTTTTGATGTCCAGAAAAGCATGGGGGAAAATGTAAAGAATGGCTTTTCTTTCTGCAAAACAAGACTTCGTGCATAATAATAGTGTTTCATAACTTTTCTCAAATTCAAATCAGTTTGTTTTAATGATCATGGGTGAAGAAAGATCATTATCAAAATACACCATGCTTTTGTTATCAGTGACTTTAACTATGGCTTAAGGTTTAAGGATCTTAAAGCATTGTATGTAGGGAACATAACTGGAAATGCACAATGATATCTGAATCATTGAAGTATTCAGATAATTGCTTAAAAACAAGATTGATATCAGATAGATGTTTAGATTTGACTAATACAAGGTGATTCAAAAAGATTCATCTGATTTCAAAACACCATATTTTTACAACCGTGGGGCGCCTAGGAACCAATTGAAAGAGGGGGTCATAGAGTTTCTGACTGTCACCGGAAGATGGCTCCCTTAAGTCTGTGAGGAGATGCGACCCCTGAGCAGAAAGTGTTTTGTTTTTTGTTTTTTGTGTTTCTCCATTTCGTCGGCAGTGAACCTCTAACAGCTCAGAGCGTTCGTCATTAGTTCCACAACACTGGATGATCTCCGAAATCACACTGAAAGAGCCGTGAGTGCAGCGACACCCGACATGCTCAATCGAGTATGGGATGAATTTGACTATGGTGTTGATGTTGTCCGTACAGCTGGAGGAGGCCATATTGTAAAATTTCATATTAAACGTTATGCTCGCTTAAACCATTTACAATTTACTGCATTGTTCTGTAATGATTTACAAGTGAAATAAATCATTTCAAAATAGGATCAATCATTTTAAATCACCCTGCATTTTAAAACGATATTTGATGATATATTTATTATAGTGTAGAATGTTTAGCAGAATTTTTAGGTAATGCTGAGCCAAATGTCTGCATTTCATTCATTTCGTAATTGTATAAAAATAAGGGCTATATTATTCCTTATTTCTATTTCAAATGGATGTAGTCTCAAATTCTACATTTTATAAAAGTTTATGAGTCAGTATTGTGATGTCCATAAAAATTTTGGAATATCAACATCAGCCTTTCCCATGTCAGTTCATCCATAAGCACAATGAGAATAACACAAGTAATTAAATCTGTTTGTAACTGATTACACCAAAATGTTCCTTCATTATGAGCCAGCTGTTGCTGTGGTAAACAATTTGTCAATTGATACTTTTGCACTAAAACTAAGCCGGATCGACCATGTTTAAACATTCCATTCCCAACAGACACACTCACAGTAGGTTGTGCAGACCCAGTAGACCCATGCCCCTAAAGTCAGTCTTAGGGTCACTGCCTTGGAAACCAATCTCACACCACTGCTTAGAGATGCGTCCAGTGAGGGGAGATTCAGGACGGAGTGCCTTCCAGAGCTGGACAAGAGAGAAGAGAAACCTCACTTACAATGATCTAGCGCAGAGTGATGAATGGTGCTTTGGCTCTAACCCGAATAAATATTTATGACTTTTATCTCCCAAAGTATTAGTGGTATGAATTCAGATCATCTATCAGTGCCGATACCTTCATAAGCATCTCCTCATGCTTTGGATTTTCACAGTCGTACGGTTCCCTGCGCAGCTTCTCCACCTCCAGCACCAGGTTCCTGTAGCCCACGATCTGAAAGAGGCTGGCCTGGAGAGAGATGGCAAGTCTGGGGAGAAGACATTCATATTAGAGTTGAAAGGAAATTAGGTCTCTTTTACATTTGGTCATTTCGTGTAACTTGTATCTGGACTGTATAGGTTGCTGCCTCAAAAACTGCAATGTTGCATGCTGTCGTTCATTTACTTACACTTAGAGGGTGGCGTCAGCATTGGTAATCGATATTTACATGAAGACACCTGTTTAGTCTAATTAGCCTCTTGTATTAGTCATGGCAGTCATGAACCATAGGCGTCATGACATAATGTACTGTAATGTACTTACGTAATGTAGTGTACTTACTGTACTTATGTACAGTACTTTGTAAAAGTCTTCATTAATTTATTTCCAGTCAGAACGGCTATTAAGTAAGAATTATATATATATATATATATATATATATATATCATCAATAAACATGTAAACATGTATATACTAAAATGCATCTCAGACCTCCTCCTGAAGTGGCCTGATTGATGTGCGCATTTACACTTGCTTTTTTAGGTCGATAATCCGTATCTGGATATAATCCTGATAGCGAGGACACATGAAACAAGCAGGTGTAAAAGGAGGTTAATGTTTTATGCTGATCTGTTTTCTTACTGTGGATTTGTGTCTGGGGTGATTTTTTTCAGGGCCATGATATCATCTATGGTCTTTTCGACAGCGTCTGGGTGGACACTGACAGCAGACTGGAGAAGCTGTTGAGGCAGAAGAGGTATGCAAGTATTAAGCTAAAAGAAATCTGCTAAAAGAAAAGTTAATGTATGTTTGTGATAAACATTTATGTACATTTATAAAGAACAGATGTCAACGGTTTAAAAGAAAAATCTTATTCAGCGAAAACTGTTGCTGTATCAACATGTGCTGAATGAAAGTGTGACTTTGATCATACTTGTTTCACTCACCTCATTTTTAGAACACTTTAGTGATGACTCTGCAATAAACACAGGCAGTGTTAGAATATCCTATCAATAACCTTCTGGTTCATGAGTTTAACCCCTTAAACTTTGTGTTTATTACAAAGTTTACAAATACAAAGTGTTCTTTTATCTACTATGAAACTAATATGTATGTGTAGGCTATGTGAGAGAGGAATCCAAGTCAGATCCATCCACAGTTTCTAAAAGTTTACGGGGTTAATACAACTACTGCTACAGATCATTGTTTTTTTGTATACCAATCTTGAGGGTCCGGCGAGCTCCAGGCTTGTTGTTATAACAGATACGCTGTAGCTCACATCGTCCTGTCACCTTCCTGATGACAAACTTTAGTCCTCGCCATAGACACTTGCAGTACAGAAACACCAGGAACTGGGTCAACACCCTGGGAGAGCGAGAGAGAAAACCTACACTGAGGAAAAGTGAGAGACTAACAGGCTCCGTCCACCCGGGTATTCTTTCCTAGAATAGAGAGAACTCACCTGAGGATCACTGAGAACTCATTACATTTGAGCAGTCTGAATAGCAACTGGACAGCATCATTATCAGCAATGTGTTCCCTATCAACAATACCGGGGGCTGTTTCAGGAGAAGCATAAAATGAAAATGGATTTTTCCTTCTTCTTTCCTGTCATTTTGGTGGCAGGCTCCTAATGTGAAAGCATGCTTTTTATAGAGGATAAAGAGGCTCATCTGGGACACAGAGGTAAGTGGGCCAGGGGCCGGCCAAACCAATTATGACATTTTGTGGTAAATCAAAGAAGCGCCACTAGAAATGGGTCACTGCGCTGCAAAGCAGCGGGCAATAAAAGAAGCAGCATACTGTATTACCAAATTGATATATTCCATAAGGCATTTGTCTGTCATCTATCCCTCTATCTAATGCTGGGCGATATATTATGTGTACCAGTATATCAGTATTGGTGCCACAATATTTATAGAAACCTTAACTACATGTATGTCATTTGTATGTCATTTGCTGAGTGTTCCAGACTGTGTTAAACAGGTTATCATACTTAAAAAGACAATAAATAGCAACGTTTACAATACTGTGCAAGGTTCCTTTTGGTGTAATATTAAGAGAAGAAAACAGAACAAAACAAGCTACGACACATTTGGAAAATATCACAATACTGAAGTTTATCAATATCGCCCAGCCTTACCTTTACTTACATATTCATCCATGCACCCATGCATCTGTTCAACTATCCACCCATCTATCCATCTATTAATACGAACATCTACCGATCTAGCCATCTATTCACTGCAGCTAAAAGTCAGTGCTATGCTAGTATTCAACCTGTTGGAGTCCAACTGGTGATGAGAGTTATGTTGACAATTACGGTTCATGGGACTGACACGCCTCCTCATTGATACGCAGCAGTAAACCTGAGTGCAATGAAGATAGAATTATCACGTTATAAAAGTACACTTAAAGAAGAAAATGAGGGCTCATACCAGCAGCTTAAGCTACTTCTAAATAGAGGAGGAAGCAGACAACAGAAAAACCATAGCAACAGGTATTCCAACACCTTGTGAATGGTTTCTTTGGGCAGTTCTTTTGCAATAACTGAAAAGAGAACTTCAGTCACTTTTTAACTGAATGGGCACTACTGAATAGGGATAGTGGAAAAATAAATAACACCTGAACAAACTGAATTAATTAGTAATTAATTAGAATTAGAAAGCGTTAATAATGTTTTTGTGTTTAAATTTTAGTAAATGTATGAGCTGGCCTCAGGTATGACCTGCACTGAACACAATGTAGACATTTATGTCATTACAATTTCATTTGTTGTTAATGAGCCATTCAGAAAAAAATGAATTTGGAAGGAGTTAAGCATAGAAAACAAATTCAAAGGTTACAGAACAGCCTGGTCAATAAATCTTGAAGAAATGAACGAACCTATTCCACATTCATAATAACAGAAACCTCTGGCTCAGGAGAAACATCTCCACGTTCTAGCAATGACCTCCATTTTAAAGCTTTAGTTATTCAAAAACTAGCAACATAGACAAGTAGCTTGCTAAACATGTATAATAAACATGTTCGTAGCTGAATTATTTAATGGCACCCGTTTCTTACCTTAAAAAATGCTTCATCTCTCCTGTTTAATGGCCCAGATTCACTTGCTAAGATGCCCACCTGCAACACATCCAAAACCAATGCTAAACCCAGTGCCTCAGTCTACAATACAACAGTATAAATGTCGCCTTGATATTTGTGGACCCTTAAACCATGGCGACTACACCTCAATATGCAGGGACTGACTAGTCAGATAACACATCTCCACATTACAACCACCAAGTTATTTATCGACTTATCTGAGGTGATTCCACATGGAATTAGTTTGATTCAGTACCATATTACAACCTGCCTCGTCGTTAATTAAAAATGACCGTTATGCGGGTCTGATTATCACTGGTTAGGGAAGCCTCGAGGGGATTATTTTCGACGAAGCGCGTATAAAAGTGCTTTTTTTAACAAGCAAAACAACACATGAAGCCTTAAAAAGGCCTTACCAGCACCAGATAAGATAAAGAAACGCAGAGAAGTCACGTACGATTAAAGATGGTCGCTGTGAGGGAAACAGGCTGCAGCTGCTCTAGATGGAAGGTACCTGCTCTTCCTCCATGATGTGCATGTCGCCGAGGCAATGTTCCACCCGCATTCCGGCAAAGCCCCGCCTTTCTGCGCTGTGATTGGCTAGTGGTATCCCCGCCACGTGCGCTGTGATTGGCTAGTGGTTCATAACCGCAAGCATTCTGTAGGGATTCTGCCTGTGAAGTTTTAGCCAATGATGAAGGACGCCGAGCTTGTTGGAAAACAGGTGTGAAAAAAAACACAAACAGGGCAGCTGAGCTCAGTAGCATCGCAATGCAGCCTCTCTAGGCTGGTTAGGAGCTCTGTTACCTGCTGCCTGCTAAGGCCACATGCATACACTGCACACTTGCAGGCGTTTTCTGAGAGGTTTTTTCCTAATGTTAGTCAGAATAACGCGTTCTTCCCTTAGCCAGGAGCAATGTCACATCACATGTCGCTTTATAAAGAAAAAGAGGATGAAAGAATTTTAAAATATGTAGTTTTATGTATTAGTTGGTGTTTACTTGCTGCACTGAAAAACTGACGTTGGACTATCGCAATCACAGGCTCATACTGACTTTACGTTCTCGTGGAGCAGTTTTATAAAACCGAACATCTTATTTATTTGGAATGAGTATTCTTGTGTCTGGTGTAATGTGCTTTTACAAGGCCAACTGACAACTGTTTTTTAAAATGGATAATGGAAAATAAAAAAAAGGTACAGAAGCTCTGTGGCAAGGTCTGCAGTCAACCACTGTCTGCTGATGTGGAGTCTTTGTCTGCACAGTCTGGAGCGCAGCAGGAAGGAGGGATGGAGAATAACATGGACAATTCAAATGTGACTTTTTAAAATTTCGCCTTGGAAAATAATAATAATGGCGGTAATTGTGGCTTAATAATTACTGTCAATAACTTTTGCAAATAGTTGAATTTATACTTTTTATATTTTGTAGATTACATTTATTCTTTAGCTCCATTTCACCGTATTAAGAAGAGACATGACGGATGTAACAATGTTTTCAGTCATCAAGTATTAAACATGACAAAACTCAGACTACTGAGATATATGAAACGTAATCTACAGTACTTTAAATAGGGTAAGTGTAACAAAAGTCCACAAAGCCTGCAGGGTCACACACAGTGTTCTCAAAGAACCCAGCTGACCTCCTTCTGCAGGCCTCATTATGCCAACGGATGGAAATTGACTCAGATATTTTTGATTACTATTATAAAATACATGTAGTCTTTTTCCCTGTAACTGACTTATCAGATTAGGAAACTGTTGCCTCTCCTGGTGTGAAATGTTATGACTGTGTTGAGCCGCTAGTGAGCAATGAGGGATGAGGGGGGAGGAGTGAGACCCCCTGCTGATCTACAAATCACACTTGATGCCAAGACGATCGAGATAACACAGACAGCACAACTGCAGCTTTCATGATATTGATATATATATATATATATATATATATATATATATATATATATATATATATATATATATATATATCGCTGTTTTTGGAAGACAACCTCGTATCTCCAAAATGGTAACTTTACAGGAGAAGGAAAAAACCTACTTTGAATGTAAGTCAATGGAACCAGACTTCTTTCCAAGTAATTTTGGTCCATTCATCATGAAATATACATTGTGACAATGTAAAGACTTTTTCAAATTATGTCAAAAAGTGAAAAACATATTCTTTTAAATTACAAATTTTCAAAATGCCTGCATTATTACAGACATAACTCAAATGTTGGAAGCATTTAATGGCTTTAAAAGCTCCCTCACAGGAAGTTATTACTTGAAATGGTTATGAATATGCTGTCTGATGACTGAGAAATTGTTTTGACTGCTAGATTTGAAATGAGCTTAAAACACATTAAAACACATTCATGGCAAAGTGGCACATGCAGGGTGTTGCAAGAGAAAATAGTCCCTAAAGAAAACATATTTTTCAGATATACAACTATTTTAGCATTAATAATACTACATGTAAAAACTCAGATCAATGGTGTTTTTGGACAGTAAACAAAATGGCTCTGAGTGACTTTGTTTACACATCAATGACTAAATTATGCAGAAATTTTGAAAAATCTGTTATTACCCTTTACAGAGGGTGTGGGTGCTGGAAACCGGTATATTTATTGACCGCTACAGATCGCAATGTACTGAAACGAGCAGATACAGAACAATATGTAAATTGTTGATACTAATTTGCTCAGTACCATGAAAGTACTGAAATTACAAATACACAGTTTAATATAAGCACAAATGGGATTAGTTCAAAAGTTCTTCTAGATCAGTGTTTCCAAACTAAAGCCCTGAAAACCCAGCTGCACTGCAGTTTCATGTTTTTCCTGAGTCATATCAGTAGTTCATTTTTCAAGGCTGTCTTGGGCTGAAAATACAAAAGTGTGTGGTGCAGGTGTTTCTACAGGACTGGAGCTGGGAATCAGTGTGGGAACTGTATCTTGACAGATGTCAACATGAAAACATCAACAAAAATATGAATAAGAATGCAACATTTTATTATATTATTAAAAACATTACTACAAAAAAGTGTTTTCTCAAATCTATAGAACAACTGCTTAAAGCAAAGGAACAACTTTACTGTTTGGTCAGTTTGTTATAATCACTAAAAAGTACACTCAGGAATAAAAACATAACTTATGTGTAGTTCTGAGTTCTGAATTGTATGCTCATGACAATGAAATAACAGGTTGTACATTCATGAGGCAATGATCTTCTATAAAAAAATGCAACAAAAATATTGGTTAAAGTAGAGCAAAATAACTTTTCAGACTGTTTTGTCTTTTTAGCACCTTCAGTCACTAATAGCAGCGCTGCTTTTCATATTGGCACGTCATGCAAAGGACATTTCAGTACTTGTGTTGAGTCAATCAGCTCAGACTTAAAGGAAAACTCCAATATTTTTCAACCTCATCTCTCTCTATCTGCTGTATCTGTAACATATGTCCAACTACCAGAAACGTTCTGAAGTATTTCCCTGTACGTACTACAAGAATCAAAAACACATTCACTTTAAACACAATGCCCAGGGCTTCTATTCTGAGTCAAGGACTTTCCGTTCTTTTAAATGCAGGAAAAAGCATCAAAATGACTGTCCATGATAATCCACTACACACCAATGTGGCAGATAGCAAATCAGAAAACACTACTGCATTGTTTAAATAAACCACTGACCACTATAATGACATAAAACACTGTGTCCTACTTTAGGAAATATTCAAAACAAAATGAAATAAGAGAGTTAAAGCAGTGTTGGCCACATTTGACCTTGTCAGGAGAAGCAGACAAAATAAAATACAACTATAGTGTCTAATGTGAGAGAAATAATCTACATTAACCTCAGCCATTTTCATTCTCACTGATTCCAGTTCATAAAACATTTTACATAATTCAGCATAAAGGCACACAGTTGAAATCTAATTCAACAAAGTAACACATGTTGCCTTTGGTTACAGTAAAAAGGCACTGCCCACAAAATGAGGCATCTAAAAACCACATTCTACACTGTAGAGCCATAAATTACACCATGTATTTCAGCGAGCAGAGCGTAGTGCAAGGTTCTTTTTGAATGCAGGTCGTCTCAACATGCTTCTCCTGACCTACGTCTAGGACGGTTTCTCCCTCTGCCTGGATGACCTCTGTAGTGGCAACAGTCTGATAAGCTCTCTCACTGTTTCCAGACGGATCTGGCGTGTAGGTGGGCACGACGTTAAACATGATGAAGCCAACGGTGATCACCACAAAAGACACAATGTACAGGGCTGAGAACTGTGAAGAACAATGGGAATAAATCAGTGTCAGCTTATTGGAGGAAGAAAAAATCCATATTGATTTCCATGGAAACGGTTTAACCCTTATGTTGTGTTTACATTGGTTGTGACCATAATGGATCCCTATTTGCGTTTTCAGGCACTTTTCTCTTAGCGTCTGCCAAAGCATTAAATTGAACTCCAGAGTGATTTTAAGGGCACTATAAAATTCCACACTCCACTTGTAATTTCTTGTAAACACTGTAGATCACTACATCAGCTGAATATGGACCAAGGAGTCTCTTGTTACTATGCAACTGACAGACGAATGTTACGTGAACGGTGACCACTGAGCCACTAAAAAGGAAACTTACCAGTAGAAACACTACAAAAACAGCTCCTAGAGGTAAAACAAAGACCCTAATGTGTTTAATGCCTGCTGCTCATCCTACAGTAAAAAAACAGGTAACTGAAGACTACTGCAGTCTTACACCAAGAATTAAATGTGTACGCTAGTCAAGTTTTGTACTTTCTCCCTGTCCCCTGCACTTTTCAAAATGTTACCCTTATGTCTACAGCTACGAATAAGAAGTAGGGCTGGGCAATATGACGATGTTTAACATTACTGTAATAAATTACGTCACAATATGCCATAATTCCATTTTCAGAGTATATCATAGATATTGTTAGCACTTCTACTGAGCATGTTTCAGTACAAAGATAGCATACATATATCAAGTTGAGATCATATTTCTGGATTTGGCACCACCGGGTATTTTTTGTCCATTCAAACTTATAAATCTTGACTTAATTATCTTGACATTGTGAAAATTTCTTGAAATATCAATCTTTTTGCCATAATGCCCTACTCTAATAAAAAGCTACCTTCACCCTCTTTTAAGCAACTAATGTTGGTTTGTTTATGTGACAGGTGAGCAGTGACGCAGGTTGATGATGAGAAAGAACTACATAGTTCACCCCTACATAGCACAATAATAACGAGGGAGTAGGGATCCATTCCATCAGTCACAGCCATAGTAACTGTTGATGCTCAGTGGAAAACTATATATTTCATTGTTTTCCATGGAGCAGCAATGCAAAAATCTGCCACTGCCATAGGCAACGGCAGCGATTCCAACTTTTGCCATCAACCGTGGCTGTGGAAAAAATGGCTGATTTGTTTAGGAGTCCAGGTGCACCCAGTATTACACAAAATAATGGAACAAATACAGAACATCTTTCTGCCCTTTTTCACTTTCTATAAACAACGGACACTGCTAAAGGTCTTCTCGGATGATCATCCATTTTTACCAGTTATGCTATCTCCATGGCAACATTTCCATGGCTGCATGTTTGTGTACCGCTATGAGGCATGGAATGATTTTTTTTTCCCCCCTCAAAGGCACCATGTAAATGAAGCATTAAAAGTCACAGTTATTGGAGGTGCATGGTGTAGTTATTTTATTATGAGGATATTTTATTATGATTTAAATTTTGTGAAAAGTTTTGATGGCACAGTCTTGTTTTGCAGAAAGAAAATACTTCCTTTACATTTTTGCCATGTTTGACTTTTGAAAACTGTTAATACAGATTGTAAACTGAACTTAATTACATTTGAATTTTATTTACTTACATAACTATCATTATTTATGTAATTACATATGTATAATTATGTAAATAAAAAATGTATAGAAAAGCAAGCCAGAATGACTCTAAAAAGGATTCTAAGGGATATCATAGCAGTACAATATGGATTTGTGACTGTCGTCCCACCACCCACAACTTCACTTACCTTGAACTGGAAAAGAAAGATGCCACATAAGAGGCTGAAGAGATCAGCAGTTAGCAGGGAGAGGTTCACTGCTGTTGCACTGGTCATTTTCATCACCACAGGCATGAAACTGTACAGCCCATACATGCACAGCATAAAGGCAACAAAGAGCAGGCCTGAGGAGGAACACTCAGTAGGTTATAAATATCCTCAAATGAAATTAAAAAAAAAATATTAAAAGTAATGGCAACAGAAAATCTGCTCACATATTTTCCAGTCCCAGCTAATGGCCATTATCGGCTTGATTTCAAGGATCGCCCTTAGGGAAAAAGGACACATAATTAAATACACATTATTACACCATAAGCCTGATATTAATCATGCTACAGTGAAGTGACTTACATTTGTACACCACTGATGAGGGTCCCAAACAGACCCATCATACCCAAGAACTCTGCCCTGCTCAGGTTCTTCACTGTGTACTCCTGACACACGTTAGACACAGCGTACAGAGCAGCACTGATCAGCACCAAACAATCTCCCAGCAATAAATTAGAGTCTATAGAGAGATAGAAAACATTATAAATACACTCTGAAACATAAAAGTGCCATTGAGCCTTCACTGGAGTGATCTTTAAAGAACCTTTTAAAAGATGGTTCTTTATTAAACCATTCTTGTAATTGAGCTGTGTGCGTGTGCAGAACCTTTTAAAGGGCTCATGTCCTACATGTTTCAGGTATTTTACTTTTTCCTTTGAAGAACACTTAACATTTGTGTGATTTTATATACCAAAATTGTCATGATTAATTTTTACATGACCTCTCCTTAGAATTAAACAAACTGTTTTTGTTACTGTGCCTTTAAGACTGATATAAGCTAAATAAGCTCTGTTCTGAATGGCTGTCCTGTGTTGTGTCTCATTCAAAAAGCACCCTGTGCTGAAACACTCCCTAGAACTTCAATATGAATGGGTGTAGCTAAACGGCTGTAGGCTGAATACGTGGATATATGCAAATGAGTTGGTTCTTGTGACAAAAAACCCGAATGAATTCAAAATGTGCTGTTTTTGCAGCCTAGTTTCCATATATGGACTCTATAGAGTGATTAGTATACGGCACATTTTAATACACTGACAATGTTTACATATTAGTTTAAACGTTTATTTCTAAAAAGGTAAGGGAAACTTGTTTTTTCATGATATGGGCCCTTGAAAGTTTTGAAAAAACTTCCACATGATGTAAAGGTTCTACACCAATTGTCCTAGAACTGTACATTCAAGCTGAGAATCACTTAGAAAGCTTTATTTATAAGGGTGTGCAGCTGTAATTACAGTGTATAAGTGAGATTTCACAAACAGCACTCAATGTCTAATCCATACACACTTGATTTCTTCCCTTTTTCCCCCCAATCAATGCCAATTCTGCTCTGAAACTGAACGAAACCCAAGCACACGTCTCTACTGATAACAGCAAAAACAAAAAGAGAAAGGAAGGGAAAAAAGAAAGAAAACACAGTTTCTGCCTAGATATAATGGCTTAGTACTTACTTGAGCCTTGGTCTCTTCCAGCTAACAAATCAGCCCCCACCATCGCCCCAACACCAAGCAAACACACACCCACAGCTATAAAATGCAGCAGCCTGTAACGAGTCTTCAGGAAGAACCAGGACAGCACCATCAGCACCGGGATCACAAAGCAGTCCAGTAGCTACAAGCACAACACAAGACCCTCATCAAATTGTACAGGATGGACACAGGCTGTTACAATCCAGTCTACTGTCATTTTACACACAAACAAAGTAAACATGATATTCATTTCAATGAACAGTACAGAGAGTTTAAAGAGTTATTACAAACACATCATATAATTTGCCGCACCAAAACATCAGAAAACATACATACAAGAGACCCCATCATTAAAGAGGAATTCCAGCAATTTTCAAAATTTCCATGTGATTGAATTATTAAGATGTGAACAAAGTCATTCAGAGTGGTTTGATGAAAAATGCACTGTTATAGAGAAACCACGTCAGAATTGTTCACAGTGGTGGTGATAGGAACCACACACCCAGTGTTTAATGCCTTTACAAGCTACCTCACAAAGTTATTACATGACATGCTGTAGTCCATATTAGCTTTTGACCTAAAATACAATCTTTAAAACCATTTGTGACCAAGAGGTACATGCAGGACATTAAAAGGCACAAGACACCCCCAAAAAAAAGTTAAATCTGAAAAAATAAGTTTTCATTATCATTACATATAAAAACGCAGAAGACACATGTTCACTGGTCGTTTAGGATAGCAAATAAAACGACTATATTTGTGTTGTAGACATTAAGACCTCTGGTTCCTATCACCACCACTGTAAAGAAATTTGCATCTGTAAGTTTCTCTATAACAAACTATTTCATGTCAAACCAATCTGAATGACACGTTCACAGCTCAAGGACTGAATTATGCACAATTTTTGAAAAATTGATGGAATTCCCATTTGGAGATCAGAGATCAGAGAGTTATTGAAGACAGAGGACTATTGAAAAATACCTGAATGCTTGTTAGTGTAGTAAACTGGTATGCCTTCACAACTGTGTAGTTTGCTTCAACATCTGTGAGCGCCATCAACAGATACTTCCACCATTTTGATTTTAAAATCTGAAAAATACTCTCTTCACCTAAAAGGGGAACAGGTTTTAACAGTGTCATTTTGTGTGCGAGTATTTAACATGTAAAGACAATAGAAAATAAACTAAGTGCAAAACATTGCAGCAGGACAATATGACATGATAGGACAACGATAAAGCAAAATGACATTCTCACATACAACAATCTTCATGAAAATGAATCAAATTCTTGCCAGATATACAATGAACTGCTGAGCTGATCTAATGAGGCTGGATTAACCTACCTTTCCTAAATACCAGGGCTGTGGTGTAGGTCAGAAGCAGCAGGGCATAGTTGAAGAAACTCTGCAGCATTGGAGTGTCCACCTGAGCCTTCTCCAGATACTGACTGGTCACTGCTGTCCCACATACCAGCATAGACAGGACCTGACCCAAAGCCACTGTTTTCAGGAGGCGCCTGGGGGGTGCAGCACAGTCTATTTTAAGTCTCATGTTCATAAAATACTGTAAGTGCTGCTGTTTCAGCATCAGTTTTGCCTTGTGGTCTTTTGTAATTGTTCCTTAATCAACAGTCTTAGACTCAGGTTCATAATGATTATACACCTGACATACGGATATGGAGTATCTAAATGACGTCACTCTTGTGGCCACACCACCAGTCAGCGTGTTGAGGACAGTGCTTGTAGAGCCATTGATTGTATACTGTTAGTTAATAAAACATCCTGAATGATAAAATATAGTCTTGGTATGCTGTGTTTTAGCTGTAGCAACAAGAGCAACAAAAAAGAAAAAGTAAGCTTTTATAGCGTCCTGGCTTTCTGCCATTGTGATGGCAAAGCGGCTGAAGAGGCAGCAAAGGAGAAATCTCTGGACAGTAAGAATAAACAGGAACAATTTTCTGACATCTCCCTATAGTAAATCTGCTCTAATCATTTTGTCAAAGGTAGACAGGTGAAGGATGAATTCTGTAGTTTTGCAATTTTCCAGTGTTGAGAGCTGTTCATGACTGACAAATGACACTGAATGATGATTAACTTCTACAATCTAGTTACTCATGTTGAGATACACTATGCTTTAGTTAAACAATGAATGCAGCTGAGAGAACACCCGAACATTAGCAGGGCTCATATAACTCAAGTTAACGTCAAGCTAACACTGATAAACCCTATCAAACAAAGACTGGTAGCTATTGCTCTCTTTTGTGATTACGATCACATTTGATGGTGTAGTTTGAAGGTACAAAAGACAGAATACTGTTGACCCACAAACAAAATACATACACGATTCTAGTGATTTGCATGCTTTTACCTCCTACAATGCGTATACTGACACAGCATAAACTGCCTTTTCTTGATGATGATAATAATAATAATAATAATAATAATAATAATAAAGTTCAATTTATATAGCGCCTTTCTCATACCCAAGTTCACTTTACAGAGGCAGGGAAAAAAGCCATCAGTGAGCAGAAGAATGAGAGTGCTGAGAAAGAAGGAGGAAAGTGAGGGACAATCATGAAGAGACTGCGGTAATGTGTTGCATAGTTTGGGGGTCATGACGCTGAAAGATCAGCCCCCAAAAGTGCCCAAATTAAATTCTGATATCTTATTTTAAAGCCATAGTGTCTTTAAAAGTAAGTCAACTTACTTCACTGAACTTCTAATACTAAGTTTAAAAAAAAAAACAAAATCATTGTCTTAAGTTCTGTTGACGTATTATTTGACATTCAGTGAACTCCAAATTTTATTGCAGCAAACTGACTTACTATTTTAAGATACCATCTTTTTTTTACAGTGCAGCACTGACTGCTCATACATGTTATGCCAACAGAATGTCAACAATATGGCAATATGAGTCACTTTTGCTAATACTATCTACACTCATTCTGCTCCTGTGCTGGACTCCTGTCTCCATGTCATGTTTTATAATTATGCTCTTCAAAAAAATAATTTTGAGAATTAAATCGTAAAAAAATATATAACATTCCAGTTTTTATTTTAAAAGTCTTCATCTTACCACGTGAAAACATCTTTCAGCTTAAGCTTCTGTGGTCCACAGATGAACGCACCCAAGGTCCCGGACGTTCTCAAGCTCACACGGTCAGGGGTGACCTCTCCAGTTTCACCCTCCATTTCTTCTTGACCCTGTGCTGGGAAGGCAGCTGAAGAGAACCTAACATTAAAGCACAGGATTTATGATTTATAGAGTCTGTATCCAAGAACCGCACAGGTCAGCACACAGTAATCTCTTCAAGAATTTGTGCCTCATTAAGTACATTGACACCAAGCTGCCATAATTACAACAGTTACAGTTCTGAGAGTTAAAAATGGCACAAAATAAGTACTACAACTCACATACATTACTGTCAAGGAGCTACAAAATGTGAACACTGTGAACAAAAACAATCATCTCCTGTAGTCAGTTTTGTGTATGTTGCCTTTCTGAAATTTAATTCTTCAAATCTTTGCCAGAGAAAAACAGAGATGTGCGGATCACTTTCTAAAGGGCTCTGAGAACTGAGTCTCATGCTGTGCAAAGCACAGCAAAAACCAAAAACAGAACATTCAAGAAGAAGCCAGTCTTGGGAACAACTAGTGGTAATCTGTAGATCTCACAGTTTGGAGAGCTGAGATGTGGGAGGTCATTTTAATTTCATGCTTAATACAAACTTCTTCCACATTTTTCCATCCTTTAAATGCTGAGATAGATAAAGCATGTACTATTTACACTGTTGTGCACCACAAGCCTGTTTGCACTCCATTAACTTATTAAATGCTGAGTTGAAGCAGATATATAAGTGCAGTTGAAGCTAAATCTTGCTGAAATAAATCTGACTGAAAGTCATATGCTGCCTATCACACCTACTCCGATCAGCCATAACATTAAAACCACCTCCTTGTATCTACACTCTTTGTCCATATTATCAGATCCACTTACCATATAGGTGCACTTTGTAGTTGTACAAGTACAGAGTGTAGTTCATCTGTTTCTCTGCATACGTCGTTAGCCCCCTTTAAATGGTCAGGACCCCCGCAGGACCACCACAGAATGGGTATTATTTGGGTGATGGATCATTCTCAGCACTGCAGTGGCACTGATGTAGCGGTGGCGTGTTGGTGTTGTGCTGAGTGGATCAGACACAGCAGTGCTGCTGGAGTTTTTAAACACTGTGTCCACTTACTGTCCACTCTATTAGACACTCTTACCTTGTCAGTGCTCATCCGCTGCTGCACAGTTTGTGTTGGTCATACTCCAGTCCTTTATTAGTGGTCACATGGTCACAGAACACTGCCCACAGGACCCTATTGGCTGGATATTTTTTGGTAGGTGGACTATTCTCAGTCCAGCAGTGACACTGAGGTGTTTGAAACTCCAGCAGCACTGCTGTGTCACTAACACACCACCACCACATCAGTGTTACTGCAGAGCTGAGAATGAGCACCCAAATAATACCTGCTCTGGGGTGGTCCTGATTACTGAAAACAGAATGGAAAGGGCTACCAATGGGTAAAGAGAAACTTGGACTAAGGTCTGTAGATACATAATTACAAAATTCTCCTATAGGGTAAGTGGAGCTGATAAAATGGACAGTGTAGATACAAGGAGGTGGTTGTAATGCTAAGGCTGATCGGTGCAGATCAGGCTTAGCATTGAAAGAACAGCCATTATATAATCGATCTGACAAATAATAAAGCTTCCAATGATACATTTAACGTGGCAACTAGTTACAATAAGTCAGCTACATCGTTTAGACAATGTACAGTGTACACGTGGTCAGCTCGGCTAATAATAAAAATAAAATATCTTGATATTACTTAAAATACACCCAGCACACTCTGAAACAACAAACCGACATGAACATCAATCTTCTTCGATTTTGAGCTAATTATTAACTCGTTCGAATTAAGTGTTAAATTAACGTTAGTCAGCTAAGGCTAGCAAACTAGTCAAGGTAGCAAACCGGTTAACAAATATGCCGTCAGCTGTATTAAAACCGGAATCACATGTGAAACGTAACTGCGTGTAATCGATTCGTCCGAATCATCATTCATATTAAAGTTAACCGTAATTAACTTAGCAAATCATTACCTTCACTGTCAGGCCATGTCGCTGCTGCTGCTGCCGGGTTCTCTGACTTCCCACCATGCGCTACTCATTCACTCTAACTGGCGCGTTTACGCCCCGCCCGCTGACTAAGACCCGCCCCTCTTTTCAAACAGCCAATAGAAACAAGGCTGCTCAACAGCGTTGGAAATCCTGGACCAATGGCAGTTTAAAACGCAGCCAAACTGACCCTCAAACAAAATCACGCAAAGCACGGAAGTCTTACGATGCTGTATTTGCCAGTATTTTTTCCGAGTCTGTTATTAACGCATTTATTTACAACACATTTATGTTTTGGTGACAGAAGACAGATAAGTTTCTAGAGTGAGAAAGTGATAACAAATTTCTAAGACAATTAATACATAACAAATATGGATAAATATATACATCCCTAATGAATACTTGAGTGGAGCACTGTCAGAGGTGTCCTGAAAAGCCCGGTTACCTCCTTATAAATGCTGTATTTCTAATAAGATAGTCCTACATTAGGTGTACCATTATAGATTAATTGTGTCATCATTAATGAGTGTAGCTGACTTTGTATTCTGTGAATCAGAAAAAGACACTATAACATAGATCTGTTTTATGAAGGTAAAAAAGTTTGTTTCCTCTGAAAAGACTTATCTCACCACATTGAGGAACGTCAGGAGCATGTTTATTTTCTTAAATCTCAATTTTTAAACACATTAAATTTCTTAAATCCAATTAATAATGTTTAAAATAACTTTTAATATTTGGAATCTTTATATGTATGCAAAATGTGATTTTTTTTATTTACCTCCTAAGATGTAATAATCCTTTTTTTAAGTACTTAATTATTTGAATATATTATTTTTATGCCTTTCCTTTTTTTATATAATTTGTTCTATAATTATTTACATACATGTGTTTGCTTCTGATAAGTGATAACCTGTCTTTGCATATTTTTAGGTTTGGTGCAATTTTTCGAGGTCAAAATTTGATTTGACTCTTGATATGTGTTAAAAGTGTCTTGATTCTGCAGAGCTGTAATTAAATACTACACAGATTTGTCTGGATCAGAAAATTGTAATCTATTTCAGAACTAAAGTAGCACGGCCTTGTGAAAAATAGTCTCATAAAACAGCACAAAGACGCCTGTTTTTGATCACTGACAAAAGTTTCCAAGACAGATAGCAAATGAGAGAGACTTGAAAAAGGCAGAAGGTGTATCAGTGATACAGTTTTAATGTTTGATACACTAATTTGAACAATCATTTTTATGATTTTTTGATACTGTATCAAAATTGTTTCACCTTTATGATAAACCGAATTCTGTTGCGCCGTTATATATACAGTAACTCAACTAAGCACCTGCTGTTTTTAAATACCTCTTTTCTTGATCAACATTTCTTTGTTTCCAATAATCTTACTGTTCTTTCCATTCAGTGTCTAAAAATTCATCATCTAGGCTACTGCAGGCTGACTGCTGCAAATATTAGCTGGGTCCATCTATAAACATAAAACTTTGTCTAGTACACTGCCAAAAAAATTATATTAGTTGTACATATTTTCACACTGACATGTATCTGGGCTCTGGGATGTCCTTTCCCACTCCTCACAAAGAAAAGGTGGACTGTGTGTTCTACTGAACTGTAGGGAGGCAGACACCAGACATCTGAGAACAGATATGCCTTCAAGGACACTGACAGCTTCACTGACCCTCTCTGAATAACAAAAACAGAGAAGAGAATGAGAAGAGAGAAGTCTGTTCAACCACACTGGTGTGAAATGGGTAGGTTTAGATGTAAATGTTCAAATAGAGCACCTTAATTTCACTGTAATGGCTGAGATGGCTGAGTAATGTATTGACTGTGGGTAGAATGGGGAGCAATGTATGTGTGGGCCTACTACTACCCCACAGGAAGAAAGACACAGCAAACAACATCACATCACACAGTGTGAAAGAGCACTTTTTCAGTATCTGATCTGCGAATAATAACCCAATACTGAGTTGTCACCATCTATCACATTGTAATGAACTATGACACCATTAACAAAATACTGAATTAAACATGCTGTTGCTGTTAGTTTGATTAACAGTGCAGCTAAACAACAGACAAATAAGAGCTCATATTTGTTCTCTGCATTTTGAGCTACATGTGGGATGTCCTTAGGAAACATTTCTACACAACAAATAAAGGCTAAAGGAAATTAAGTTCATTTGAATCAAGGGCTCCATTAGAGACACACTGTACTTTACAAATGGTGTCTTTATTACTTTTCTAGGAAAATAAAGAGAGCTGGGATCCTGCTGAAATTACCACACAGAAGGAAAAGTCTACGTTTGATTAGCATTTTTATTTGATGTTATGAAAATGATCATTCACAGCACATCAGTGTGAAAGCGTAGCCATAAATATCCCTGCTGAAAAAAAAACTAACATTACTGCCTACTGACTACTTCAGCTTTACTTCCGAGGAAAAAATGCCCAGAAGTCTGGACTATAGGCAAGGTTAACTGGTGTAAAATCAACAGATATCTGTCGTTACTTTAAAGCTTTTAGAGCTAAACTCGTGTCTAGCTGGATCTTCAAAACTCCAGACACAGAATGCAACTAGATTAGTCTGTTTTCTGCAGGTCCTAAATGTTCTGATTTCAGGAAAATTAACATATTTCAGTCTACAAGTCCATGAAGTTGAAAACTAAATAGTGCCAGTTAAATACCAGATATCTTGCTATATGTGCATGAAGTGTCTCATTCAAGAACATTTTCTTTGGCTATTTGCAACACGTGCATTAGAAATCTTACATTTACACTCAGAGTAAATAGAGAAAAATAATGGCTTTGTAATTTAGGGCCTACAACCTCTGTGTCCCATCTGTAGCAACTAATAATAACCAGTTAAGAACATGGACAGTGTTGCGTATGGTAAAGACAGATGCTCAAAGGCTAACATCTTGTAGCAACAGAGAAACAGTTGTGTGGCTTATCATGTGCCCTTCTGTGTCACTGTCTTAGTTTTTCACATTTCTTTCTTTCTGTGTGTTTATTACTATTGGAACAGTGAAACTGGTGGCTACTAATACCTAATACCCTTTTCTAATTTCACAATAATCAATTTTAATTTGAAGATGTGCGGTTTAATGAAGTGGGAATTAATGCGCCACATCATAGTGAACCTACTTTACCAGGGATGTGTTACTAAACAGTAGTGGTTTGTCTTATTCCGTAAGTAGCTTTATGTGCAGGATTCTGTTCAGAGACCAGTGGAAGCTGAGGCTATGCTATTTTTCCCTATTGAGGAAGAACGGGCCTGATATGTAGTTAGAATTGGAGCAGATAGTGAGAACAGAAGTGACTTGTTTTTACTGTAATGCTTGATCGAAATTCAAAATGTCTATTCTTCATTTTAATTCCACATTTTTTAAAGTTTACAAGTTTTAACCAGACTTGATGTGTACATTATGATGTATTTTCAACCTTGAACAGACTGTCAGTAAGTACACACTAGTAAGCAGTTATTTCATAGCAAGTCTTGGTTTTAACACATTTTTTTTTATGTGGCTTATTGAATTTCCATTAGGTTAATAAGATTGCTTCTCCTTTTTAGATGTCCATGCAGTTTGTCTGTAGGACGATGAAGGCCCAGTATAGATTCACCAAGCTTTAACAGAAAATATCCTTGATTTTATCAAGCACAGGCAGTAAGTTATTTCTTTGCTGAAATGCACTGGTTAATATGACTGGGAAAGCTCTGCAGGCTGCAGGAAATTGCTGTGTGATCTAACTGAATGACAAGAACTGTCCTTTTGGATAAAGGTCATGCTGTTCTCTCTGATTTTAGCTAATATGTTCCAGAGGGTGCTCAGTCATCAGGATGACACGGCCCTATCCAAAGCCTGCACTGTAAAGTGAAGGAAATTCTTTGAGTGAACATCAGATTATTTGATTTTTCAACGCTGTGTCCACATTGTTACCCTAATTACTACTAAAGATTAGTTCATTAAAGCTGCCTTGTATGTTTTGTTAAAATTGAAAGAAGTACCAGTGCTGTACAGTGTCTGTGTGCTGCTGCGAGTCACCATGTAAGGCCTGAAACAATGATTTCAGAGGCTTCAGGTTGCATTTTGCAGGAGTTTTGTGGACCTTGTCACACGTCACAAGCACAAGATCAAAAAGAAGTTCTGGCTCTATGTTTAGGTTTCAAATCAACTTAATACTGATGAAGATATGATGATAATTGTAGATTTATGCACACCCTCACAAGACACGTCCTTCACCAAGTTTTGACTGTGTTCTCTCTGAATACTCTTTCAGCACGCTCGCAAAGTCAGGTTCATCTGTTTGGGGAAGAGTTCTAAAGCACAGCCAACGTTACAAAAGGCACGTTTCATGCAATTACACATTTTCACCAGAGAGGTCTCCAAATCCCCACATCGTATGTAGATCAGCTTTCATAAATAATTGCTATTTTTTAAAACTTATGCTTGATTCATGGAATCATGGAATCCATATTCTGTGCAATGTAGAGACAGCTACAAGACAGTGCAATGAAGCTAGTGCACACAAAGAAATTAAGTGAGTTTGACTCTCACCTCGTGCTCTCT
Organism: Colossoma macropomum; assembly: GCF_904425465.1. Classification (NCBI taxonomy): domain Eukaryota; kingdom Metazoa; phylum Chordata; class Actinopteri; order Characiformes; family Serrasalmidae; genus Colossoma; species Colossoma macropomum. The sequence continues at coordinate 15,043,181 of NW_023494800.1, forward strand.
CAGTGGTGTAAGAATCACATGGTGAAAAAAACATCTCTATCCTGAAGTTGCTGTGAGTGCCTTTTTTCTCTTGATCTTCATTCCTTCAGTGATCTTGAGCTCCACCTCTGACTGCAAGCTCCAAATTGTCTCATCTTCAGCAGAATGGTGTGCAGAACTACATAAAAATGTGAGATGGCTAAATAAAAAATGTGTATTTATCTCAAACTTTAGATGAGAATGTTTTTTTTACAGTGATGCACATACAGTATTGCACTGATGCTTGAGGAGGAATTCCACTGAGATTTCAAAATTTCTGCATAACTTAATTATTGAGATGTAAACAAAGTCATCCAGAGTGGTTTGAGAGTGGTTTGATGTGAAATGGTTAATTGTAGAAGATGACTGACTAATTTCTTTATAGTGGTGGTGATAGGACAGTCATGATGTCTACAACACAAATATAACCATTTTATACTATCCCAAACAAACTGTGAATCCACACCTGTCTGAGTTTTATATGCAATGTATACACACATATATTTTGTCTCATATTACACTGCTTATTCCTACCCAACATGAATAGATTTAAAAATACAGGACAAAGCCTTCTCAAAAATACTACAGGGTGTCCCAAAAAAAATGACATCATTTAAGTAACTGCATGTCCTAGGCAAACGAAATTAAATAGGCTTCACATTGAATAATACATTTATTTATCAAAATTCGAACAAGAAATTCAGAGGGATGTAGATTTTATAACCAATTTGACAAAGCTTCACAAATGTAATATCTTCCGATACTGGTGGTCGTCCAGATCCCTTTGCCCTGCACAGACAGCCTTCCTCTTTGAATTTTTTGTCCAAATCTGCTTTCCAGTTGGTGCATTTTTATTGAATTTCAAAAATGCATGCTGCACACTCTTGTTTGACTGTGTTCGAGCATATTCTAATACACAAAATGCCTTTTCATTACTAGTGAATGCCATTCTTCAACCTGAAAAAAAAAAACATTAAAAATTAAACTTTTTTTGTTTTTACACATTTTGTTAAAAATTGAGATCATTTAATGGAGAATTGGCTCCATGGAATTGGAATGTTATGAGACTACGAAATGATGTCAATTTTTTGGGCACGCTGTATATTGTTAGTTATATTGTAAAGGAATATAAATAGGTCTCTCTGCTCTTACCTTGTGTTTTGTATGTGTCTTTTACGCTTCACTAAGCTGCACCTTATGTTTTCTCTCATTGACAAAGTCTCAGCGGCACTGTGTGTAGAAGACCATATAATGAGTGCAGGCCAGGCAGACGTGGTGGCTTCAGCAGAGACAATCACTTCTGAGAGAAAGGCAGTTACTCTGGACTTTCTTGTGTATGGTCGATGGATGCTGTAGATAAAGCTGACAGTAGGTGGTGCTCTGGGATAGGAAACATTTCTGTAACATCAGTAGGAACACAAGAAAATCTTTTTAATCACTCCATATTAACAATGCTGACTGTTTAGCTGTACTATTCTGGCCCTGTTGCTGTCTTTCTGAATACATACTTTTTCTGTGAAATGTTATTTTGTACAGGATTCAGAAAAGCATGTGGAGCAAATCCTTCAAAGATGACACACAATTTCTCACAACCAGGGCTAAAGTAAGCTGACATGTCTTTTACTGGCTTTTATCTTTAAGAACAATACTTGAGTTGATTCTCTTGGATTTCATCTTAGAAGTTGGTTGCATTTTGTGCTAATTGTACTCCAGATAATTCCAAACACTTTTAAAGACTTGAGGTCTGGAGTGACCAGTCCATTGTTCTGAGAATACCGGCAGCTTTGTTTGATTCATGAATTTAATCTTCTCAGTGAGGCTTCTTGGCAGCTACACATCCTTTCAGACTCATAGCTCTGAGTTGTCTTCTCACAATGAAAGGATGGAGAGAAACACCTGAGGAAGATCTGAGGTAAGACTGGAGCTTGATTTTCTCCTCTTTCTCAAAAATGAAAGCTTTAAGTACTGTTTATCTGATAGTGAGCATTTTGGTGGACTACCATGTCTTGCATGTTTCTCCATACTCTTAATAGTTTTCTGACTCCAGTTTTGAAAACTCCTGTTTTTCCACTTATATTTCTTTGACTTTACCCTTCTCCTCAGAAATATCTCCTGAAAAATCAACAACTTGTACTTAATGCCTGTTTTGACTGGAAATTAAATAAATGAGGGGTGGTCTCTGAAATCTACACAGCACTGTATGAAACAATAGTGAATGATGACACCATTTATTTTAATTAGGAGCTTCCAGTAAAAAAGAAATGGTAAGAACATTTCTATGTATTTAAAACAATTTCTTATATAAATAAACATTTTAAGTCCATACAAGTTGTTTGTTTGCTTTTGTCTCAGTGAGGGACTAAAAATACAGCCAGAGTGTAAGTATCCAAAGCTACGGGCTACTATGACATGCTTCTCACAAAAACACTGCTGAGCAAGTTACCTCAGAGTACATAGAGGCTAAGCTAAAGGAAGTGATGAGGACATATGAGTAATTTGCTCAGCTATTGTCTACATAACACCTCGTTTATTATTTAATTGTCTTTTATGAGAAAACCTTTTGTGCCTCCTTATTCTTCTGTGCCAGGAGCTCCTTTGTTATGAAGAGATTTCCAGCTCTTGGTGTTGAAGTACATTCAGAACAAAGATGTTTTCATGAGATATCATAAGGCACACTTGACCCACAGGTTTATCCTGAAATCTCTACTGAAGTGAGATTGAGGAGATCGTGGTTGAGTGGATGAGGGTAAGAGGAGATCAAGACAAGTTTACTCATCACTTTTATTTCTCTCTGCTCTACTTGGAGTCTCTCATCTAACGTGTGTATTGTGTTTGTGCTGCCAGCCAGGATGTTTCAGGATATCCAAATATCAGAAAACTTGAATCAGTCTTTAAAGAAATGCACAAATGCAACAAATTAGCATTGTCAGGTGAGTTTCCACAGCAAATATTCAGCCCTTCTCAACTACAGTCCCAAAAATAAAGGTGCCAAAAAGAGTTATTTCAAGCAATGACACAGAAGAACCATGTTTGATTCCTTAAAGAATCTTTCAGTGAGTGGTTCGTTAGTAAAACATTTTTGTAAGTGAGATGTATGAGTGTAAAGAAGCTTTTGGAGTTCTTTGAAGAACCTGATGTCATGGGAAATGTTTCATACTTCATATTTCAGTTTTCTATCACTGCATAAAAGCAAAAAAGAAGCACAAGTCAGCCTTTTGATAACAGATATTGTGCAATATTGCCCAAGTGGTCATGTAAGCTCATTCAGAATAAAATTTGAATCATTAAGCGCCATTATTATTAAACTGACTAGCAATAAAAGGTGAGTGAGAAATGTAAGTATATTCCTATTCACAATATGTCTTGCTTGAAAACGTAAATTAGGAAAAAATTTAAAATGTACAAATTTTGGGCTTCTGTATGATGTTCTTTGACATATCAGATAAATGCAACAACAGATTAAATGACAGAACTACATACCTGTATGATCTTAAAGGGGTAAACAAGGTGACCCCAAATATTCCCCTTTTGATGCTCTTTGGTCCTCTGCGTGTTCTGCGCTATAAATATTGAAAAGTGCTCAGTAAGCTACTGAAGCCCAGTGAATCTTTAGACTAAAAGTCAAACTTACTGCACATAAGTGTATTTGTGATTAATAGTAAAATCAGTGTTACTTTTGCTTTGCTATACATTTTAATTACATGGCGAGTCACACCATGAATTACATTTGCATTCTATGTTGACACTTTCAAGGCTGCACCGACTTTTTCTGTTTGTCAAGTCAAGAAATGACAAAAATGTGGCAAAAATGTAAGGAAGCGTTTGTCTCTTTGCAAATCAGGACCTCATGCACAATAACTTTTCATCAAATTTGACTCATGATATAAAATTCTTGGACTGTACCTACCAGCACAAACATGTTATTGATTTTAAATGTAGTATCTGCACTTTCAACAGAATTTCTCTGCTTATTACAGTGAGCTGCAAGTGAGATATTGTTAGATGCTTTTGTTATCGCCAGCAATAACTGCTAATGTCGACATCTGACATGTCATCCCCAACTGTTTCACATGTACGGCAGGAGGGCAGTGTGATTTAGAAGTCATTACAGCCTGGTTAGCTGTGCTGTTTGCCTGGAACCAAAGGCCAAGAGAGTATCCAAACTGGCCTGAGGGCTGCTGGACACAGACTCTCTGGGTAAATGGCTTTGTTTTCACCTTTACCAAAGACTCTGATTGTAGGTCGTTAGCTGAATCTTGTATTAATGGTCTTGTATTTGCTTGTTTTCTGGTCTCTTGTAGCCTTTCTCAAAGAACAGCACCTCCTGAAGTGGCAGGTACTGTTCTCTGGGCTGTGGTGGGTTCACCTAACGATGTTACAGAGAGATCAGGAGTTCACTTTAATGTGAAACACCCCACTGTTTGCCTCACATGTTAAATACATATATTTTGACTGCAGAGATGCATACAGTATAAAGATTTAATCGTTACTGTTGTAAGAAAACCTTTAATCACTGACAAGATGGACATTAACTCATTCTTTACAGTCATTTGCCTGGATAGCATGTGAGCTGTACATGAGCCTAGTCTGTAAACTCCAACATGGCTTGGCACATACAGCTGGACCTGATGAGGAAATGGACTGTATTTATCAATAAAATGGTTATGAATACACAGCCTGATGTCCGCGACATTGTTTCATGATAGTTTTGGCAAACTTTAAGGGAAAAATCGTCTCTGAAGAAAACTTAATTTTATGTTTTCCACTATTTTACCATCATCACCATTACATTTAAATCTCAGAAGACACATGTAGGTTCACTGGTTGGTTTTGGATAGTAAATAAAATGACTATATTTGGGTTGTAGACATTGTGACCCCTGGCTTTTATCAACACTACTGTAAACTGAGTCAGTAAGTTTCTCTACAGTAAATTATTTCACATCAAATCACTTTGGATGACTTTGTTTACTCAACAAATAAGTTCTGCAGAAATTTGGAAAAAATGGGTGGAATTCCCTTTTAAGTATCTAACATTGAGTGCCTTTTTTTATTTTTTATTGTTATTATTTTTATTACTAGTAGTAGTAGTATTAGTGTTTCCATATGCACCACGTGCATCTCACAATGTTTGTGAGTTTCTTTCACTGACCACATTTAGTCTTGAGTGCCCAGTTGCACCAGTACTTACTTTTCTACCTCTTGTTCACAACCTTTGATTGATGAAGCTCTGAATTGATCTGGTCAGGGGTTAGGGTCATACCATTTGTCATCTTCTCCCACTGTATATCACTCGACAGGCAGCTCATATGTAGTTGATATGATCATGTGACTTGAGGTTAACATGGTTCAAATGTTCTTGTTCCAGTCAGCACCACCATATGCCCGCTACTTCTGTCGTCCAGAAACTCTGTCATTTCTTTTAAAGAATGATATGTGTGTTTGGTTTAGAGAAGGCCCATGCAGGAGCAAGAGTGCTTTATCATGAGCTGTTTCATACCAGTTTCCACAGAACAGGCCTGTTGGTGTACTGTTATAAATAAAGGAGTCAAAGGGTTCTTTGGAACCTTTTCATGTATAGTTCTTTAAAGAACCAAGAGATGTGCAATTGTGAAGAATCTGAAAGGGTAATTAGTGTTAAACATAACACAGAGGTTCAATGCCATTTTTTAAAGTTATAAGTCAGAACCCAAAACCATTTAGGATGCTTTATTATTGAGAGTGTTTTTAAGAGTGTAGGACAGGGATGGGCTGGAACTGTCAGCCTTTTACTGGAGCTGTCCAGAGTGCTGATTGTGCAAGGGTTTGCTTGACCTACATCTGCTGCAGCAGTAAACTTCAACATAATCCACATACACTGTCGGTTTCACCAAGCAGCAACAAATGAGTGAAGTTGACATCTCCAGAGTGAAGCAATGTCTTAAAAGAACCACTTTGGTGCCCTTAAGAACCTTTCAACAGACAATTCTTTGAAGACTAATTTTTGTGTCTGTGAAGCTGAAGAACTTTTTTGACTTTTAAAGAATCTCCACATAATATAATGTTTTACCCCCCTCAGAACCATTTGTCCACACCAAGAATGATTTAGGATCCTTTATTTTTAGTGCATCTACTGTACACTGTACTGTGCAAAAAAGTTTCTATGAATTTGTAACAATCATGGAACCCTTCTGGTATACAATAGGTTATCCATCATAGAGAAGAACAATTACCGTTTTTTCCTGAATGTAGCATAGTGGAAAAATATAAAACATAAAATGTGGCCTGTGCAAAAATTATTGCACATTTCAACAATATATATACACACATACATACATATACATACATATATATATATATATATATATATATATATATATATATATATATATATATATATACATATATACATATATATTGCTGCTGTCAGAGCAAAACCTTGCATCTCTTTGTATCAACTGTGCAGGACAAAGAAAAAACATTATTTTCTTTCAATGTAAGTCAATGAAACATTTTTTCAAGTAATTTTGGGCCATTTCTTTTGGTGCTTTCATCACGTAATTTACATACAATGTAAAGAACAACAGGCCTTTTCAACATATGTCAAAAACTGAAAAACAAAAACAAAAATGGAGATACAAGGTTATACATACATATGTATATATATATATATATATATATATATATACATGTATATATATATATATATATATATATATATATATATATACATGTATATATATACATATATATGTGTATATACATGTAAATATATACACATAGACATATAGATCATCTCTGTTGGACCAAAACCTTGTATATGTAATTAAATCAAATTAAATTGTACAACGGTCATATTAAAGTGTTATTACTGCATTTGTTATTTTGTTCATTTGTTCTCATTAAAAAAAAATTAACAAGTCATGTTTCATGATTCAGTTCGCTTTATATTTTGTTCTTAAAACGCTTCAAAAACACAATTTCAGAACAAAACTGAAAATTATAGACTACAGTATAACAATATTATAGTCTAAATATATGTTTGTTCTTTCACTGGGTGAGAAGGTGGGGTTAGGGTCACTTTCTGGCAGGCCAAATCAAACATCCTCATGGGCCACACTCTGGGCAGCTGTCTGGAGTCTGGAACTTTTACTTTATGTGGAGGTTCTTTAAACTTGAACTTGACCATTGACCAAAAGCTTCTTCGCACTCATACATGTGATGTACTGAAGAACCATCCATTGAAAGGTTCTGTGTGGCTCTGAAGAACCCTTTCTGGCACCTTTATTTTTCTGTATGTAGATTATTTTTTCCCACAGTGAGCACCTGGACTTTGGGTAAATGTACAGAATGAGGGACTTTGTGAACAGTATCTGCTTACGTTTAGGAGCTTATGTGTATCTCACTGGGTTGGTGAAAGCATATGCGTATGCGTGGGTATCAGTGCATGTGTGTGCCCATCTGCTCTGCACATGCTCAGATGGAGAGGCTCGTAGGCCCCTCCCTGCGCGGGAGTGCTGATCTGCAGGCGGATATAGCAAGCAGTGCGTCGCAGGGAGAGAGAGGTGGAGAGAGAGGGAGAAAGAGAGAAAGGGAGAGGAGACAGAGGAGGCTCGCGGCTGCTGGATCCCCGGAGGAGGAGCGGAGAGAAGACGCCACCGCGGGACTGGAGCTGAGCTCAGGTACCATCGCAGCTCAGGCTGCTGTGCGCGGACGCTCGGCGCTCCACTGCTTTTCCACAGCCAACACTGGAGCGCGCGATCATAAGAACCCTCGGTCTCGTCTGATTAAGATGCACTGATTTACTGTATTTACGGTCAGGCGTCGTGCACGCGGTGATGAGGTTTTGTGCTGAACGTGCAGGTGTCCGAGAGGGAGCTTACAAATGCAGCTGAACGAAACAGTGCAATTGCAAATGCTGTATACAGTGTCTATAGAGCAAGTGATCTTGCAAATAGGCTACAGAGTCACGATGCTCGTAGCTATAGTTACCGCTATTTTGAGCCACTGGAAGACTTGCCACAGTGCAGTGGCCAGTTGCATTAATAAGAGGTGTGTCTGACCAACACCCACGCGCCTTGTAATAAGTTTGACCACCGGTGGACCCAGCCCGTGTACGCTATGTGTGCAAACCGCTGCATTCAGGCTAGCTCAAAATGCTACTGATTTACAAGTGAGGGATCACTGTAGACCTAATGCAGTGTCATATTTACGTTCATATAATCGAAATAACAGAATGAATAACAGAATAATCAGTAATAATTAGTAATACTTTCCTCTTCTTGAAAGCCATAATTCACCTTGTTTTCTTCACGGTTTGCTTTGTCCACAGTGATTTTTGTGCTGTGTATCGGAGGTTCAGGGTCTTCTCTGAGGTGTGGAGGCTGAGGAGTGAGGGCAGGACCCAGGCATGCAGGGCAGATGACATATGCATTCATGCAGTGGCTGCAGTGCCAGGGCTGGGATACCCTGAGCTGGAGTGGGTGGGGGAGGGGAGGGGGAAGTAGAGGGGGGGGTTCTTCCAACATCTTTGCTGCACTCTTTCCTTCTCTCAGCCAACCAGCGCTTCTCTTTCGCTCTCGGTCGCTCTTCTCACTCACTTTCTTTCTTTTTCTTGCTTTCATCCTCTTCCTTGCTCCCCATCTCTCCCCTTCTCTTTTCCCTTCTCTCCACCTGTCATTCCTTCTCTCCATCTTTATTTTTTCTCTCTCGCATTCTCTCTCACACACTCTCTCTCTGCTTTCTTTCCATCTCTGTCTCTCTTCTCTTCATCTCTTTTCTTGCTATCCATCTTTTTTACTCTCTCACTCTTCCTTTGTCTCTATTCCCTCTCCTTTCTTTACATCTCCTTTCTCTCCCTTTCATTCTCTGCTCTCCATCTTTCTTTCTTTCACTCTCTCTCCTTCTTTATCTCTTTCTCTTCTTCTCTCATTTCTGGCTCTCTCTCTTTCTGTCTCTTTCTCTTTACCATTCCTCTTTTCATTCTCATTCTCTTCATTTCGGTGCTCTCTCTCTCTCTCCCTCTCTCTCTCTCTCTGTCTCTCTCTCTCTCTCTGTGTGGCCAGTGTGTTGTGCTGTTAGCAGCCCCTCTGTCCCACAGGATGCTTATTCTTTAACAGAGAGCTCACAATATCCGCTTGGACTGCACACTAATTTGCCAAGCTAAAACACCATTTAGTCCCTCCTTTTATAAAGCCAAGACCTTAGACCACATCAATTTGCCAGTCTGCTTGTAAAGTTTTATGAGGATGTGGTCTATAATTTGGCCTTGAGAGTGTGTGAGTTGAAACAGGGGTAAACGTTTCAGAGCCAGCCAAGATGCTGGCATATCCTGCAGCTGCTTTAACCTCTTAAATGGACAAGGGACCACCGGTGGGCCCAAAGTTTATTTCACTTGCACAAAATTATTTCACTTACATTCCTTCGACTTTCCCCTTCCTTATGAAAGTGAATTTTTATATCTAATGTCCTCAGAAAGATCTCCTGAAGAATAAATAACTTGTGCTTAATGGCCATTTTGACTGGAAATTACGTAAATGAACAGTGGTCTCTGACTTTTCCACAGTACTGCACGTGTATATACAGCTGATAAAATGGCAGAAAAACATCACTAGTTTAACTGTAAAGGAACTAAGGTATTTGCAGACCTTGCAGAAGTGCTTACATTTGGACCTGCTGGAAGGTCCTTATTGTTTAAGAGGTTAAAACATGGCAGGTCAATTTGATGTTTCCACAGTGTGTGTCAGACTGTACAGTATGTAGCCGTCTCTAGTGATATATGTGCTTGTGAGTCTGTGCAAACTGCCTGCTGCTTAAGTACCTGCTGCTTGGCCTTCACTGTTGGTATTAAGGCCTGTGAGTATAATCTCCACCCACGAACTTCAGCGCTCCCTACCTGCCTGCCTGCCACCTGAAAGAGAGAAAGAGAGAGAGAGAGAGAGAGAGAGAGAGAGAGAGAGACGTAAAAAGTGGAGTGGTCTCACTGATGTCACGAGTCAGTCACGAGATGAGGCCAGCACCATCTGCCATGCTGGCTCCCCACTGCACTGCTTTCATTTCCCCAGGTGCTCCAGTCAAGACTGCAATGGAGTCAAAGTCAACCTAGCACTGCTAACAACAAAGCCCCCGCTAACATATGCTTCATAATCCTCTATCAAAAGATTGAGAATCAGCACAATTGAATTTCTGCTGTTCATCTCTATCTTTTTCAGCAAGATACTCCCATTTAAGTGCAGTTTTAACCCCTTAACCCCTTGAAATCCCAGGCTTATTACATACTAAGGCTTATTATTCAGTAACTACAGGGACTTCAGTGCAAACTGGTTGAGCTATTCTTAGGTTATAGATGTGGCTAATAAAACGTTGGTTTTGCATTATATGGGCCCTTTAAACTGGCTGGTTTTGTTACTGTGCCTTTAAAACTAATATACATTAATGCCATTGATTCTGATTGGCTGCACTGTATTGTGTCTAAAAAAACAGACCCGGTTGAAACACTCCTTATAACTTTAGTGTAAGTGGGCGGAGCTAAACTGCTGTAGGCTGAATAGGTGGATTTATGTAACTGCATTGGTTTTCATGACATCACAGAAACAATGAATTCAAAATGGACCTTTTTACAGCTCAGTTTACATATAAATAAGTCTGGGGTTTAAAGTGTTAATTATTTTCTTAAAATGACACCAAAGGCCAAAACAAGCCTTTAACAATATACAATTGATTATCTAACCCTTTAATACAGTTCTTTTTGTAAAAGTTGATTTACACTTGAAGAAATGCTGCTGAATGTAATAACTGAATAATAGGCCTGGAGTTTAAGGGGTTTTAACATTAGCCGGTTTATGAGTTGAGTAAGCTGTGCAACAGAGTATGAAGGGAAAGGCTTTAAAATCATCTCACATTGTACAAAAAAGGCCACATTGAGTGCTGTACTGCGTGTGCCTCCGAAAATACCTCATGAGGAAGATTTGCGGCTGTGGAATGACATCAGTCGGAGATTTTGTCATTAGTGCAGAAGCAGTGGACGCCGAGCTGAAGTCATAATTAATCAGAGCGGAGGTCTGGGAGTGGAGATGAATAATTCACTGCAGCTCCAGCACTTTCTCACAAAGCCCTGAAAGAGCTGTGATTGACAGACTGCCCATGCATTTCACACACCTCAAACACAGCGAGGGAAGCGCAGGGGAATCAGCTCCCCAAAATATCTGGAATTCATTAGGCTTTTGTATAAGCACAGGCCTACTATCTGAAATGGCACTGAACGCTGTCACGATACCAGAACTTTGATTTGATACTGGTACCAAGTAGGGGTGCAATGATTATTCGACTTAGTCGACTAAAATCGACGACCAAATTAGTTGGCAACTAATTTAGTAGTCGATTAGTTGGTGACATCATCACGCGTGTTTCTCGTGCTCAAGAGGAACATTTTGACATTGCCGTTACTGGAGAGTTAACATCAGCGTGATGGCAGCCTCAAGAACAAAATCCAAGAACAAAAGTGTGGGAGCTAAACTCAGAAAAAAACGTTGTCAGTTGTGCTGTTTGTAAAGCTGACTTAGCTGGCACGGGAGCACATCCTCCATGCTGGAGTATCTGAAGAGGAAACTCGTCGGCTCACTCCGTCCTACTTCATGTTCTGAACTGAGCTGTAACATCTTCAGTTTTCGAAATGCATTTTCTCTGGAATCGTTAACGGAGTTGGAACAGAGGAGCAAATAACTATTATTCACAGTGACCCTGTTCACTTTCCAGATAACGTTCACGGTTTTAAACACTGCACGTCGGTGTAACGCCGAGGCCACCGGTGCGGTCAAATTCGGTGAACACAGGAGAGTGTTTACAAACAGCTTACTGTTCTCCGTGAACGTTTAGCTCCACTCGCTAACAGTTTAAGAAAGTATTTCTCCGTGAACACACAGGGTAGCTGGACAAAGGGTTACAGTCGAAATGAAGCGTTTACACAAAATCATTCATTTAACTGTTCTTAGTGAACAAGTTTTCCACAAACATTCGCTAAGAGGAGAGCGAGACTCTCACAGGAGCACTGTTTATTGACTTGATTAAAGGAAAACTGTTTAGTTTTGTTATATTTTCTTGCTGCTACTTTGCACACATTTTGACAGAAAAAAATATATTGGAGTTTTATTTTTTTTTTTATCTTTTGTATTAGCAGGAAAGTTCATTAAAACAGTGAATTCTTGAATGGTATTCATCTTTGTCTTCATTGTTAGCAAATGCATAAAACAACCTCATGCTATTAGCTTTTAAATTTAGCTACATAAAAGTTATTCGGATTTCATAATTCAGATTTCATAATCCGAATAATCGGATTATTCATTTAAAATTAGTCGTTTGTTGCAGCCCTAGTACCAAGTGATACTATGGCATAAAATTAAGAACAACTGTCTGAACACCGAATGAATATTGAACTGAACACAAAAAACACAGGAACATTCAAATGATCACAGCTAAAACAAAAGCCCCATATTCTGCAATTTTCAGCTTATGACATTTGTGTGGATTTATTTACGCAAAATACTCATTTTTACATGACCATTTTGCAACTTCTCTTTATCTACAGGAATAAAAGAGGCTGTTATTGTTACTGTGTCTTTTAGACTGTAATTGATCTGTTCTTATGGCTGCCTTGCACTGTGCCTCATCCAAAACACCAAAAAGCAGTTACATTGCTGTGAGCTGAATAGGGGGGTAGATGTAAATGTGCTGGTTTTCGTGACATCACAAAACCTTGAATTTGAACACTATTCGGATGAGTTAAGTTTTACATGGGGAGGTAATGTTGTGTACTTTTTACTGGTGCTTTTCAGTGATTTTAGTCCTGTCTGATTCTGCCATGTCTGTAAGTTTTATGGACTGTGTGCTCAAGCATCAGTAAAGATTGCAGTGGCTTTGGCCTATACTGGTGCTTTGAACTGACATGATTAATATGTATCAAGTGTTTGCACATGAATAAATTGTGTTACATGACCACAATAATTTAAAGAAAGCAAGTGCGTTAGTGTAATATACTTTCTTTATAGTGTGCAACCACTTGACGCAATAAAATCATGAATCATTTTTTTCAGTGTACTATAAAACAAACAGTATAAATAACCCTAGGTTGTGTTAATCCTGTGCTAATCAAAAAGGTTTTTTATGTGACAGTGTTGACTGCTGACACATTTCATTCACAACAGCTAGATAGACAGTTCAAGTGCAAGAAATCACGATACAGTTAAATGGTTGGATGTTTGGACTACATGTAAGCAGCCTAGTATACTGCGTGTGAAACTTATTTGGAGCGTGTGTGTCGTTTAATTTATTGTTGATTGTGTATTTTGTTAGTTTTGTGAAGCATCTGATGGTAAACCGTCCTTTAGCATGTCGCTATATAAATAAACATGATGATGATGATGATGGAGTGAAGGCAATGCTTAAATCGAGTAGCCCCTCCTGTCTCTGTCATTTCTACAGAAATGTCATATCCTGGGTGAATCGATCATAAACATTACACACATCAAGTGATCAAATTTCATTACCCCACCTCCCTGTGTAAAACTAATTTGAATAGTACTTTTTTTCCCCATACATGAACTGTATGGACTGAGGAGTGAATGGTATGATTTAAAACTACAAATTTTGACATTTAAATTTAACAAAAAGGTGAGGAAACTTTGGTTGTCTGTATATATAGGCCCTTCAACATCTCTGATTTTCTAATTTAGTGTCTCTTTTTTATCAGTTCAAAACTCTTCAGTGCATTGTTGCAAGTATTTTTAGGCAGAACTAAAAAAAAGTATCTAAATAATTTAAACATGACCTCTTTCAACATGTTTTGAAGGGATTAACACTGAGATGCAGAGATAGGCCTACAGTGAAGCCCAACATTCCTCACTCAGTTTAAAACAAATACAGAATGGGTTATACCTTATGTAGATTGTTTCTAGGAGCAGTTTTAGATATGCTAAGGATGTGTTTCAGCCCGTTCATTCAAATTAGCATGTTCTGTTTGATTTGCCAATAGGCAGAAAACAACATCAGCATAGTGTTAGCCTATTCACACAGATTTGTCTTGAAAGTTCAGAGTATTTAGTTGCTGACCATGTTATCCTATTTAAAAGCATTGTGCTTTCAATACAAGACCAATGCAGTAAATACAGTACAGTACAATACAGTAAATGAATTTGCCTTCAGGGAATTGGTTTAGTGAAGTAAAGACTCAGATGAATTGAAGCAGTATATGATGTCGTGTTCCTGCCTGACCTGCATTTTTAAAGCAGAGCACACAGCACAGACACAATATTGCACTGGTGTAATAGTGAAGGATCTGTTGAGCAGGTGCTGTTCCCTCTGCACGGCCTGCCTCTGCCCTGTTGCCCGCCGGCAAGATTGTGCACTCCTAAGACTAACAAGATTAGAGGGCCGTCTTGCTTTATCCCGCCAACATATCTCCCTGGCAACTGGAATTCGTTGCTAGCCACTTATGGCAATGGAAAAAGTCCCCTCTTGTCTCTTCTTCTCTGAAGGTAATGATCAGATCGATGTGTGCAGGGACCGAAAACCACCCCAGTCAAAATTTATAGCATCGCAGGAAGCCAGTGTAGCCAGGCCGACGGAGGCAGGTCAGGGATGTGTGAGGGACCCCATTTGCATGTGTGAGTGTGAACATTTTAAATGTTTACTTTTTTGTTTGCTTGCAAGCCAAAATTCCCCTTTTCTGATTTAAAAGAATATTGTAGCATTTTCAGTCTAATCTCTATCTGCTGCGTCTGTACCATGCTTTCGGTAACCACAGACAATTATTTTGACATTTCCTTGTACTTAGAAAAAGTACAGGCAACCCATTCACTTAAAAAACTTACCCCAAAGCCATAATTTAAAAAATAAAGAGTAATCTATGCTAAATAATAATTGGTAAATATTTTTATGTATTACTCTTCAGCCCAGGAAACTACTAAATATGGCCTAGAAACAATCTAAACATTAAAACTCAATAACAATGGAAAGATTTATGAATATGCATGATTATGCAAGTTGAAAATGCACCCTTGCCTCTGGGTTTCCAAACCCCCCCCCTGCTTTCCTTAGAGTCCTGCATCAATAAGCTTGTTTACACATTGCATAACATGCATTTTCAGTGATCGGATCACGTTCACATTTCATTTGACTGCATGAAGAGCTAAGTGTAAGCACCCCACCCCCAAGATGCATTGTGAGCTTATCACTCAACCCATATTTGGAGGTGGTCAGAGACAGATCTTGACCACATTTAACTCAAGTGTAAACAGAATGCATTTTTGTTATCGCTGTTGTCATTAACAGTTACCTGAGTGGAAATGTTTCCACCAAATGCTGACTAGCAAGTGAGAGAATAAACAAGAAAACGAAAGATGGAGGAAATGTGAGATTGAAGTTAGGCCCAAACCCAGAGCCTTCATGCACACTAGGCCAGTGTATGTGTTGACATGCTTTTTACACAGAAATTATACAATCGGATCTCATCTGGTCACACTGGGGATTCATTTTAGTAAAAAAGTGTAAACAGAATCTTTCCATAGCTTATGCAGATATGAAACGGGCACGAAACACATGTTAATGCAAGGTGTAAACAGGCTCAAAGTCCTTCTCTGCCTGCATGCTGTGCTTTCGGCAGATGGAGAACACAGACTGAGACAATAAGAAGATAAGAACAATAAAAATACATTTATACTGTAACATTAACTATCAGACTTCCATCACCCAATAAATGTTAAACCCTAAAACTGAACAACCTTGCAGTACAGTGGAGCTGATAACGCTTGTGATGAGCTAAAGTAGAACAGGTTAGATTCTGGGGTGTATTTCACAAATCAGGATTTCTCAGTTTAGCCAGATAACTTAAGCCCAGTCAGGCATGTTAAGTAGTGAAAGAGCTGAGGGACATTCCTATTGGACAGTCTTCATCCTTGGGCTTAAGTTATCTGGCTAAACTGAGGAATGCTGCTTTGTAAAATACCCCCCTGTACACTGACACCAGTCACTCAACTTCACTAGTTCTAAACATGCAGATATCAAACTTGTGTTGTGGTGTGAAGCTGTTTAAGTTTGCATACTAAACTAACCTCTAATGAGGTTGTGGGGCAAGAGTAGCTTAGCTACCAACTCTCAGATTTTCTTTAGATCTTGAGATATTTAGAGTCTTCTCTAAACGTGCATCAGTACGCTGTAATTTAATGTATGTTGTGATGAGTGAAGATCCAGCATGCTAAGCTAGCTGCTACTGTTTGGGACGTTTTTGATGTGGAATGTAAATTTGACACCAGTGCAATATTAAATACTGCCATAATTTAGTCATCATAATATCGTCATTGTTTCTGGCTGTTGACCTTAAGGCCCAATCCCATAAGTAAGTGGTAGGGGCAAGGGGTAAAATAGGATTGGGCCTAAATGTGTTTTGAGTCAGCAAATTTTCTGTTTTTTCCTAAGCACAGGGAAATTATTGCCCGTGGTGAACAACATAATCCACAAATACAGCAGGAAGAGATTAGGTTGGAAAATGCTGGTGTTTTTCTTGAATATTTGTATTTAGTGTTGGAGCTGGTTTGCCTTGATCACAGTGACTTTGGCTCAATCCCATTTCTTTTTTTACCCCTACCCCTTGTTTTCGAGTGTCACCCTAACCCCTTGGAACTGAGTTACAAGGGGTAGTGGTTGAAATCTTGCCCTACGAAATGGGTCAACCCTCAAATAAAAAAAAAACAAAAAACAAAACACTGCTTCATTAACAGGCTACTAGTGGTGCTCTGTAGGCGACCTGGCCCGTCTTCAGTGATAGCAGAGAAGGGAAAAGTTCAGCAACCACGCTACTCGGCTTTAGTTACATTTAGGGCATCATATCCTTTCAATGAGGCGGTATAAGACAATTATTTATTATCGCCCACCGCTAATTCTTTGGTGATACGAAGCTGAAGTCAGACATTCACCAGCTTCTTGTTCGTATTTTCCCGTTCCACCTTAAATGGTGCAGCAGTTACATTCTGGCGCTTCAGGCGTCAGCACTGCTGGACTATTTAAGGTGGAACGGGAAAGTTAGCTAGCTAGCTACCGAGACATTAGCATGCTATTAGCGATTTTTATGCTTGTTATGAAAAAACACACTATGAAGACCATACTGCATTGAAACGACATTAAACTAAGAAAATACGAAGGTTATCGCAATTTTTTAACGGAGAAAATACTTAAGTACATTTGTGGGTTTCTTTGGTCGCTCGCGCAGCCATCTTACCGGTTTTTCTTTTTTTTTTCCTCATAACACTCCGTTTGGAGTACGCCTCTGAAAAACCTCCGTTTGGAGGGCCATATAGCCCTAACACTTGGCCCTACCCCTCTGTCTCAACAAAAATTGGGACACCCTAACCCTAGACGTGAACGCGCAAAACAGAGGGCTAAGGGCTAAGTGGTAGGGGCAAGGGGTGAAATGGGATTGGGCCTTTGTGTGTTTCTGTGCGTTTCAGATCCTTTGGACTGTTTGTAGGCAGTATTTCAGTCAGAGCGGCATAGCGGAAACGGGCACAGGCATGTTTGGTATCCTGTCCATATTGATGGCAGGTGTGTGAGTAGGGAGGGAGAGTGTAATAGGGCTGTGACTGAAATCGAACATGAGCAATTTGTCACCGGAGGGGACAGGCTATGAAGAGGCGATAACTCACCCTCAGGTCAGTTAAATGCCAAAGTAGACACTGAATCCGTCATGGTCAGTTTTAATCTCCATAAGCATGAATATGCATTGCCTAATTACAAACATAGCACTGCTTACATATGTGAGTGTGTCTCATTTAGTAGAGAGGATGTATTTACAATGTATAAAAGTCTGTCAGCGAAAAGTGTAATATATTGTTGCTGTTGTGACAGAAGCTCATATTTCAGAAATAGTGGATTAATAATTTGTAAGAGAAGAAAAAAATGTTCTGGACTTTAATGCAAGTAAGTATACTGATTTTATTCCAAAGTTTTTGGAGCATTTCTGTTTGTCCGTTGATCATGAAATGTTCACACAAGGAAAAGGGAAGCAGCTGTATTCAAATACTGTGAAAAAGCAGAAATAAACAGAGTTATGAGGTTTAGATACATCTGTGTGGATATAAAGATCTATCAGCATAAAAGAGTCAAGTGTCATTTTTTAAAATGATACTAGAGTGTTTTGGACATGTTTGCAGTAGCTAATGGTGTATGATAGTATGATGTCATATTCTTCCATGGCTTGAAGACACACAAACCCACAAGATAGTAAACAAAACATCACTTACGTTCTCAGGAGTTATAGCCGTAGGGCCAGAGTCGTTGTAAAATCCAGTTTTTCTTAATTGTACTTTCCCCTTTTGTAGCTGCAGCTTGAAGGATGTTCTCCTCCGTGAAGGCCTTTGAGGGGCAGCAGTACTCCACCCTGAAGAAGCAGTGTTTGCAGAGTGGGACCCTGTTTGAAGACCCTCTGTTCCCCGCTGTAGACGACTCGCTTTTCTACCAGGGCAACCGCATCGGGCGTGTGCACTGGAAAAGACCCAGAGTGAGTCACTCCCAAGAGCCTCTATCAGCCATAGACACTGCTGCTCAAAAGTCTGTGATCACTTGTCAAATTAATAATTTATGTTAATTTATATTAAAAAATAACAGCCAACAAAAATTATTGCTCCTTTTCAGGAATTTTAGTGTCATCCACAGCTCTGTCCATCATTCTAGACACTTCTAACATTAGCCTGCTACAAATTATCTGAAAGTTGTGTTATGGTTGAAAACAATTATTGTTTTTAATGGTGATTTTTAATAGTGATTATTTAATTTTAGCATACAATGATTAAACAAGTTTATTGAAGCCAACGCTTAATAATTGTCTTCCTTTCCCTGACCGCTTGTCTCCTTGACTTCAGATCCTGCTGTGTAGGTTAAATCATCTCATGTAGCATACACAGTAGGTGGGCCATGAGCAATTTATTCCCCTCTCATGGTGTCCTGTAATTCAGCAAGATGTGCAAGAACAGAGGGTTGTTGAAGAATTTTGTTTAAATGAACAAAACTGAGCAAAAACATTGTTTTCTTATACTTTACTTCACGATGTATCAAATTTAACATTGTATTCATTTTAATTCATGCATACACTGTGTAGATACTGGCTGGTTTTGCTTTGATTTTGGATTTCTACTTAGTTTTGATGGACAGTCAGTACTCTGGTGTTTAATGTGAGATGGCTATCTTGGTCAATAATGCTGGGCAGTTTGGGCTCTTACTGTGGTGATGCTGCCTAGCGCACCACCATTTTGAGAAACAGACGTTAATTAGAGAATGTGAAAACCACCGTGAGACTCCAGCCAAGGCGAAAAAGGTGAGCCTGATACTTAAACCTTGAGACTTGACAGCTATGGCCAACTGTTAATGAATATGTTGCTTGCAGGAAGAATTGTTTATTCATTATTATTAATACTAAATTCAGTTTTTTGTTGAACATTGGTTCATTGTAATATTGTTTTTGCTGTTGCCTAAAAACACTCCTTAACTGTCGTGATACACGTGATACACAGCCTCTTATTTTTGGTTGAACATGGTTTACATGGCTGATGGATACATGAGTTCTGCTCTGATCAGTGAAGTAGAATGTGTTATTTGCTACATAAGCATGTTTTTTGATGGTGTAGCTGTCGTTCTTTGGTGAATGAAATTATTTGCTTCCTTTTTAATCAGTTGATGTTGGTCAGGTATGATATGCTATTGATTCTTTTTAGATATGAAGAGCCGCAGGCATAGCAGCAAGTCTAAATGATTGTAGGGCAGCATAGTAGAAAACACATATAGAGACATTTAAAGCCCTGCAGTAAAAAAGAGAGAGACTGTAAATGCAAAACATTCTCCCCTGCCTACAATGCCCAGGGGCAGGCTGAGTGTCAGGCCTGTCCGAGTCAATCTTCCCTCACTCTCACTGCCTCTCTAGCACTTCAGTCCTGGAGCGCTGCCCACCCCCGGAATTTCTCTCACGCACACATGCACACACGCACACACACTCGCTTGCGGGGACCCAGTGGAGTGTTCTGGTCCAGAGCCCCCAAACTGCTCCTTCTGCAGCCCCATCATTATTTATCACCTCTAAAATGGAGCCAGACAGCAAGGCTGAATCTGCCTGCTCTGCAGTACGACAAACCACAAAGTCCAAGTCCTGCAGCTGCACCACAGCACCAAGAGGAATTGCTAAAAGGCAATATTTGGTATGTCCAAAAGTATCCAGACACCCCTTTTAATTAGTGAATTCAGCCACCAATTGCTGACACACCAATTTAATTATGTAAGTCACCATTAATTGTGCAAAACTCCGAGTCCAGTTTTGCCTAATGTAACCACGCCCAAGGCCAGGCGTCAGCTACAAGAGTGTAAAGCCACCCCAGCACTGGGCTGTGGAGCAGTGGGACTGCCTATTCTGGAATACCTTTGGGATGAGTTGGAGTGGCATTTCTGATCAAGGACTGATCATCACTCATCTCACTGATGTGCTTGTGGCAAGAAATCAAACATCTAGCAGAGCCTGTTACTTAAGCAAAGCAAAGATAAACTCCATACTGATACTCTTGATTTCAGAAGAAATGTTGGATGAGCAGAGGTCTACAAACATTTGGACATATAGTGTATGTAGGCCTGTCGCAATCATTGTATGCAACTATTAAAGTACAAGCCTGAAGTGGCCAAATAGGCTGATTTAGCTATCTTACTTAACACTTTCAATACAATAGCTCCCAAATGATGACGCAGCTCAAGCATCAATAAACATTACTCACAATGCCCTCTAGAGGTGTTATAATATGACATCAGAAATTAGAACTGTCATTATTTTCATTAGAACCCATTACGTCTCAGTGAATGCATGTTCTGTTTTCTTTTATTTAAATGTATTTGTCTCCATTCAACTGATGAAAATGCTTCCATTTCACATTCATTTTTGCATAAACATATGATTGTAAAAGCTAGCAACTGTGGGAAATAATTGCAATCAAGTGGTTATGTAATAACAGTAACCTCACTAATGCTCTTATAGCTGAATGAAATCAGAGGTGTTGGATGAGCAGATGTCTACAAACTTTTGGACATATAGTGTACATGTAGTGTTGCACTCATAGAAATAAAGCGCTAAAGTTCTTTGGACTGATGCCATAGAACAAATACTTTTGGTTTCCTAAAGAACTTTTCAGTGGATGATTCTTTAAGAAAGCTGAAACCACTCAGTGGCAAAGTTCTGTAAAATGCTCTAGAGAATCCTTTTTGGCACTTTTATTTTTAAGAATGTAGCAGAAGAAAGGTTAGGTCGTGTTCATAAAGTAGTGGAAATGAAGCTTGTATGGACTGAATGTGTAATCATGGCCTTTTACTCTCTAAATGATTACTCAGTGTTTATTATGATGGGGTGTTTTATAAGGAGTAGGGCTGCGATGTTTGATGAGGTTGGTGCAATTAATTTTTTCCGTGCCCTTTCGGGTGTAGTCCATTTCTGCCTTCTCTATTAATCTCTCTTTCTCTGTCTCCTCACTTTCTCTTTTGGTTTCCTCTCTTTCTCCCTCTCTTTCTGGTTTTCTCTCTTTTCTCTCTGTCTTTCCCTCTGTTTTCTCTGCTCTCTCTCTTGCTCTTTGTTTTCCTCCTTTCATTTTTCTTTTTCTTCCTCTCTCTCTGTCTATATCTGTCTGTCTCTCACAAGTTCTTTCTGTCTCTCTCTCATTCTGTTTGTCTCTTCCTCCCTCTCTCTGTTTCTCTTTCCCTCTCTCCCTCTTTGTTGTTTCTCTGTCTCTCTCTCTCTCTTTCTCTATCTCTCTCTCTCTTTCTGTTTCACTCTCTCTTTCTCTCTCTCTGTCTTTATTTTCCTCTCTTAATCCCGCTGTCTCTCTTTTTTCTCTCTGTTTTCTCTTTTTCTTTTTCTGTTTCCTCACTTTCTCTCTTTTTGCTCTCTCTTTCCCTCTGTTTGCTCTCTCTCTTCCTCTTTGTTTTACTCCTTTTGTTTTTCTTTTTCTCCATTTCTTTCTCTCTGTCTATATCTGTCTCTCTCTCACACTCTCTTTCTGTTTCTCTCTCATTCTGTTTGTCTCTTCCTCCCTTTCTCTGTTTCTCTTTCCCTCTCTCTCCTTCTTTGTTGTTTCTCCATCTCTCTCTCTCTCTCTCTCTCTCTCTCTCTCTCTCTCTCTCACCTCTCACTTTGTTTTTCTCTTCCTCTCTTTTATTCACTGTTTTCTCTCTTACTCTCTCTCTCTCTCTCTCTCTCTCTCTCTGTGTGTCCACTGCTGCAGTTTTGAATCAGTAAAGACATTGATATGTTGTCTCTTGTTTCTGAGGTATTAAAATGAAATGGCTCCACCGACACATCCTCACTCGGCACTTGATATAAAGAGTATCCACAAATCATGCTTAGCACTATTAAGACCCTTCGCCAAACTCATCTCACCCCCACTCATTTGTCTCTGTCATTCTCTGTCTTCAGTGCCCCCCCTCCCCCCCCCAACTGTCATCTGTCTTTCACTTGTCGGCCGCTGCTCCTGTCCTTCCATCTTTCTGTCTGTGTCTGGCTTCTGTGGCTCTTAACTGTTGCCTGTTGATGAAAGAGACTGAGAGCATATGACATGAGGGCCATTTCTCCTGCAGCTCTGCGGCCCTGTGGCCTGCTGCTGGCTGGGGCCTCTGAAGTCAGCTCTAAATGGCTCTTTGATTGGCCAGGCAGTCTGGCTTGGGTCTTAGAAATGGCCTAGCAACAGCTCTAGAAATCCATCAGTTCATCTGCTAATAGAAATCAGAAAAGCCTCTGAAGTGAAGTGGTTTCGCTTGATTGTATGTGTGCATGTGTATGTGAGTATATTGACTTTATAAGGCATCAGTAACTATGTTTGGAATTTGTCATAGAAAGCACACCTTCAGAGGCAGTGATGCTCAAGTATTAGTGCATAAGAATAAACGGTGGTGATTTAGAATGTCAATACAGGGTAGAGGAGAGGGTCAGTGCACATCTATACGGAGTTATTCTGATGTTGAAACTGTTCTGGCAGTTCAAGGGTGGCATAACAACTTAAGCTGGGCTTACATTACACAATTTTAGCCTAATTTGAACCCCAAATTTGCTCCTTCTGACAAAGTTTTGCAGTCTGAAGTGATTTTCCAGGTCAGAAGTTCAACCAGAAGCGATTTACAGCGTGGGTGATCTGGTAGTGTGAAAGGAGAAATGAGTCACTCCTTAGCCTTCAGATTAGCTGGAGTAGGTGTGGCCAATTGTGAACTAGGCTCTCTAGGAGTACTAGGTTGGAGACCACTGCTGTAGTGCGAGATGGTCAGCGGTGTAATTGAACAAGTGACTCAGACAACAGCCAGTGAGAGAGGTAGGAGAGAGAAAAAAAGGGAAGAGACATGCAGACACAGAGGAGTAGATTGTTGAGTTCAGGCAAATAATCATTTTGGCTATACCTCTATACAGGTCCGGTCCAGTTTAGCTTTGTTTGTGGCATGTGGCAGTAGGAGAGATCTGGGATTATGAGCACTTTATAGCCTAAATATATGTGTGTTGTACCCTCTTTTTCCCTTATCCGTTATCTACAGTGCATGTCCTCATGACAAGATGACAGCAAAGTCTGTTAAAAAAGAACGCTAAATTTGTGATGCTCTCTGTTTTTAGAATCTGTTAGGGTTTTGAAAGTTATGTAGTGTATTCCCAAGACACTGTATATTGTTTTTTTCTTCACTGTGTTGCCTGTCTGTACATTTAGAGTGTACATTCTTATTCGTAATAGGTACTTGCACATAAATAATCCACATAAGACATACTCTTATAATATATAGCTATGCGTAGGCACATATACATATGTATACATGTAACTACCTATATGTAATAAGGATTTTCAAATTCAGTATATAACATATATGGGACATATCACTGCTGTCAGAAGAAAACCTTGTATCTCCATTTTTGTCATAATTTGAAAGTGTTGCCCGTTACAATTGTGTAAATTTCATGATGAATGGACCAAAAGAAACAGGCCAAAGCGACTTGGAAAAAATTCTGGTTCCATTGACTTACATTAAAAATATAGTAGGTTTTTTTCTTCTACTGTAAAGTTACTATTTTGGAGATACAAGGTATTCTTCCGACACCAGCGATATTCTTATTACATACAGTTGTATCCAAAAGTTTGGGCATGCCTGGTCAAAGGAGTGCATTTCTGCACTTTTTCATCCAACATTACTGTATATTTACTGAAATATTTTGGGAAAAGTAAAAAAAAATGTGGCATGTACAAAAGTTTTGGCATATTTAATTTGTTACATTTTTTTCCAATATGCTAAATTCAGCAAATAAATAGAAACTGTGCTCTTAAATCTTCAGAAATTTTACATAATTAAATTTGTTCACTGTAGAGAATTTGTTAACCTATTTTCACATAGAAAATCAGTAAAGTATGTAATTTGTCCAGGAGTGTTCAAACTTTTGCATACATATATACTTTTGCGGCAACTACTAAAGAGTGAAGCTGAAGGGGCAGTGCCCCTCTGATCCTAGCACAAAACTTAAGAGAAATTCATGATAATGAAACTGCATAGAACAAAATAGCTGCTGAACAGTTAGGGATAGCTACAGCAACCAGAAAACTGTGCTGTTTTCTGTATATGCATATTGGAATAGCTGGTTCCTCTGTTTGGTCATAGTCGAAGTTGGTCTTCTACAACAGGTCAATACTCCAAGCACACTGGTATAGCATGAGTTTTAGCTGACTTTGTGTTTTTATTGTGTTTTATATTAGAATTTTGTTCAGTTGAATGGATTCAGAGCACGCTTCTCAAGAACACAGGGCTTTTTTAATTGATTTCTCCATATTGGCTATGTCATATGCTCATTTTACAAGAGTCGGCAGTAGTAGAAAGAAATCATGTTGTCCACTTTGTTCTCTCTTTTTTTTTCGTTCATAGTTTATAAGCACTTTGTTAGTAAATTACAGAAACTAATCAAAGAATTCTGAAATTTACATTGAATCACTTTATTAGCTGATGGAGTTTTGATTCCCTCTGCTATGGCAATAATTACCTTTTTTCTTGTCACTGTAGTTGATCCCTAATGCTGTCAAATATTAAAGTCCCCTTTGTACCTGCAGCTGAACTAAAATGATGCTGTTTATTAGCGCAAAGACGCACAGTGCGCAATCTGGCTGCAAGATAAATCTGAACTAACTTATCTAACTTTTAATAATGTCAATAGAATTATAAAAGTGTATGCTAACAAGAACAAAATAAATTGTTAATATATTTGCCCACAATTCTCCACCAAAATGGATTTTTTTTTCGTTGGACTTGGACATAAGCTCAAAAATGTTTAACCCATATGGGATATATGTGTATGACCTCATGTCCTGATGGTGTTAAAAAGCAAACACAAACCTGGTGTGTGACTATGTGTTGGTTGTCATGATGGGTTTCCATTTACTGCATTTTTTTTTACTACCTGCCTCTCTAGCTTTCTGAAGGAGAGCACTCACAACCACCTTCTCCCACACACATACACACATACACACCCACACATATGAGTCTTTAAAACTGCCCAGCCCCAGGGGAAGGTTGTCCCTTGAATGCCATTTTAGGCTGTGATTAAAAATGTGTGTTCACAGAGGTGGCTGTTCCGCTGAGCTAGTAGGCCTACATGACTGACCTTGAGTCGGCTCAACACCCCCCACATTTATCTCACATACATCCTTATCCACTTTCACGCACACATACACACATACCCAACCACAGCCTGCTTTATATTTCTATACATAAACCCCCTACCAAACCACTACAAATACTTGTATAAAGTTAAATGCAGATCTAAAGCCTCAGTTCCAGTAGACAATGAATGTATAAATATGACCTACCTGCATTTCGTTCCTTTAATCTAGTGGTCAGAATAACTGAGAATGATGTTAGGAGTGTCTTTGTCATCTTACAGGGTGTGTCGTTGTACTGGGAGTGGTGGGCTGCATTTAATGATGTGGCAGAGAAGCAATTACTGCATTGCTTCTTTTTTTCTCTTTCACTCAGTCTCTCTCACTCTCTCTCTCATTCATTCTTATTATCTCCTCAATCGGTATCTGAAATACAAGTGCACTATTGATCGCTAATTCAATGTGAAAGCACTTGAAGTGCTCTGATTTGTTTTTATTACATTGCGGCTGACTTGATCAGATGTGAGAAAGTCCAAAGAACTGACAGAGCTTAAAAAATGCTCAAGTTCATCTCTATTAGTTGTGTAATGATACACATATTTTTAGGTTTGATACGATTTTGGATTTTGGGCACCTCTAAAGTCATAATTTAACCTCTAAATGCCGGCAGGCCTAAAGTTTTATTACACACGTCTGTAGTATGTAATAGGCCTGGGATTTTAAGGGTGTTAAACCATAAAACAATAACCTATGTTGAATAATAAATTGTTAAATACCTTTATGCTTTATTATTATTCGTATTAACACTCTGTGTTTGAGCAGATTGAGAGGATGAGATCAAAAGCAGTTCATTAATAAAAATAATCTCATTGTAAAAATGAATAAGACCTGTGTTATGGTGTGTGAAGCTGTTTTAGCTTGCTTGCTAAGCTAACGCTAGCCTTGAGTGCTAGTGTGGACATAGTGGTGGAGTAAAAGTTGCTTAGCTAACAGCTCCATACACTACAACCTATGTTCATTCATTGAGATTTGAGTTGTTGTCCTCTAAACTCAATTTGCAATATGCCCAAATTAGCTTTTAGTGTGCTAAGCTACCAACACATTTGTACAGTATATCACTGGCTTTTCTTCTTATTCTTATTAAACGCCAGTTTAACCTCTTATTCTCCAGGGTATTTTTTGGTTGTCCATCTGAATTTACATGACCAAATCATAAGGCAAATTATTCAGTAAATGCATGAAATAAATGTAAATTTTAATTTTGTTTATTTTTTTTGTAAAAGCTCCCCTCAAATTAACAGAAAATGTTTCATGATCATACACATATTGCTATATGCTTACAATTTACTGCTGAAAGCCAAAAATCTTAGACGTTCTTTGTATTATTTTATAAAAATTATTTTTACAGAGCAGATCACTGAAGAGACGCCATCTGTTTATAGTTTATAGCCCAGATTTGTGGAAAAATGGGTTGACTTTCAATAGATAAAAAAAATTGTGAGTTCAGCTTCTATTATAAGGGTTTAAAATTACATTACCCATCTATTTGACTGGAAAGAGACAGTTACAGCTCTCATATGACACCCACTTTTTGAATGTAGCTTATGAAATATGAAAGTTATGAAGAATATGACCACCGGTGGTCTCAAGGTTTTGAAGAGGTTAATAGATGAATGTGGAATATAAATTTGGAACTGTAACAATTGCTAAATGCTGCTATCTTTTATCTGTTTAGACGACTGCTAACTGCACAGGTACTGCTAACAACTCAGGACTCTTAACATTGTTAGCTACGTTAGTGCAGGCGTAGGTTCAGACTTAGCACATACTTACTACATGCTACATAGTGAATGAAAGAAATTGGAAGATGCTTAGGAGTAGGGGTGCGGGAAAAAATCGATTCTTAGATGCATCACGATGCGGACATGAACGATTCTGAATCGATTAACAAATTTAAAAAATCAATTTTCTAAATATTTAATTTATAACGTAATGTTGACGGAGCGCAAAAGGCGGAACTTGGAAGTGCGGGAGTGCAGCGCCCGGACAGTCTGTGGCGGCACATAACAAAAACACTACTGGATGAGCGAGAAATCCGACCGGCTCCCTCTGCGTTAAAAGCCAGGTTAGGTCAGGAGTCACAACCCAAATGATAAGAAGAGCCATTTTGTCCTTTCAACAAAAATCAAACCAGCTTGGGAGCCACAGCATCTAATGTCCAGTATGTCTCAGTATGTGATAATGTCCTAGTATAGACTAAACAATATAAACGAGAGCGCACTTACTTTGCTCTGCTTCAAGCTTTAGCCGCTTTCCTCCCCTTTCCCTCAGGAAACTTTTATTCAAAACTAGAGCAGCTTATTGTAAAATGTCTCTCAGCATTCGACTGTTTTACGAGGCTGAAGTCGCTTCTAATTCTCCAGCTTCTTGTTTGAATTTTCCCATTCCACCTTAAATTCTGACTGAGTAGTAAAAGTACCAAGTCACTTTAAATAACAACACTGAGTCACTTAGTCACTTTAAAATGTATATTGTCTCTATATTCAGTGTATATTCTGTGTATATTTTGTGTATATTTAATATATTTCAGTTGGTTTTTCTTGTATTTTTATTTTTACTTATTTACTTTCTGTAGAGTTATTAGCTGAGCCTCAACACAAGCATTTCAATGCATAAATGTCCTGACATGTTGTGCAAATGACAAATAAACTTGAAACTTGAACTCGAAACTTGAGCTCACACAGTGAGAAAATATAAATGCTGTATAGAAAAAAAAAGATGCATCGAGAGGCATCGATAATCGTTTTACAATCGCATCGCAGCCCTCTGAATCGTAATCGAATCGAATTGTGTGGTGCCTAGAGATTCCCACCCCTACTTAGGAGTGTATCTGCAACATAGTTAAAACATTTTGACAGTTTTTGAATGTTCATTTTTCAGTTTTTTGATGCTGTACTGAAACTGTTACATATTTAATCTCTATCATGTATTTAAACTCAATCAATAAGACTAAAATCTGTTTGACATCTGGCCAGCGGATGAACTGGACAGGTGTTTCTGAAGCACTTGACATTTTGTCGTCTGTTGCTTGCAGCCAGCACTGAATCACTGCGTTAAAGATTTTATTTATATTCTTGTCCCCTGTGAACATTGACTCAGCCTCCATGCAAACACAAACAAGACAGCAGTGCTATCATGTCTGGACAAGGGACAGCTAGATAGAAAATCACTCATACAGTGGGAACATACAGCTGTATGAATGTGTGAGTAGACAAAATGGAAAGACAGCACACGGAAAGGCCGCAGTCTCGTGCTGTGTTGGGTTTGTGAGTGGCAGAAAATAGAGGTGTATGTTTTCCAGTGCGTGTACGTGCGTCCACGCGTTTGAGACATCACCACACTTCATCTTCCCACCCTGCGGGAGCGCAATAAAATATATCCTGCCTGTGATGTCCGTGAGTTGTTGAGAGAAGTTGTTGAAACCAATACAGAACCACCTGCTGAGGGCTGGCAAGCTGTTCAGGCAGCAAAGAGAATGGGAAGCTGTGTGTGTGTGTGTGTGTGTGTGTATGTGTGTGTGTGTGTGTTTAGTTTGTGTGTGGGTGCTAGATAGCAACTCCACCATTTTCTAACCTAATCTGCCATCACTGTACCATACAATTGACCATTTGCAAAATAATGAATGACACCAACATCTCTAAGCACTTATTCCTTTGTCAAGTAAAGGAAAAGTAATGACAAAACTCACCCGAACAAACCTGTAGTGAGAACGGCAATGGCAGTAAATTCGAATTATTAGGATAAGAGACATGAAAGTATGTTACTGTAGAATTCTGACTAAGAAAAATTCAGCTGATAAGGTTTTAGATTGAACTCTGTGGAAGACCACAAACATGGTTCAGTGTAAATACTATTAGCAGGTTCTGAGGTAGGATAAACTTTATCTAGTTTACTGTATTTGCTTAGACATATTTTAATGTCATGTCTGGCTATAAATGTCTTTACAGAACAATGCTAAGAGGAGTTCAGTGTTAGCTTTAATGTTAGCTTTAACTCATCTGAAGGGGCAGCTTCAGTCGTTAAACCCCCTCATTATCAGACATGAAAACTTACATCTGCACTAGATGTGCATGTCTGCACTGAACATCTTGTGAAGCCCGTTTATTTTTGAATAATAAAATGTTTCAAATATACTCATCTCTGTACTATGTTTTCATTTGTGCTACTGAACTTTTTAGTCTTTTAGTGATGGATGCTACCTGGTCACCTGAGTTGGAAAGTTGATGGACATAGCAATACTAACTTATAATAATTTTGCAAAATTATTATTCAGTTCATTTCCCAGTACTTAGTAAAATTGTTTTTAGTTCAGCCCGATCCTGCCATCGTCCTACCCTACATATTTTGGTGCTTTTTTATGGATTTTTTCCTTGCCACTGTTGCCATTGACTTGCTCATGAGGGCTTAGACCCGGATTTTTCTGTAAAGCTGCTTTGTGACACCTGTTGTAAAAAGCGCTATATAAATAAACTTCAACTTGACTTGACTTTCCGTGCTGTAAAAGCTAATTAACAAATTACTAAGGTTTAAGTGGGGTTGTAAAAGTCAGAACACTAAAACCGTGCAAAGCAGAGATGATCTAGAACCACAGTTAGGGAACCACTGAATTAAATAGTCTATAATCTCCATTCTTTATGCCCTGAAATGGACTGGCGACCTGTGCGGGGTGTTTCCTGCCTTCCGCCCAATGATAGCTGGGATAGGCTCCAGCGCCCCACCGCGACCCAGAAGGAAGTCGTTTGGATGATGTGCATGTGTGTGTGTGTGTGTATGTGTGTGTATTCTTTATCTTGTAGAATTAAACCTTTAAGGTCAAAATACATAAATAATATCTATTCTGATTGGCTGTCCCTTTCACAAGTCAGAAATAAACAGGGACAGCACATCATTTTCACCTATTTATTTCACTCTAGTTACTCTGCTAAAGGCAGTCTGTAGGAACAACACTTCTTATCATTTCAGCGTGAATGGACAGGGTTACACTGCTGTAGGCTGAACTGGTGGGTCATATATTAATGTGTTCATGAATTTAAGTTTATTGAACAATACATTGTAAAAGTTTAGCAGTATTTGTGAAGTACATTAAATGCTTCAATTTCGTAAAAGTGTGGAAATTGAGATTTTATCTGATACAGCCTTTAAATCAAGCATGAAGTTCACTGTGCTCTACATATTTAAACATGGTGAAACTTGCTGGTGCATTGTGAAAAAAGGCCCATAAGGCAGCAGTTCAGACTCCACTGTAAATGCTTAATCTTTTTCCTGCACTCGTTTGTAGAGTCTCATGGGGGTGAGTGGTGAGAGTAAATGAGCTGTAGCCTGTGAGTGCACACACTCTCCCACACAAACGCACACACCGAGCGTTGCTCTGCTTCCCCTCTCTGTAGCACTCTGACTGGGCTTGGCTCTTGCCTGCTGTCTTCTCGGCTCCTTTAACATCTCTGTTCCTCTGTTTCTCTGTCCCTCTTGGCCTGAGACAGTTCCTGTGGTCAGTGCAGAGGTATGCTGTGCTCTGTCCGAAGTGACGAGAGTCCACTGACATATCGAGGCTGACTGGGTCACGCCGCCTTGTCCAAATTCATAATGCTTATGAAATTAATTAAGGGGTCTGTGCTGTGTCTCAGCCTGAAAGGCTCTTAGCAAATATGTGCCTCAGTTTGCTGCCCGTTTCTTTGGCTGTATGGCAGTAGGGAAAAAATACAAGTATTGGGATTATACTGCTACTATTAATGGTATTGTGAAAAATGTATGTCATGGTAATCATATGTCATATAATTTCTGATGGTTTCAGTATATATGTATCATGGTGTGTGTGTGTGTGTGTGTGTGTGTGTGTATATATATATATAATATGTATGTAACCATTTCACAAAAAAAATTGGGACGCTTGCAGTAATAACTGAAAACAGAAAATATAGTCCTTAATTGAACCAAAACTCAGTTGATTCTCTGAGCCAGAAGAGAGAATTGGGTCCTCTTTAAAGTCTGCTTACACTGTGAACTTGCATTTTCAGCTGCGTCCCTTTCAGGTTGATGTTAACAGAACTGCACTGTTTAAAAAGCTTTTTCCAACTTAATGAGAACATTCTCAAGATCGCAAGATTGTCAAGTACACTCCAGGGTTGTAATGTTCCTCTCAACTTACTTAAAAAATGGAGTTAGAGGCGGGCAGAATATATGATCGTATCATGACGTCACAGTGTACTTTTTGGAGTGTATTGTGGATATTGTCAGTACATAGAAATCACTGATCAACTACATGTTTCAGTGCAAAGAGAGCTTCATAGGCCCCTTAAATTGCCAAGACCTGCCAGCAGGTCCAATGTCTTATCACACACTTCTATAACTTAAGAAAAACTAATCACATTTGTACTGTAGTCCATATAGTTACTAAATAATAAGGCTTAGAATGTAATAAGTCTGCCATTTTAAGGTGTTAACTGGGTTTACTGTAACTCTGTGTGTAAAATGTTGAACAAAATTCATTATACTCAGTGTTAGACATTATTTATTAAATATTACAATACATATCATTGGAAAATGCCCCTGTAGTGCCATATTTAAAAATACTATCAAACACATGATGTTATACTTTTCTTGTTATTTGAAGGCACACAGCAGGTAGACAGTGGTATTGTTGATGTGTTCCTCTAAGCAGCAATGGTTTGTGTACACAAAGTGTATTTGTGATGTTTTGGTGCATTTTTAAAAAACAAGATGTGAAAGTAGTCTTCTTTACTTTCTTGATAGCTGTTGAAAAGTCAGAACTGGTTATGAGGCTAGTGATTGCCTACAGGAGAAGAAGAGAGGAAAATGAGCAGACAAGAACAGTTTCAGCTGAGCTGTAGCCTGTAAATGTCTACTGAGTGTGGACTCCAGCCTGTAGCCACCATCTATTTTCATTCTTGTGCCTCCCTCCTTCATGTGAGAGGAGCTTTGTGGTCTCTATCTCAGTATGTCCATGGACATCCATTTCATGTTCCTTTCCTTCCTTTTATTGTCCTTTTAATCCACAAGAATCCTGGTCTTTGTCAGGTTCTTACCACTCCCTTGTGTTTATCCATGTGAGTTTATTCCTCATTCTTTGTGAGTCCTGCCTACTCGCCCTCTGTTTTCCTAACTGGTCTCTCCTGTTGGTTTCTGTTTCTCTCCACCAGGAGCTGTGTGATGACCCTCACTTGTTTGTGGATGGGATCAGTGCCCATGACCTGCACCAAGGGCAGCTGGGAAACTGCTGGTTTGTGGCAGCGTGCTCCAGTCTGGCCTCGCGGGAGTCTCTCTGGCAGAAGGTAAGTTTGTGTCTCTTCTTATGTTTTAATCGTGAAGCACTAGCTTTGCACGATGTGACCATAGATTTAAATATGTCAGTCTCTGTGTTGAATTCTTTATGATTACAATAAGTACATACCATCATTAATGCAGTAAAAAGTGACAAGTAGTTGAGATGTTACAAGCTAGTTTGAAGAATAAAAATTTGGTTCCAGGCTTCTTCTGGACACCCTCATCATCACCATCACACAGATTTATTAAATTCCATCACCGGCACACTTGATTAGCTAAACTAGGTATTGGATGATAATTACAAATATTACTGTGCTTCCTCAAGGAGAGGTTTGGAAATGGTTAAATAAGAACACTGACGTACATAAAATCACTACTAATTGCATTAAGGTCATTAGCATTAATTCTAATATTAGTGTTTTTATGAGCAAATAAATGCTTACTGTCTAAGTAAAACCTTGTTAAATATTTCAGGAATTTTGCACAGTATTGTACATAATTGGCATGAATGTATTATTCTGCCCATACTGTTGCATGAAAAGACTTTACTTGACTTCTTCTCCTTTATAACTGGTTTAATACTGCATTGATTTGAATGTAACCAGTCAGGGTGCTCTCTGCAGGCAGTGACAAACTGTAGGAGCCAGATGAATGAAATTAACATTAAATCGGTATACCAACAAATAGAAACAAATTTGGGGCAAAAGAGAAAATCAAAAAGTTCAGAAAGCCATAGTGATGATAATAAACATAGTTCTTTACCACCAAAACATTCTACAGGGGTACACATTAACACCGACAGTGTGTGCATACATCTGATTCTGAGAGTTGAGATGGTAAATACCAAATGACTCTTGATTTTTTTTCAGCAGTATATATGTAAATATACACACATGCTTGTGCCTCTATCTTGCTGTGATGTGTGCTGCATTTTCTCCCATGCTCGTGGCCCAGAAATGTGTTTAGGCTTGTGTGCAAATGTAATAATACACAGGCAGAATGCATCTGATGCACCAAACTGATGCAAAGGACTGTGCTCATCAGGCCCACTGAGTCATTTTGATAGCAACAGGCTAGAGTCAATACACTAGACTGTTATTAAACAAAATAAAGAATTAAGATGCTGGTGCTTGGCCCTATAGTCCTATAGTCCTATAGATTAGGGATATGAACACTGGACTGTAAGAAAGAAGATGGTGGTACTGTAAGTACTAATAGCATTTTCTTCGCTAAGAGAAGTTGTTACAAAGATGCATCAGTCATCTGTTGCATGATATTCAAACTACATGACATGACTGAATGTGATTTGTGTTCATGTTTAAGAAAATTAAGTGTACACCCTGTGTATAATGAGTTTGTCCTCTCTACTCCATTAGCAAACTATTCTCTGAGTGTATTTTCCAAGGAGCTGATAATCATTCATAGAAGACTATTGGAGCCCTCTAGCTCTTCATCCTCCCCCAGGGAGTGAGAAGCTTCCCACTGCCAGTGGTGCATTTCCTTTTCTCTACAAACCCACGCAGACCCGGTCAGGCCGTCTCTCAGGGCTTCCCTGTAGTGCTGCTGCTGCTGCTGCTGCTGCTCTGCTCCCCCTGCAGTTTGTTTTCCTGACAGGGTCAGGCATTGATAAATGGGGGACAATGTGCCACTGTCCATGACCTCGTGTCTCTTCTCTCCTCAGAGTTTGCCTGAAAAGAATGATACTTTAATACATATTGCACAGAGGAATTTTCACAAAAGAATATCTTAGAACACTTATATCACTAATTCAATAAACCAGATGATTACCTCTATCTTGATTCAGTGTCCAAAGTGTCCAGAGCTGGATAGAGTTGCTGCACTGGAAAAAGTACAACTGCCTATAGTACAACTGCACCCTCAGTACCATGTTAAAATATTTCATATATTACTTGAAGCAATCAACCAGAGCAGAGCTTAAAAAAACTGCAAACACAGAAAGAAAAGGTTTGGTCAACCATGCTCTCTGTCACTTACTTACTCAAAGACCTCTAACTCTATGGAGCACTCAATGGCCTCTGCACTGCAGCCCTCTGCAAAAGTAAATATGACGTACATGATTTAGCCATTGCAGCTATCATCTCTCCAGACACCTGTCAGCCTTGTATCACTGAATGGGTTTATCCACACCGTCCAGGAGCTGGTGCCTCATCAAGAGTGTGAGCTCTGGTGTCCAGAGCTGGGAGACACCCCTTGTCAGTCAATCGAGGGGGGGGTGTCCATTCCAGTAGATGAAGTGCAAGGCCTGCTGGGAGGAATCCAGGCAGTAGACATCCTTCTTGGGTTGCAAGTGATGCACTCTGTGCTGCCTCTTTTGGCCACAGTATTGCAAAGACTGCACATCACCTCTGTCAGCTCTGGGTCAGAATGGACTGTCAGCTCAAGTCATGGTGGGAGGAGGGGCTACTTCTTTTTTGGGTGCCAAAAATATGGTTAATTGAGTTGCCGCAGTAACAGTAACTGGTGATTGTAAGTGGTGATTGTAAGAACACATAAAAAAAAACTTTAAAAAGTAAAAAAAAAAGAAGCCCAAAACATTATTCATTTATTCATATGTTGTAAACCATAACAAGGCAGCAATATTCCCATTTGTAAACATAACTGGCCTTTTAGACAATGGGTGACGTGATATTGTAGATGAACGTCCCTTTTTTAGGACCTAACATAGATCAGATTGCTTTAGAAATGCAGCTGTGCTCATTAAATGCACTCTACGTTGTAGGCAGATATCACGCCTGTACAAAGAGCTTGTGTGACATTTACAATTCCGTTCTTTCGTTCTAGATTAATTGCACCATTTAGCCTAATTAAAGATGACAGTACACCATAACCAAAACTTTCACTGAACTGCACTTGATTATGTTGTGTTATTTGACGAAGATTAAGACTCATCTTGCGTAGTGTCACTGTGTTTTCTCCTGCATCAACTTCAGTGTAAGGGACAATTGGAAAATCACAGTGCAAAGATGTAAAGGAAAGGAAAAAACTGTTACCAGCACAGATCTACATGAATGTGAGGCACCAAAAGCTGTTTGAGTGCTAGTAGCGCCCCCTTGTGGAGAATCCTCAGCCAGCGTGAGGGTGTGAGTGACTGGGCCCAAATCAGCTGCAAATCGTAGACATTTTGCCCATGTTTTAGACACAAAACTGGAACACAAGCTTAAACACGCAGTTTATAGGCCATGTTTATGTTCGCTTCTCTTTATCATGCGTGTGTATTTGAGAAAGAGCTGTGCAAAACGTGGGAGGATCGTGCAAAATGTCTGTGGAGATATTACACATATATTACACACTTATTACATATTCTGCTCAATTTCTTAGAGTTTGAGCAACTAGCAGCAGCTGGTTTTGCATGGATTTGCATACACTGCATACTTTAAAACCAGGTGGAAATTTGCATCAAATATGTTAATAGATCAACAATGGCAGCAAATACAGTGGTTAGGCAGAGACACAAGCCTCAAACAGGTGCTGAAAGAATGTCTGCCATCAACTGACCAGGACCTGATGTAGCTTATTTCATTGTGCCTTGTAAACCCTGTGCATCATGAGTAAGCTGTTAGTGGGCATGGCTATGCACAGTTTGTGTAGTAAGCTGCTGTCTTAGAAAATCAGTGGTTAAATTCAGGTGCATTGAGCTGCATATTGTGGGCACATCAAGGTGCACTTTATTTGCGCTTGTGAGTACATCTGGCCATCTCTCTTCTCTAAGGACTGAATTGTGACTTCAGTTCACTTTGGAAAATGTCCAGTTCTGTGTGTTTTATCCACCTGCTGCTCCATTGTCTTCAGCACTCCAATCTGCTCACACACTATAAAGCAAATTGTGCCACAGTGGGGGTTCCTGTCATGAGGACTTGTTGCTCAAGGCAACCGCAATGCTGTGATGTTTGGAGTTCCTCTGGGAATATGGAACAGCAGCCTTTGCTGTGTGACTATTCTGTCAGTACCTGTTGCGTGGTGAACATTGATATGGATGGCATTGGTATTCTTGGTGTACGAGGACCAGCATTATAATGTGTAGAGGAAAGGTACCAGCAGTGGTAGAGCTCTGCTTCTTTTGATAAGAGAAAAAATGTCAAACGTAGTCACTATCAGGGCATGTACTTCAGCAGAGGTAATAGACCTGCTGTTCTCTGAACAATTACCTCAGAACTGTGCTTGAAATCCAATCTCTGTGCTGTCTCTTAGGAGCTCCATGGCGATGAAAGAGAGTCACTTCTCCTCCATGGCTTCTAAATCATTCTGAAGCCTCTCCAGCAGGAGCTGTTATCATTCTGCAAATTGCTGCCCGTCCTGCTGGGATGAGGGCTTCTGTGTCGCCGGCCCTGATCCTCACAGCAGCTCATGCTAAATATGCGAAAGTGGTCATCAGAGCAAAGTTAAACTGGAAACCTTGATTGGCAAGGCTCCTCCCCACAGGAAGTCGTTCTTCAGCCCACTTGCCTGTGTGGAACTCTTAAAGCCAAATCACATGGCAGGCCATGATTAAGCAGCAAATGCTGACGCAGAGCCAAACATCACCCCTGTTCCATTTTTGGAAGGCATCGGAGACAATTATTTGAGTTCTGAGAGTCATAAATACACATTAGGCAATTCATAGTGATTAATTAACTTGGTCTTTTATTCAGGATGTGAGCTCAGGCTGACAGGGCATGTATGGGGCGTAATTATACGCTTCGTGTTATAAATCACACAGTTCTGGATCTAAAACCATTAGAAAATACTCGATGTCCACATGCATATGACTGCGCACATCTGTATTATGCCCAGGCGATATCTAAAAATAATCAGCACAATATTTTCTTGTCTAAAAGTGGGATTAATGGTTATATCACCCCTCCAGCCCCCCACAAACACATGCATGGTCAACTGCAGCTTAGACCTATGTTATCTTTAGCTTATATGGTTTTTAGCTTCGATAATATTAGATGATATAATACTGTTTCACCGCTCATTTGAAACACAAGCATTTGTGAGCTTTCTTCTCTTAAAAAAGATGCTCAAAAAATGATTTGCATGCTAATAGCGGCATCTATTGAAGAAGCTTCAGACTGCTAAACATGAACAAGTGAGTGAGTTCCAAAGCCACATCCATGTGCTTTTCATAGTTTAAATAATGAAGTGTTTTCTGTTGTTATATGCCTGTGAGAAACAATGAAGTATTGTATTTGAACAATTTTACAACTTATCTGAACCATCATGACACTCAAGAAAAATGTACATTAATTAAAATTGTCCTCAGATGTTGTGTCACACTCTAGAAAACCTGCCACAGAGACAGTAGGGCATTTGCACAAGGGGATAAAACATTACATGTGCATGTGAAGGGTTTCTTTGCAAAGTGCATTACAGGCCATTTTCGAAAATTTGAATTTTGAAAATATGTTGTTGGGAGCAGGCTTTACACATTCAAGAAATATCAAGGCTATATTATTAAAGCTCTTAGTAAAGCTCTTTATATCCAAAATTTATGTCCAAAGGGGGTTTAGGCACTCTGTTTCACATTGTAACAACACCCCTTAACCATGGTTAAATCACTGTAATGTACTGATGTCTTTATTCTCCATTTTTTCATCTTCAGGTTATCCCAGACTGGAGGGAGCAGGAATGGGATCCAGAGAAACCTGATTCATATGCAGGAATCTTCCACTTCCGCTTCTGGCGCTTTGGAGAGTGGGTGGATGTGGTAATCGATGACCGCTTGCCCACAGTAGACAACCAGCTAGTGTATTGCCACTCAAATGACAGCAATGAGTTCTGGAGTGCCCTGGTGGAGAAGGCTTATGCCAAGTAAGCACTTAGGTTAAAAAAATACATTTTGTGATTCAAAACTTCAAAACTGTCAGTACACCGAGGATGGCCTCAGGGGAAAACACATCCACGGAAAGCATAGCAATCAAATAAAAAAAGAAAAACAAGAGTATTGTTGTTTATTCATTCATGTAAACAAGCTGATTGCTGTGTCATTATACAGAGATATAGAATTAAAAACACAAGATGATAAGAAAGCTGTGAAAGCTTATCGAAATGATTAGTACAGCACCTCATTCTCTTCACCTCTGCAGGGTGTATGGTTGCTATGAAGCCCTGGATGGTGGCAACACAGCTGATGCTTTAGTGGACTTTACCGGCGGGGTATCAGAACCCGTGGACCTGCTAGAGGGTCAGTTTGCTCAGGATGAAACGGCCAGAAACCAGCTGTTCGAGAGAGTACTGAAGGTCCACAACAGAGACGGCCTCATCAGCTGCTCCATCAGGGTGGGGGACTTTGAGATTTTATCAAGAATTATACAAAAGTTATGTCGTTATATCTGATAACAGCCATGATTTTTCACCTCATGTGTATCGTTCCACTGAACATCATTTGCTAAATAACTACAAGAAAGATATTAACAGTGTTAAAAACTTATTTGACCTGATTTACTTTACACTACGGGTGTAATAATGCACATATTTTCAGGTTTAATATGATTTGTGTTTCTGAAGTCTAGATATGAATCAGTGTTTTATTTCATTTATATTTCATGTACAGAGCTCTGATTATATACTTCATAGTTTGGTTCGCTTCAGAAAACAAAAGTTCTCCAAACACTCCAAAAAAACACAAACCCTAGAACAGAGTTGTTCAACTAAAACTTAGGTCCAGTTACATGAAATGTCTTCCTTATAAAGGTCTGAATAAACAAACGAACATGAGTATATGGCGAAAACTTTTACCTTTAAAGGCTTAACCATTAGTGATTAGCCCAAGCAACTAATAAAATGAGATACATAAAATATATTTGAACTGTCTGAATGCACTTTTATAATCTAAGAAGCATTTTTAAATTGTATTGGTTGTTGTTTGAAAAAAATGGTCTAAAATCCTTTCAAAAACTTTTAAATATCTTTAAAAAAAATTCTCCACAGAAGAAAAAAATTGTCTTTTCATAAAATAATATTAATTAAAAAATTAAAAATAAGATTAAATTAAATTAATTAAATTACATTAAATTACATTAAATTAAATTAAATTAAATTAAATTAATAAAGGCTATTCTTGTTGCCAGAGAATGGATGAGAACTTCTGTGGAGCGTTCATATTGAGCTTTGGGTTTTGTAGGAAGTGGATTTTGTGGGTAGGTTAATTC
Source organism: Colossoma macropomum (assembly GCF_904425465.1). Taxonomy (NCBI): domain Eukaryota; kingdom Metazoa; phylum Chordata; class Actinopteri; order Characiformes; family Serrasalmidae; genus Colossoma; species Colossoma macropomum. The sequence continues at coordinate 15,083,345 of NW_023494800.1, forward strand.
AATTTGTTTTGCAGTGGCACTTAATGTTTTTCACTTTTGACCAGCACCATAGACTCATCAGTTATGAACTTGAATCAAGGAGAAAAATGTACAGTTCTCTGTTGATTTTTCTTTTCTGACCTGATATCTAGCTCTTTTGTCTCTTTTGTTCTGTTGAGCTACCTTTAGTGAAAGTTGTTTACACAAATGCATCGGATTGGATTAACTGCAACATGGGACAGTTATAGAAGCCGTGCTGGTTCATGTTCACGTATGTTTCTGAAATATGAACATTTTTAGCATATGCTACTCGGCTTTGCTACATATTTTTTCAGTGGACCAAACCAAGTGCTTGGTTCGGTCCGCTGAAATATTTTGCTGGTTCCGCATACAGACCGCAGTCTGCCATCCCTGCTCTAGAATTTGAAAGCAGAGAGACATTTGGAAAAATTCAAATTAAAATTTTCAGTGCTGTTTTGAAACCGTTACTCTCCTGTATAAAAGGAGACTGGCAATAACTCATTCCCCATCATGTTCTATTGCTTATCTACCAATTCATTTGAGCTTAGTTATATTTATCATGCAGTTTTTAAGCTACACTTTTTGAGTGGTTCCATGATTGCATGCCACATGACTCTTCTATCCTTTTGTGGTCTCATTGTCTTTCTAGTCTTTCTAGTAATAACCTGTGCTCATTTGTTTTCTATGCCTTCCTTCTTTTGAAGTTCATTTTCTCGTAAATGAGTGCAATCACAGACCGCACTGGCTCTGATACTTATCCACAAAAACCTTTTTTCATACACATTTAAACATCGTGAACATAATGACAACCAAGAACATTGTGGCCACACAAAAATATCAATTCGTATAAATCCTTGGGGTCTCAGTGAACCCAATTTTCTATTATCACGTTTTCAGGAATCCATTTGCACATCTGAACACATAGATACAATCTCAGAACACCAGAACAAGTATAGGAATTAAACTCATCTATAGTACAGAACAGAGCTAGCCTAATCAAGTCTTATCACAACTTCAGGGCTGGGGTTGGTTTATTGCTTTTTCGTCTAGGAGACAGAGTTTGCATTTCATCTGAAGAATGCTGTATTAGGAATGCAGAAAAAGCTCTTTAACATCCTCAGCCATGTCTCTTCCAGACTCAGCCTAATTGCTTTTTTTTATCTTACTCCTCCCTTTGCTCTAAACACACAAAGCCAATCTGAGAACATTTATGTTGACAAATGACGGGTGTCACAGGAGGTTTAGAAGGCTCGTCTTATTGTGAACGCTTCATTTTCTCCTGAGATACACTGAGCCGTGTGATCACTGCAGTGTACAACTTGCTATTGTAAGATTTACACAAGTCACCTGTTTCCAACTTTAACTTCTCACAGCATGTTCCCCTTAATAGCATAGATGTTCCCACTGTCAGTCACACGTCAAATTAAACAGCCATGTTCTTCATGCTGCTTGCTATCTTCACTGATTGGGTAAATTAATCTGGACTATGACTAGACCTGGTTTAAATCAACAATTTGTGACAATTCATCACATTTATGCTGCGTCATTAGTTCCAGCTTTATTCTTATCACAGATAATTGCTACTTCCCATCTTACAGCAGTGTAGTAGTGGATACCCAGAATCTACTATCTGTCTGTTTTTGCTTTCTTGTGCCCAGTTTAACCCAAAACCCACCCAAGCAATCACTGTTTGTTTAAATAATTTACCCGCTGTTTCCCAGGCAACCACAGTGGAGGACATGGAGGCTCGGCTGGACTGCGGTCTGGTAAAAGGCCATGCCTACGCAGTGACGGATGTGCGGAAGGTGCGCCTGGGCCACGGACTGCTGGCCTTCTTCAAGTCTGAGAAGCTGCACATGATCCGCATGAGGAACCCCTGGGGGGAGAAGGAGTGGAGTGGGCCCTGGAGTGACAGGTGAGCGACCTGCGCTAGATACATTCTTCAAAACAAAGGTTCTAGGAAAAAAACATATAATTAGTATAGAACCTTTACATCATGTATACTTCCTTCCTCACATTTTATTTACAGAAATTGTTCATTAAAAGGGCATTTCAGCCAGAATGAAAACTGTAATCATTGCTGCATCTGTTGTAAATATGACTATTTGCCTCCTACAGTTTCTAGAGCGAGATTGTCTAGTATAAGGACTAAGAAACCCCAGTTCTGATGACATATTTTGAAGGTGGGAAGAACTACAAGCGATTTGAGGTGGATGTTTGAATTTTTTTTTATCAGTACTGCTAAGAAGCCAGATATCTCAGCTGTATTTGTTAGCTTCTACATCAGTGGTTATGCTAGCTTTCTTGCTGTGGGGGGATTCCAAGTTGTTGTATAACATATTGGCATATAATGCATGTTGAGTATTGTAATAAGAGAACACTGATGTTTGAAAACACAGAAACGGGTACAAAGTTGTGAATTCTGTGAAACCAATGAGGCTGAAGGATGCAGTGCTGCACAACAGAATATTACAAGAAAAACAAATACTATATTAAATGATAGTTTTAGGCTGGAGTGTCCCTTTAAAGAACTATTCTTTGGGTTGTTAAGGGAACCAAAAGTTGTACTTGGAAATTTACAGTCTAATCGTCCCCTTTTTGGCACCTTTTCTAAGATTGTAGTGGAAATCAGCAAGCATGACTCAAGGCTCTGTAGAGGTTAATAAGTTAAATCAAACATTTGTGACAGTTCTTTACAATTGTGCTGTGTCATTAATTCCATTCTTATTCTTATCACAAACACAGAGATATTGCTATATTGCCTTTTACAGCAGCGTAATAGCACAGAGACTAGAGCGACATCCCTCTGTCCTCCCCTGAGACCCTTTCAGTCTAAATAACACACAGCTGAAGTGTCTATTCTTATCACTCGCTGCCGTGAAATTGAGATATCAAGCCAGGCAGGTGGGTATAAAATTGGGAGTCGGTGGGGTGTAAAAGATGAGGGTTCGGGGCTGTCTTCACATCCATATCGGCCCTTTTAAATAACTGCCTTCTTGTTTTATGACAGTCAACCTAAATTTCCTCCACAACAGCAAGGTGTGAAATTGAAATGCAATGATAATTGAAGGCGGGAAATCTTGTCCTTTTTTTCCTCTACTGTGTTCATCCTCTGTTTAAGCTCTGCAACAGCACAGCTACCGGTTATATTGGGCCCTGAATTATTTACCCACCAGCCAGACGGATCTTATTGAGGCAAAGGCAATCTTTCTTCATATTTCTGCCCAATGAAATATTAATTAAGGGTTTGATGAGAAGTGCTGTAGTGAAGATTACTGTGCTCCAGAAATGTCTGAGAAGCTGTGTGTGAGTATGTATCGAGTGATGAGCACCACGTAAATGATGACTCTGGTGTGTGTTGCAGTTCAGAGGAGTGGAAGAAGGTGAGCAAGAGTGAGAGAGAGAAGCTGGGCGTCACCGTTCAGGACGATGGAGAGTTCTGGTGAGGGCTTTTTACGTATTTTCATGTGTGCTAAATCTGCTCCTGTCTTACATTCAAGGACAGTCCCATGAGGCTTGTACTAAGTGCCTCCATCTTGTCTTCCCAAACTGCACTCTGACGGTTACACTGAAACTGATTTTATCAGTTGCCAATCTAACTTCCAGTCAAGGCAGCACTTCAGAGCAGAGGTTACACAGAGTTGAGTTATTTTGTATTTTGTTGAGTTATTATTTGCCTTAAATTGAACTGGCTAATTTGCTAACGTATAAATTCAACAGCATTGTGTGCCCTGATGTGCCGTTGCCTGTGGTCAAATTGAAAGAAAAAATAAAAAAATCAAGTGGGATGGTGGGTTTAAACAACATTGGGTTTGAGGGTCTTGCTATAATCACTTTTTTACTTTTTTAGAACAGAAAAAAAAGTTTTTCAGATATCTAAAGGCTTATATTGTGATTGAAATGCCCATTATATAAAAGAAGTATAAGCTAAATTTAATTTAATAGACATTCGATTTTTGACTTTTGTAAAAGGAAATCATGATGATTTTATTCAAAAAAGGATGGAAAGGAGATTTTTTTTTTTATCCAACCTCAAATCAAAGTTTGGCCATTGCTGAAAACATGTTTGGTCAACACCCAAACTAATGGTTTTGTTAAAAATGAATTTTCTTACCCCAGCTGTAGTCAGTGTTTCATGTCTGAAGTTTGCTTCTTTAGATTTGCACTGTAGCTACAAGATCTAGTGTAGCTAAAACATAATGGAAGCTTGTGTATACCAATTAATATCATGCAAACCACTTGCTTAAATTATCACCTGCTTGGCCGGATGTATGTATGAGCACTTGTGCAGTGCAGAATGTGCCTGATGTGACCACAATGCGCCTCACTGCAGCTTGTCATTCAGACTGCACATAGCCCCACCCACTAACTGCTCACCTGTGAGGTGCAGGGTTTAAAAGGCACAGTGGAAAAATACAGTGGTTAACAAGCTTGAGACATAACAAAAAAGTTCAGTGATGAAGAGGTACAGTGTTAATAACTTAAGCTCTTTCCCACCAAAACATTCTATGGGGTGTTATTTTACTCCAGCTAAGAAAATAGTTTGTGAAATGGTAACACAGACATACTGTGGCTGCATAATGGCACATTTTGTGCCATGTCTTCTCATACGTATATGTGGTCCTGAGAGGTTAAACAACGTTATTCTGATAGTAAACGTTCTTTCAGCACATGTTTGAAGTGTATGCCTTCATCTAACTGCTGTATCTACTGCCACTATTAAAGGAAGTCACTTTTTTGAGATCCAAATGCAAATTTACACAAGATTTTAAAAGGTGGAGGAAAATCGATGCAAAACCAAACGCTGCAGGTTGCTTAAACTTTTGTAAGTCGAGCAGAATATGTATTCAGCTGCACATTTAATATCTCCTACGTTTCCCTCTCTGAAATGTATATGAGAAACAGAAGTGCATTTTGCGTTTCACCAGGCTTGCGGCCCATAAACTGCACGTCTAGGCTCATGCGGCAGTTTGTACGATTGTGCCTGAAACTGGCACGAAACAATACATTAGGCCTCAAACCATGCTAAGTTGTCAAGTAGTTACTGTGTGACATACTGTTACTTATAAAATAGGCAAATATGCAAAATTCAGGCTTCTATTACTGTTGTTAGCGATGCAATGTAGGTTTGTCCATTTTTACATAAAAGTATCTCACACAGTGTAGGAAACTACATAAACAGATCTATTTACTTAAAATCTTGACTTGATTTGTGGCAAGTGTGTGACATTTAAGGCATATGGAGTTTGCACAATGGTAAATGTTGATGTATAAGCTTATTATTACTATATTAACCTTGTTGCTCCAGTGTAAAACTAAAGAAGCGAACTTATGCCACCAAGCATGTCTTTGCTGACTGACTACATTTGGAGTAGGAAGAAATTTGAAGAAATTAAAACTATCACTTTACTTTTCTAGTCTAACACCTCCATTCTCAGCTGATTCTGTCTGTGCCCTCAGGATGAACTTTGAGGATTTCTGTCACTACTTCACTGACCTGATTCTGTGTCGACTGATCAACACGTCCTACCTGAGCATCCATAAGACGTGGGAGGAGGAGGTGATGAGGGGCTCCTGGGTGTACCGGGATGACCCACTGCGCAATCGCTCTGGAGGTTGCATCAATCACAAAGCCACTTTCCTGCAGAACCCTCAGGTCAGTGTACATGTGTGTGTTATACATACCACGAATTTTTCAAATTTTCTACATAATTCAGTGGTTTGGATATAAAAAGTGCCAAAAGTATTGGCTCTGGTGGTGATAGGAAACAATGGTCACAATGTGGCTATATTGTGCCCGTTGGTTCCTCTCACCACCAGAGTCAATACATTTCTCTACAATGAGCCATTTCACATCAAATATTTTTTTAATTCACTACCCAAAACCACCGGTAAACCTACACGTGTCTTCTGAGTCTTATAAGTAATGTTGTTAATGGTACAATGTTAAATCTGCAAAAATATGTTTTCTTTAGGGATTGTTTTACCTTAGAATGCCCTGCGTGTACCTCCACACCATGAATGGATTTTTAAAAAATGCATGTTTCAGACTAGAAGCTTATCTCAGAACTGTTGTAAATCAATGTCTCAGGCATTAGGCAGCATATTCCTAACCATTTCCTGTAATAACGTTCTGTGATGTGGCTTTTAGAGGCATTAAACTCTTCAGACGTCTGGTTCCTATCACAACTGTGAACAATTTTGCCTTTTTTCTAGAACAGATCAATTTTACATCAAACCACTCTGAATGACTTCATCTTTACACCGTCTGTTTACAGCCATTTAATTTTGTATACATTTGGAAAAATCAGTGGAATTCCCATTTTATTGAGAGCATGAGGAGTTTATTAAAAGTGTGTTCCTCTTTGTAGTACGTGTTTGATGTGAGGAAGGTGGAGGATGAGGTCTTGATCTGCCTGCAGCAGAAAGAGAAAAGAGCCACACCCAAAGAAGGCAAAGGAGAGAACCTGGCTATTGGCTTCGACATCCATCGGGTACTGCAAACAGTTCATTTGGTGCACATACGCTCTACCTACATGCATTGTCCACTTTTTGTTGATATTTGAAAATGGTCCACCTCCCAAATAATTGCCATGGGGTAGTCCTGTGGTGGGCCTTTTCCATTGACAGATGTGGAAAAGGGATAAAGTATATAATGTAAATGTAATGAGTGTAGGTACAAGATCGTGTACCTAATAAATAGTCAGTCAAAGTACATTGTACACCCGTTACACGTATGAACACACAGCAAACACTGATACAGTGTACATTCATGCCAAATGTAATGTTACTCATCAATTTGAAGCTTAAAAATATCATGTAAATTGGATAGTGGAAGGCAATATAATTTGTACATAGAAACATTAAGCCTTGATAAGTATTTTACCTATGCTTGATGTGTTTTTTGTGGACAATAAATGAGGTTATACCCTCCCTCCCACTAGGTGGAGCTGAACAGAAAGTTCCGCATGCACTCGGCCCAGCAAAAGGTTGCTGGCTCCATCTACATCAACTCTCGCTGCGTCTTCCTAAGAAAAGAGCTGAAAGAGGGCCGTTATGTCATCATCCCTACAACCTTTGACCCTGGCCAGCAGGGAGAATTCCTGCTCCGAGTTTTCACTGATGTGCCTTCAGACTGCAAGTAAACCAAACCACTAATGGTTCCTTCATTATTTTGCGCTCTCTTAGTGGTTTTGTGTTGGTTCCTGTCCTGACCAGGACAGATAACCCCCCTAATATCCCTCTAGAAGACCCACCTCTAAATCTCTCTGTAGTAGCTTCTACATTGATAAGTGCCATAAGTGTCATTAGTGTCATTAGCCAGAAAGTTCTGATATCCTGCCGTACCCACTGTGCCATGTTAGAGAATTGACCCTGGACGAGCCTCCTCAGACGTGCTGGACGGGCATGTGTGGATATCCTCAGTTGGTCACCCAGGTGCATGTGCTGAGTGCCGAGGGCCTGCAGGGCCAAGACTCTAATGGAGGTAAATTTTTCAAGACTGCATGTCATTTTATAGGTCTCTATATCTCCTGCTTGTTACACACTGATTTTGACAGTCAAAAATTTAAGTCTCTGATAGTTTTGCAAACCTCAGTTCCAAAAAAGCTGGAACAGTATGTGAAATGCAAATACAAACAGAAAGCAATTATTTGTACATCCAGTTGGACCTGGATTTAAACAAAATATTTTATTTTTATTCATGCCAGATCAACATCATTATTTTTTGTAAATGTACACTTGTTCTGAAATTGATGACTTTGGAATATTCCAAAAAAGTTGAGACAGGGCAGTTTAAGACTATGAACACTATGAAATGTTCAAAACATCTGAAACAGGTGATGCAATCATGCTCGTGTATAAAAGGAGCTTCCAGGAAAGGCCTAGTCTACCATCATCATGGTGGGTTGAGGGTCAAGGATGGGTTGAGACTCACTGCTTTGCAAAAAATGCATCAGCACATAATCCAAAAGTTTAAGAACAGAGTTGGGCAAATACGTTGAAAAATGTATTCAGTAATGTATTCGTTACAATACATAAAAAAGTAACATATTCAGAATACTTTCAAAATACATTTAGAACAGGCATATCAAACTGGGGATCTTCTGGGCCAAAGTGCTGTGGATTTTAACGTTTACCCTCATCTCACACTCTGAATTCAGTTCCTGAAGGCCTAATTAGCTGAAGAGCTGAATCAGGTGGGTTTAATGAAGCACTTTGCTGAAGTCTGCAGTGTTTTGGCCTGCAAGGACTGGAGCCTGACACATGTGGTTTAAAATACATTGATAAAGTACATGAAAAAAACTCTGCTGTAATTTTTATTTAATTAACACTGTTCCTTTCTGTTACAGTTGGCAGTTTTTTTCATGTAATTCCCGAAAAATTCAATTATTCAAATGAATACCAGAGTGGATACAAAATTCTCAATGTTATTTTGGCTTTTATCGCTTGCTTCACTCCTCTGCTGCTCCCATAATAACCCTGCCCTTTCATGACCTAAGCCAACAATTCACCATATCCTAATAACAAAATCTCACAAATTTGACTATGACGTGAGTAGCTATGTGATTTTCAGTTAATGGCATGTATGGAATTTGCCATGGAACACATGAACAAGTCCAGCACGATACCAAAGCTAAGCTTATCACTAGTGAACATGTGCACTGCTGAGGAGACTGTGCAGTTCAGGCATCCTTTAGAAAAGTTTACTGACACTTAGATTGATTACTGGTTCATCACAGTGATGTTTCAGTCTATTGAGGCTGTAGGAGGAACTTTAATGTTTGTGAAGAAGCCATTTTGAGTTCTTCTTTAAAGTAAGTCTTTAGATGTTGTGTGCTGACTTTAAAAGAAATAATTAAGAAGTGATAATGGTGTTTCTTTGAAAGATGGCATGTGTTTTCTAAAAAGTATTCTAAAAGTATTCTAAAAATGTAACTAGTAACTGAACTGTATTCTAAATACTACCTTTACAAAATGTAACTTCTGAATACAGATACTTAATTTCTGTATTCTGAATATGTAGTCCCAATACTTGTATTCCATTATATCCCAGCCCTGTTTAATTACAACATTTTTCAGTGAGCAATTGCAAGGATTTTAGGTATTTCACCCTCTGTGGTGCATAATATCATCAGAAGATACAGTGAATCTGGAGAAATCTCTGTGCGAAAAAAGAGCAAGGCTGAAAACTACAACTAAATGCCTGTCACCTTTGATCCCTCATATGGCACTGCATTAAAAACTGGCATGATTCTGTGATGGATAATATAAAACAGAGCAGAAGCCATATGTCAGCAAACGCCAGGGACTTTTCTGGGCTGGAGCTCGTCTTAAATGGGCCGATGCACAATGGAAACATGTATGTGGTCTAATGAATCATAATGGTTATGGAAATAATGGATGTTGTGTTCTCTCAGCCAAAGAAAAAAAATTAGCATCCAGGGCCCAGTTTCCCAGATGATAAGGATAAGGATAGTTATTCCAGATCATCTTAACTGGAGATCTCTCACTCTGCTCACTGTGATGCTCCCTCTACCATTTAAGAATCATCTTGTGCTAAGATGCTTTTGGAAAACCCAGCCCAGATTCTCACCAGTGTGAATTTCAAAAGCCGGAGGCCGTCATGATATGGGGTGTATTGGTGACCATGGCATAGGCAACTTGCACATCTGTGAAAGCACCGTTAACACTAAAAGATAAACACATTTTGGAAAAAACAAACGCCGCCTTCTAGACGATGTCTTTTTCAGGATGTCCCTGCTTATTTCAGCATGACAACGGCAAACCACATTCTGCTCTTATGGAAGCTTGGCTGCCATGACCAGACCTATCTCCTATTAAAAACATGTGATGCATTATGAAGCTCAAAATATGACAGAAGAATATGACATAGAAAAAATGGAAAAAAATCCACTTTCAAAACTGGATCAATTGGTGTCTTTAGTCCCTACATGCTTATCAAGTGTTGATAAAATGTGTTGCCAGCAACAAATTTGGAATGACCTTGTTTTTACAAAAAAAATCATAAAGTTTAGGCTGCATGGTGAGAGTGGGTAGTGTAACAAGCACAGCAAAGTAGGCTCTGGGTTTGATTCCCTGGCCAGGCGACCAGGGTCCTTTCTGTGTGGAGTTTGCATGTTCTCCCCTGTCTGCGTGGGTTTCCTCTAGGTACTCTGGTTTCCTCCCACAGACCAAAGACATGCAATCAGGCGAACTGGTAATACCAAATTGCCCCTGGGTGTGAGTGTGAATGTGTATGTCTGTGTGTCTGTCCTATGAAGGACTGGTGACCTTTCTAGGGGGTCTCCAGCCTTCTGTCCAAATAGTGCTGGGATAGGCTCCAGCACCCGCCCTGGTGACCCAGGAAGATAAGCGGGTTAGATGATGATGATAATAAAGTTCATAAGCGTGATATATAAATATTCTGTTCCTTTAATGTTTTCAATTGAAAATAAGTCAAACAGTATTTCTTAATTTATGTCTAATTAGCATTTGGTATGCTGTCCTAACCTTTTTGGAATTGAGGTTTGTAGTTAAAGATTGGGGCAGAGCTTCCCAGAATTCTCAGCATTTTGTTGATCAGCATTTTTTTAGTTGATGTTCATTAAAAAATTGTATCTTCACACAAAGGTTTAAGGTTATAAATATTATCCTTGTGCTAAAGGTTATGATACTTTGACATGTTTTATTATTATTTGTTCATTAGAGCATTAACCAAGATGCTTATACATATCAGTGCTTTAGCAGGGGTATTTTTACAAATCACCAAAACCAATAAATGAGTGGAACTTTGATATTGGCCAATATTAACTTACGTTTGTCATTATTTAGTTTATGGTGTATTCCTTCAGCTTTTTCCATGTGTTTCCCTTCCTTATCTGGTCTGTTCATTGGTGCCATATCCGTGCTGCTTTATGTTAGATGCCAAGGCCATTTAAATAGCTCTCCTCAGCTTAAACACACACGGAACTCTTTTGGTTCCACACAGAGCTGCACTGCCTGCTTCCTCACAAGAAGTGGTGTGATATCAACAGCAAAGGTACTGCATCTTAGTGGCAGTTAGCATAAATTCCCTCTCCCCTAGAGAAACACACAGACATGGAGACCCAGGGCAGCATTGCTATTAATCAGTCTGAAAACTCTAATGTGGCTTTTTCTCCACACAGTGGCTGACTTATTCTGCTTCCCTGCAGTTTGTTAAACAAACTACAGTTTCTAATAGACGTGAAGCATTTATATTTCAGAATCAAGGCAAATTTTCATTTACCTTTGCGCAGTATGACTTTTTACACTATTAGAAGGCCATCTCCATAAATTGTTTTGGTCTATCTGAGTGGACTATCTGTAAGGAGACAGAATGACACCCTTGTATTTGTCCTTTACTTTAAGTGGATTTCCACACAGCCTGATGTTCCTAGCTGTAGCTTCTGATGCTAGTTTTGGTTATAAATAGAAAGTATTTTGTCTGTATCCCATTTGCCATGCAGTTTTTCCTGAATCTCTGTATGTGGTGCATAGCTCTGGTGTTATTTAAGGTAGTCAGATGTAGCAGTGCACATTGCAGAATGGCACATGTTTGAGGAATTACAGTCAGATGTCTTTTTCCAGCCTCAGATCCATATGTGATCATCACCTGTGAAGGGGAGAAGGTTCGCTCTCCTGTGCACAAGGACACACGCTGCCCCAACTTTGATGTCAAAGGGGTGTTCTATCGCAAAAAGCCAAAAGAGGGCATTCACATTGAGGTAAGTGTAAAGCCTCTTTAGGAAGAGTGTAAATCCCTGACCTCCCAGCAATTTGGTTTGGTTTAATACATCATGAAATCTCAAATTTTAGCATGATTCAGTTATTTTTAGGGCTGCACAGTGTTAAGAGACAGATAATTGTTTAAAAACATTTATCAACATTGGACAGATGATTATGATTCGCATGTATTGTATTCTGGCAGAGCAAGGGTGTTGCTGGGCTACTGTGGTAAGATGTCTAACATTAAAATTGTAATGTCACAATTGTAACATTTCAAAATTGATGCAGTTGAAAGTTCAGATCAGTGCATTCTCACACCTCTATTTTTAGCCCTTTCTCTTCCGCTTCGTTATCTGCGGCCCTTAAAATCTCTTTCCATTGGCTTGCAGTGCTGATTTCTGTCTCTATTTCTCTCTTTTCATCACCTTTTTTCCTGATTGGCCCATGATGATGGTAGATCTACAATAAGAATGTGATTGTTGACACCTTCCTGGGTCAGGTGACCCTCTTCAGTGACCCTAATGACCGGCAGGAGCAGCACACAGTCCATCTGAGAGACAAGGGCAGCCGCCAAGATAACGACCTCCCAGGCACGCTGACAGTGCGATTGATCACCTGCACCACTTTAACCAATATCTGACCACTTAATGACTGCAACCCTACCCCTGCCCTTTCCCCTTTCTTCCCTCTTTCTCTGTCACTGTCCCTCGTTAGCTGTCCACAGTGAATTCATTAACGGTCCCTCATTTTCCTGCCTGCCTGTATTATTTCACAGTGCTCACATTCTTTCATGCTTTGATAGTATGCATAAGGGCTATGCATTAGTCTTGCATGAGCAGCTGAGTTAGTCTCGGTATTAGAACCTCGTGGAGTCTTCCTTAGTTGATTAGCCGCAGGTTTCCATTGCCAAATGACCTCAGCAGAAGTCCTTTCTCTCCATCTCTCCTTCCCTCGTTCCTTACAGTCAGGCATCCTCCACCTGTTTAGGATCATGGTGAAGAACATTCAAGATGATGATCAACCTTCATCATCTCCTCCAGGATGAAGAACTTGAAGAAGAGGCTATTTACAGAGACCTCAGCCAGGGCAAGATCTGGTCAGTTTTAGCCTGTGGCCTTGGCTTGTGCAAGATGTGATTATTTACCTTGACTAGTGGCCTCAACCAGGGCAAGATCTGGTCAGTTTTAGCCTGTGGCCTTGGCTAGTGCAAGATCTCATCAGTCGCCTTGGCTAGTGGCCTCAACTAGGACAAAAACTTGTCAGTCTTGACCAGTGGCCTTGGCTAGTGCAAGATCTTATCAGTTTTAGCCAGTGGCCTTTGCTAGTGCAAGGTCTGGTCAGGCTTGGCCGATGGCCTCAACCAGGACAAGATCTGGTTGGTCTTGGTCAGTGGCCTTGGCTAGTTCAAGATCTGGACATCTTCTGAGTGTTGTTATTACCAATAAAGAACCAAAAACAAAAAACTGACACCCTCAACACTAATGTTCACAGAAGACTCTTTGTTTGAGAGTTCCTGACAGTCGTGTGGGCTCTTAAACGTCACTTTCACTGGATGCTCTTTGGATGCGCAGCAGCATGCTTAAAGTAGCTTAGCAACAAGGGGTGAAAAGCAGAGGCTGCTGGAGCACGGAGAGGAGTTCAGCCACAACCAGCCGCCTCCGGGGACCAAAGGCCCACCCAGCCTCTCTGCCATGTCATCTCCATGGTAACGCCACTGCCTGAGGACAGTGACGGCAGTTTTAACAGAAATGCCTGTTTGGTTTGTGTGTGTTTGTGTCCGCCTGTGCTGAACGACGCCCTCAGACATACTTAAAGGACTCTTAAAAGGTCGTGCATGTGTAGATAGAGGGTGGACTCCATCAATGCCAGCAGTGCTTGAAAGCAGAGAGCGGTCCTTGGGACACAGATGTGCACTTTGCATGTACGCGTAAAGGGGAATTCCACCGACGTTTCAAAATTTCTGCATAATTTAATGGTTAAGATGTAAATGAAGTCATTCAGAGGGGTTTTGATGTGAAATGTTTCATGCTAGAAGAACTTACCGACTAATCAAATCACAATGGTGGTGAGAGGAACCAGATGTCCGGAGAGTTTAATTCTTTTTAGACAGTACCTCACAAAGTTTTTACATCAAATGGTCACTAATACACCTTCTGATGCCTGGGACATTGTTTTTTTTCTGTAGTTTTGAGTTGAGTTTTAACCCGAAATATATATTTTTTTAAATCCAAGAGAGGTCCGCGCTGCGCATTCTAAGGCAAAATAGAACCCAAGAAAACTTTTTTTCCCTCCATTTTATGACTGTTTTACCATTATATCATATCAGGGCCATAGTAGTAATAAGATAACTAAATACAAAATCATCATTTATTTTTAGGGATTAGGGCTGTTAATCCCTTAACCCTAACCCCTAAATTTCAACTAGTGAAAATAATACTTACTTTTTATATCTACTTTTTATGTCAGTGATGTTCTTTTAAAGTAACATTGGATTTAGATTTATCACTTTTTTTTAATACAAAAACTTTATTCAGAAAATGCAGTCCCACATTTTCATATCACTACTGAAACACAAGAAATATTAGTCCATAGGCGGAGCCTTATTTTAGCCAAACCCCTGCATTTTAGAACAGGAAGTCAGCCTGCATCCCTGTCCCTCATGGCCACATGGTGAGCAATTAGATCACATTGTATTGTAGTAAATGTGCCCTAAAGTCTGGAAATCAGTGTGTAACCTTAAGATTTGTCTCTATCGACACACATATTTTCTGCAGTTAAGGTAACTTTTTTGTGTTATAATGAAAAATATTATGATTTTATGCGTGTTCAACTGTTCAAAGCTGTGTTTGCTAGTCATGTACCGACTAGCGCTTTTGAGTGATGCTTAAAATTAACTAAAACAGTCACTACCGAAACATTTGGAGAAGTTTCAGTATGATTGTTTTGGCAAAATGGCAAAATGGAATATTCAATCATATGTTTTAATATAGTAAACATAGGGTATATAGGGTTACTCAAAGCAAAAAGAGTTTAGTCTAATTTAGTCTAGTTTAGTCCAAGTCAGTTAATAATCTGAAACGTGTTCTGAACTCTGACTGGTCCGTAAAAGCTCAGAAGACATGTAAGATCTCTGGTGGTTTTGAATAGTAAACAAATTGCTTTATTGCACTGTAGTCATTGTGATGGTTCCTATCACCACTACTATAGTCAGTAAATCTGTCTAATATGTACCATTTCACACCAATCCAGTCTGAATAAGTTTGTTTACATCTCAGTAATAGAACTATGCTGAATTTTTGAAACATCCCCCCTTTGACTTTAACCCTAAGGATCATGGGACAGTGACAAGGTGTGTGTGTGTGTGTGTGTTATTGCTGAGGTTTCTTCAGCTCCTGCCAAACAGCATGTGCCATGATGTGTATCCTGTTAGAACTGTTCTTCCACTCCACTAGGGGACGCTGCACTGGAATGTTTGGAGATTTTCTCACTTGAACAACATACTTACAGGCACTTTGGTGGACATCATCACCAGTTTTGTGTCTTTTCCTATGGCTAGTGTGCTGTTTCACCAAGAACCGCTACAAGCCTGTTTATATACCCCCATTACCAGTTAAGGTGTTGCAAAGAGTTCAGTTGCTATGGACCCAGTGTTTTAATGTAGTTTGGTTGGATTCAGTCTCTTCTGTTGTGTTACGATGAATATCATCACTGTCCAAAAAAAAACAAACAAACATGTATTTGGAAAAGGATAACTTTACAGGGGCAAAACACTCTTTAATATTTAACATAATTTAATGTAACAAGAATTTGTTCCATATCATTCTGGAGCATTTCTATTGGTCCATTCATCATGAAATTTGGACATAGCTTTTTTTTTTTTGGACAGTGACAATACGGTTCTTTGCAGGATGTTTCATATGTCAGCTATAGCGCAAAACAGCTGACTGCTCATTTTCTCAGATCATATTTGATTAATTTCAGGCACTTTTTGTTTTTTATTTGCTTAAAAGAGGGCATTTATTGTCAAATGTTTAACATGTTTCATGTTGTCTTAAGTTTTTTTTTACTTTTTGTTTACGTAAAACAAAGAATTATAAGTTACTAAAAGAGAATTACAAAATTATAAGTGTTATAGTCGCTGTGTTTACAGTCTGCGCTATCAGGTGATGAAAGAGTGTGTACTAAGGTCGAGTCTGCATTGTTATGAATAAGGACATTATGATTTACCTGAATGAGCACACTGTGACCTTCTCCCTTAGTCTGAAGGCTTGTGTGCTGTGAGAAAGAGGAGGGTTTAGATTACTAGGTTAAGCATGCAGTGCCAAGCAGATTACAAGTGTTGGATGTCAAGAGCAGGAGAGATGTTCATGCCAAGCAGATTAGCCTTGGGCATAATGGGGCAAAGCGAAGCCAGAGAGCCAGAGACAATGTGACTTCATTCAGGAAAGAGTTTTCCCTCTGTCTACTTTTTTATTTATACAACCTAAATCGAAAAGCTTAAGCCAACCCAGCAGTGTTTCAGTATCTCTCTCTCTCAATCGCTCCATATAATCTGCTCCGCTGACCAGGGCAAGTTCTTAGTGATTTAAGTTACATGTTAATAAAGTGAATCTCTCTGATTATAGACATGAGAGAAACTCTGAATGGGGTCTAATAATCAAATTAGTCAAATCAGTGGAATTTGTTAACAGTGCAAATGGTTAACAGTTGCCCTTCTATTGCAGCTTAACGATTCCACAGAAAAACTGATACACTGACCGATACACTCTGATATTAAAATCGTCATTATTAAATGTTCACAGATTTATTTGATATCAACAACAATTCCAGTTTTCACAAAAAGTTGATATAACAATAAACAGACAGCTCTAATGTAAGTAGAAACATTTTTGAGCATTAAGGCTACGTTCACACAGCAGGTAAAAGTGGCCCAATTCTGATTTTCTCACCAAATCTGATTTTTTAGTTTGGCTGTTCACAATATCTTTTAAATGTGACCTGTATGCAACATTAATCTCAAAAGTTTGCGCTCCTAAACTGATCCGCATGCGCAAAAGAACAATGCTTCACGTTGCTTCATGTGGCGCGCTCATTTGGAGGTAAACAATCATGATTGCCAAAGAACACCAGTCGCTCCCAGAGCTTTCAGTTTCATCACAGAAGCCATCATGAAGCTCTGATGGCTGACAGCTGGACTTATCACCCCAAATGTGTTCAAGCTCACTGTAAAAAGGGCTCGGTCACTTCTCTGGTTCATGTCCTCGGATTCTTTAAACTTTGCTTTCAGACTTTTAACTCTTCTTTGACTCTGCAGCCTTAGTCTCCTACAACCATGTTCAGGCATTTCTGTCCGAATCTCTTTGAACACGGTGGGTTTTGGTGGGTCTTTTCTAATGTTTTTGTACAGAAATATCACCCCAAATGTTTATGGGGTCTCAGCAGCGCGAAATTATGACAGATGTCGAATGGATTGACGTAAAAGTTGCATGAATTCAGCTGTTCAGACTCAGCTGCATTGCTGCAGATCGAATACGTATCGGATTTCAGTACCACATATGAAAGCATCTCAAATCGGAATTAAAAATGTTAGATTCAATGCGTTTATTGCTGTTCACACTGACACACATCTGTGTCACATATGAAGAAAAAGATCGGATTTGGGCCACCTTTACCTGCTGTGTGAACAAAGTCTGTGCTCCCTGCCGGTTTACAGAAAATGCTAACAATCACCAGTCCTGGGTCGTTATTCCAACCAGACTGAACTGGTGAACACAAAATACCATCACAGTTAAAATAATAGCAACATGTAAAGTGCAAGCAAACCTACCCTTTAGTATGATCATGAGGGCAACATGTTACAAACTCTTCTTTGTTAAAAGTGTTGATAAAAAAACAAGAGCTACTAAATGCAAACCAGAAATCAAGCTCTGCATCCAGCAGGACGCTGGCCCACATTTATCAAACGTCTTCAAGATTCAAGAGTTTTATTGTCATATGCACAGCAGAAACAGGCAGTTACACTGTACAATGAAATTGTTACTTTGCTGTTCCTCCATTAACCAAATATAATCTTGAAAATATATATATATATATATATATATATTATATATATATATATATATATATATATATATATATTAAATACGCTGAATAAGTAGAAATACACTAAAAACAATAGTAAAAAAGTAACTGGATCAGCTTATGCTTTTTATCTGACACTGAATAAAATTCCATGACCTGATCTTAGATCAGTGCTCTTACTGTGAGATGCTTGATCAATGTGGGCCACTTTCTGCTATTTGTTTGTATTTAGAAATTTGATAATAGGGATTAGGCAACTATATCTCTCTGTGAAGTACTGTTGAACAAAAACTATTGAAGTTAACTTTTAAATTATGTATAAATTATACTATATATTGTAAATTATGTTATATTATATATTATACTATTTTATACTAGACATTATATTATAAACATAGCATATTCTAATATTGTCCGATATTGTCAATTAGTTTTTTAATGTTAACAAAAATTTTATATTGGTTTGAGCCCTGGAAACATTGCATAGGTGCAGTTTTGCATTAATCCCAAGGCGTCTCTATGGTTTCAGTGGAAAGCTGTGTTTTTTGTAGTGAAGCATCCTTGTTTTTACTGTTTTTCTGCTTTCTCATCTTCCTCGCACTTCCAGTTTGGGTTTTACTCTTTCAGTTTAAACATTATAAACGTTGTAATGTGCCATTTTGGATTGAGCCTTGAATATGTTTTTAGCTGTATTTTGTGTCTATCTTGCCAAACACTTTAGTGCGCAAAGCAAACAATCTGACTGTTTTCGCCCCAGTGTCCAGCCATGCCAGAAGCATTCCAGTTACTGCACACATTGAGGGATGCGTATTTACACTCAGCTGACACACTGGGAGATGTTTGATTCAGCTCTGTGCATGCCCATGTTCCAGAACAAGCCTACTCTACCAAAATAAACCAGACTGTTCTCCAGTGCAAAACATTCATTAAGATCCGAACGATAAGATTTGTGTCATGAAGCTCTTGGACTGAACTGCAGATGCACCACAGCAGTACGTGTCATGTGTTGTGAAAATATAGATGTTGCTGCTGCTTCCATATGCAAGTGTAAAGCTTATGTTGCATGTATTATTTATGGTAGACAGTAATCTGGTCATTTGTATGCTGTTTGCCCAGCTTGAGTGTATGAAAGTGGCAGTAACAGATATATTTGGAATGGCCTGCAATGACATCCAGTTTCATGGATGTTGATAATGTTGTAGTATTTTCCTTCACTATTAAAAATAAAGGTTGCTAAATGGTTCCTGACTTTAGGAAAAACCTTTAATTGGTGTAGAACTTGTGATTTTCTTAAAGAACCAACCATGAAAAGGTTAGGTAACCCAAAGTGGTTCTTCTAAAGTGACACTCCAAGAAACCCTTTTTAGAACCTTTATTTTTCATTTTCTATCCAAGTTATCATGTATTATTGTGTATGCCAACCTATATTATTGCGTATTTTGAAACTTTTCAGCAGTTTGTAAGTGCAAAACAAAAGAAGATCCTTTTTAAGCATTCATCACGGTTCCACCAACATGATTCTAAGATGCCAGAATGCCGTTTCTGAGTGTTTCTGTCAGCTTCTGATGAATGACAGCGCTCTATCTGCTCTCTATCTCTGTCTGGCCGGCCTGCACTGCTGCATGTACTGTTCAAAACTGGAAAACTACTGTGTGCTCTAACCTGACATAACCCATCATGAACGGTGATGTGCCATGTTTGATTCTCTAGGCATCACGATGCAGCACAGCCTTAAAGAGTCAGTGAATGCTTGTAGAGAGTGTGACTTCTACTTCTTGCTCTGTCGTTTTCTTTTATTTTTTTTTCCTTTTTTGATATGGATCAGACATAATGAGCTTGTGATACTCTTGTATTTTTCTGCTGATGTTGAACTTGAAACTGACACACATAAAATACTCTCTTGCATGATGACATTCTATATATGGTAGCAGATACTGAGAACTTTATAACAGGTATCTTTTATCAACATTTTATACACCTTTGTTTAATCTTTTGTAATCTATTCATTGGATCTTGTGTTCAACAAAACAGAATATTGTACGTTTACTGATTGTATGAGTTCAGAAAGCTGTATCTTACGTATGTTTGTGTTTTTTTTGTTTGTTTGTTTGTTTTTGTTTTATTTACTTATTTATTTATTTTTGTGTCTTATTTCCAGTCTCTCCTGGGTTACACTGTGGTTATTTTATATTTACTCTTGAATTATTTATTTTCTCTATTTTGTATTTTATGTCAACTTGTGGCATGACTTTGAAATAAAATATTAAAAATTTCTTTCAGGGATGTTTTCTCTTAACGTCACACTTTGGGTATATTCCACATTGTAGTTTCCTGCAAAAAATTGTCGCATCACTTTAGGTTCACTGATTAAAAAAAAGTGCTGTTTGATGTTTCTATCTCTAATTTCATGTAACTCCCTGAGCCCCCCATAACTTACTGATAAGGATATTTAATTTAATTGAAAGTAATTTAATTAAATTTTTATTTTATTTTATCAGAACTATTACACGAGATATCAAGCTGGAGAAATTAAGTTGTTCTTTCCATTTAGAAAGGCTGTAGCTTTTTCTGGAAACTCCTTCTCTAAAAGAATGGCAGCATTCTTTTTAAAAACTCTCTCATCTCCTCCTCTGTCCTGCTGTATGTCTCCACTATGTTTACGTATGATATAAGAGGCATGTGAGGGAAATCTGTTACCTTAACCCTGAATTTCTACTAATACGTCATGAATCTGACAGACTTTTTCTTAGGGCCTTTCTCAAAAACAGATTTAAGAACAAACTTAAATATTGGAGAATGAGGCCAAAGGTTTCCTCTAAAGTTGGACGGAAAAAGTTGTGTCGGCATAAAATATTCTCAAAAAATTCTGGTGCCATAGCCTACAGCCCCAAACTTTTTGAGGTATTAAAACATAGCTATTGGTGCAAAGCAGTGCTCTTATGAAGCATTAAAAAGTGTTTGAGTGGTGCACTTGTGGAGATTTTTTAGCCTGCTGAAAGTGAGTGAGTGAGAGAGAGAGAGAGAGAGAGAGAGACAAACAAACCTGGTCTAAAAAGTGCTTTGCATTTAAATATTGGACCCCTACAATGTGTTTTGTGCATACAATCGAAGTGTTCAGTGGCACGTATGTACCATATTTATTTGGTGGGAACAGGAGCTCTTTCCCAATTAGCTGTGTGTTTATGCTTTTAGCAATCCACTGATCTACAAAATCAGAATCCTTTTGTTTGGCTGTTATAATCTGTAGCTTGGTTGGCTTCATGGACCCTGAAACATATTACACGCTGAAGCTTTCTGTCATTTTTGTCAGTAACACTAAACTTCATTTTTTTTGTCATTGTACTTTTAAAACATTTTTGCTTTCACTTTAAATTCATTGTCCTCCTCACTAAATGGTCTGCTACATTGGCCTGACTGTCAAACATTTGTATGATGTTGCTACTTCTGGGTGTCCTCAGACCCCACTTTGAGAACCACTGCCTCAATGAGCCTTTGAGTGAAGAACTAAACAAGCTGTTCAAGTGTGAAGAACCCTTTTGAAGTTTAAAGAACCTTCACATAATGTTAAGCAAATAAATGTTCTTCCTGTAAAGTGTATTCAAGCCAAGGGCCTTTCAGGAAACTGTATAGGTTGTAGTGTAATTCAAATGATCACAGTCATTTCACTTCCTGCATGTCTTGTTTCATTCTGTTTCGCTTTCCCTGTATTTTTGATGTTGTCCTGTATGTCAGCCTCTTGCCATTTGCCTAAACAAATTGTTCATGGTTTGTATCAGACACACCCAGGTCCATTTTTAGACACAGAACCTTGACCTTTTTCCATGCACAATACAAAGACAGAGAAGGAGAGAGAGAGCACAGGGGGCGAGAGACATGTGGTTGGAAAGTTCTGACTGTGGGCTATTCACTGAGCTGTGTCGGCTGAACTGACCAGCAGACCTTTGTTTAAGCCCCCTCCCTACCTCCCTCTCTCCCTTCCTCAGTCCTCCCGCATGTGCTCCATAAGCCCGGCCTCCTCTCTAAGTAGGATCATGAGTGTGAATGAGGGAGGGCGTCACTGGCTGGCTGCTGCTGCCTGACCCAGCATCTCTCAGCTACAGGTAGTTCCAGACCAACAGTCCCACATATACACATATAGAAAGTCTTAGGAGGGTGCAGGAACATGCAGAATGTGTAGACAAGTGTATTGTTTTCCAGGCTGTTGAAGTTTATTCCTGCTTTTCTTCTGCTTCTTCAAACTGAGCTGAGCCTGTGGACTTGCCTGAAGGGTTGGGAGGAAGAAAGGAGGAGAAGTGAAGAAAGAAAAGGTGAATTCCTCAATCTCTGAAAGGTAAGTAAAGGTTCAGACGAAGGGCTTAGCGGTACGAGGGCACCGCATGCTCTCTCAGGGCTTTACTCAAAGCCTCTTACTGCTGTTTTCTGCTCTAGCATGCTCCACACCAGGCCTCAACAAGGGACCCTTTTGCTGACGTAAAAAGGGTCTAATATGTGTTTATTGTTGTTTGGGTGATTGTTTATTTGGCTGCACTGCTGCTGTATGATGGTTAAATGAAAGTCAAAAGTATACAGTTTGGTTTCTGCAATATACAGTAAATACTTTGCCCTTGTTGACCTCCGACTAGACACTTAGATTGATTCATCTAAGGGTGGCTAGTGTTTCACAAAAGGCCTGGAGCAACTTCAGATTGGAAAGTAATGCAAATGAAAAACAGAATGGATTACTGGTGAGTTGTAGTCTCTTAGAAAGCTGCAATCTGAAGTAATCTGAAAAATCAGTGGGAAACTTCTGATCAGAAAGATTTCAAAGGTTTGCTCTAAAAAACAGCATATTCATCTTTTAGAAAGTTGCAGTCAAGTACAATCTTAGCAAAAACATTATATATAGTCCTTTAAAAGAACCATATATAACAGCTTGTCCATCATGGAAAAGACCCATCCAGTCATGCAAAGAATCACAGAAACATTCAGTTGGTTCTTTTGAGTTGTCATAGTTCCATATTTAACCATTGCCTTCACCAAAGAACCCTCCTTTTTTAAAGGTTTAAGTGTGAGGAGTTAAAAGAACCCCCTTTTAAGAGTGTAGAAGTTAAAAACTGATATATATATATATATAATATAATATATTATATATATAAAGTTCTATGACTTGAATGAACCATTTTTAAAATGTTCTTTAATCCCTTAAAAGGCCCAAAGTAACATAAGAATAGCTCAGACAGTTTGCATTGAAGTCACTGTAGTTTCTGAATAATAAGTGTGTATAAGCCTGTGATTTTAAAGGGTTAAAAAGAATAGATTTTAATCATAACGAAAACCCTTTTAAACAGTTACTCCTTTGAGTTGCCATGGTTCTATGACTAAAATGATCATTTTTTTAAGGGTTCAGATTAGGGGTTTATACACTGTAGACCTTCTTCAGATCAGCAAGCACCAGAAAAACAGTATGTTTATTTCCTAGAAAGCTGTGATCAGGTAGAAATTGAATATTTGAAATCTGGTAGAATTAAAAAATTCAATTCTATGTGCAGTAGAGCCCCAATCTCCCATTTGTTCCTTGTACTTTGCACTACATCACAGAAGAGAAAGTGTCTGATTAAGAGACACTTTGCTGATTTGGCATAGATCTAGCAGTAACAGGTCCTCACACAGCTGGGAGATGCTATGGAAGTGGCAGGGTGATGGTTCAGAGTGGTGGTGCTGCTACTCCAGTCATTAATCTCTTGGCACCGTCTGAGACACTGGCTGCAGCATTCGGGAGCAGCACAGGATTTGTATGCATTTAGTGGGTCTTGGCCAGTAGCAGATGACAGGTTATGAAACACAGTGTCCTGGAAATGTGTGAGGAATATTAGTGGCTTCTGCTCAAATGTTTATACAAGAGCTCAGCAACCCTGAAGTTTTATTCTGGTAAATCTGATTATATGTGTCCGTCATTTGGTTTGCAAAGCTATAGAGCAAAAAACAAATCAGTTTCATCATTCAGTACATGTCTTGTGCAACTACTGTGTTCTACGTCCGGGTGCTTCTGTGGTATAGAGTTGATGCAAATTCTTTTCGATAGGTTTCACTTTTGTCCCCATAATCTCTAACCCAAAAAATGACCTTGTTATGGCAGCTCAAGATTAGCAGCTTTTGTTTGAAGGCCCAGAGCAGAGAGATGTTAAAACTTTAACTGCCTTTTTTAGGACAAAGCTTTGGTGTTGTGTTGTGCTTGATAGATCAGCACCAGAATATCAGCATATGGGTCCTTAACCACATCTACTTCTGCTTCTACTACCTTTGTTACCCAGTAATACCTTGGGAGTTTTTTAGACATAATCACTAGCATTGTTGTGTTCATTTCAAATGTTAGCAAAATATGAGAAATTGATTTTGTAAATTGGCAGACACTGTCAGACTTTTTTCATTTAAAAGGTTTTGCAACTGTTTGCAATACTTACTTTTTGGACTTTTTTTGTAAGTCGATACCACTTATTACTTAAAGGCTTTCAAAAAATAAAAGATCCCATATAACCCCATAGATCAGCCTGGAAAACAATAAGCCTTTGTTTTCTTCTTCATAAATGCTTCAAAAGCATAAATCAATGGCAAAGGACTGCACTGAAAATTCCCATTACAGTGCAGTTTACATAAAGCCTTTCTCAACCTTTTTTGGAGAGAAACATTATGTAAGATTAGAGTGTTTAGGTACAAATACCACTCATGGTTTGGATTTATTACATTCTGACACCTTAGGAAGTATTGTGCCTACTGTAGGGCTCAGATGAGCTATGTGCTAGGAGATGACCTGGCCCACTGTAGTTTAGAGGGCCCACATGATAGAAAACTGAAATCTTAAAAATTAAGTCAGTTGATGTAGTATGAAAATATTGTATCTTGTTTGAATTTTCCCATTCCACCTTAAATGCACCATTTAAGGTGAAGCATGAAATGTAGCTCGCTAGCTACCCAGACATCAGCAAACTACTAGCAATTTTTATGTTTATTATGAAGAAAAGGACCATAACACATTGAAACGACATTAAACAAAGATAATACAATGGTTATCATATTTTTTATCAGAGAAATATCGCTGAGGGTGATTTATCCGGAAAACTAACAGGATCCATACATGCTTATAAATGTGAGCCAAGTCTGTAGTCTTAATTGCTACCCAGCATTCCCTTCTTTTCATCACATCAAACTTTATGTTTAGGTATCACTAAAGCCCAGGCTAATCTTCTTACTAGCATACTGTGAGGACAGCACATGATATGCCATATGTCTCAGCCTATGTCCCAAACTGTCTTCCAGATTTGCATTGCACTCAGCTGCTTTTGAGCCGCATACTCATTGAACTCTAACGTAGCAGCATCCAGATCAGCTCAGTTGGCTTACGCCAGTGTTTACACTGTTTCCCTATGAGACAGGAAATCGATCTGGTAAAAGCTTTCAAACAGTGAGGAGGGACACCACAGGGCTGAAATAGGGAAATTACTCAACAGGAATATGTAAATTACAGTTTGCCTAAGAAACGGGCTTAGCTAGAGGAATCTGTGTAAGCTCCTAAAGGCAGTCCCAGTCTCCGTCACCCTCCCCTCCCCTCACCTGACCAGCTGACCTCAATTGGGTGGAGGTGAAGCTGCTGTTAACCCATGGATGCTACACAGACACTACACAGACACTGCACAGACAATAGACAGAAACTACACAGACACTGCACAGACAATAGACAGAAACTACACAGACACTGCACACAGAATACACAGACAACAGAGTCTACACAGACACTACAAAGACACTGCACAGACAATAGACAGAAACTACACAGACACTGCACACAGAATACACAGACAACAGAGTCTACACAGACACTACAGAGACACTGTACAGACAATAGACAGAGACTACACAGACACTACAGCGACACTGTACAGACAATAGACAAAAACTACACAGACACTACAGCGACACTGTACAGACAATAGACAGAGACTACACAGACACTACAGCGACACTGTACAGACAATAGACAGAAACTACACAGACACTACAGCGACACTGTACAGACAATAGACAGAGACTACACAGACACTACAGCGACACTGTACAGACAATAGACAGAAACTACACAGACACTACAGCGACACTGTACAGACAATAGACAGAGACTACACAGACACTACAGCAACACTGTACAGACAATAGACAGAGACTACACAGACACTACAGAGACACTGTACAGACAGAAGAACACAGGCACTATGCATAGACTACATACAGACAGAGAGAACACAGACGCTATACACAGACTACATACAGTCACTGCACAGCCAAAAGACATAGACTACAGAGACACTACACTGAGACTACAAAGGTGAAGAGCACATGGCACAGAAACACTGTGCCATCTGGGCCTGTCTTTCTTTCATTCTCTCCATAAGATCACAGCTGCTAGATGTTGTTTTACAGTAGAAGTTTTCTGCAACACTTGAATTTAGAATCTGCTAGTTTACAGTTCTGCTATACCTGCAATAACCGTCAAAGGGCTCACTGATGCTGTATGTAAGCATTGTTAAAGTTTCCCGAACATAACGTTCATTTCCCTGTCCATACAGTTTACACATGGAAATTGTGCTGCAAAAAAAAGCCAGATTTGAATCCATTATTTTTCTGATGTCATGAAAACCAAAGTATTTACATATATCCACCTGTTCAGCCTACAACTCCGGATGCTGATTAACACTGACGTTTTGAATTTGTGGTTTTTGTGACATCACCAAAACCAATATGTTTACACATCTGTCTGTTCAGCCTAGAGCAGTTTAGACTGGACTGCTTGTTGAAGAAAGCGCAATACAGGGCAGCCAAACAGAACAGAGGTCATTTATATATTATCATATTAACAAAAACATCCTGTTTAATTCTGAGGGATAAAGATTGGTTCTGCATGGCCAAGGCTGGACACAAGCCATGTAGAAAAGAATTTCTCACAAACTCACAAACTTTATAAGGGAAAATAAAATACAAGAAAAAGATCCTTTAATTGCTAAAGAATTCCCAACTTCATTTGTTTAGAAAACTCTAACATTAATGCATATTTATATTTATTTTAATGTAATACATTCTGATTTGATGTCACTGTGCTTTAGCCATCCACTAACAAAAAGTGAAAAGGTTTGACAGTTTATCAGAGCCCTCAAGTTAGGTAAAGTCAAAAAAAGCTGTGAAATAAGTTGTCTTAATAATTTGACCTGACATTTTTTTACAGAGTAATCAATATTTCATTAAATTCAATCAGGTGTGCTGATGGTGGAATTTAAAAAATCAATGTAATAACTGGAGTGCATTAAAGAGAAAGGCAGAAACCAAATAAAACAAGAAATCATTGCACTTTTACTGTTTTTTGTTTATTTATATTTATTCTAGTGCTATTTTGTGGATTTAAAAGCAAAACATACCGCCTAGAGAGATTTTCTTTACTTAATAATCATTTCTTTAATTGATAATTCAGTTGCTCCTGAATCACTGAGCGTGTGTTCTTTTGTTGGATAAATATTGATTGGAGGTGATTGTGTTGCTTATGTGGCTTTGCATTTGGAAGTGGAGTAGCCGAGTGTTCAGTCAGTGGCTCTGTGCTGTGTGTTTCAATTAACGTCTCCCAGCAGCTGCGCTAAGAGTGCTAAACAAAGAGAAGAAAGAGATTACCTGTACAAGCTCCTGACAGTGTCGGACATGTCAGTCACCACTGTCCTACTGCCGCGTGTCCCACTAATGCCCGTCAGGTAAGTAACCAGGCTGCCTTAAGATTTCGAGATCATTTAAAATGACTATTTATACGAAGTAAATTATTATTTATTTACGTTCTATAAACTTATTATAAAATGTTAAGGCAGCCTGGTTACTTATTTTCCTTAGCAAAGTGAATTTGAGCTTTTACTTCATTGCTATGTAATTCACATTCTTTAACATTATTCCCTTTTCAGATCGGCCCTGAAAAAAGTAATGCACTGAATTTACTTGATTTATGTGTACAAAAAATACACATCAGTAAAGTATATTACAGCAACTTAAATATTGCTGAAAGTAATACATTTTATTAATGTGGAAATGTTGCACATATCTGAATCAAGGAAATTCAATACGTTGCTTTTCTCATTGTGTTTTAGGTTTGAAGATTTGCTAATTGATTCGAAGATGTGAAGAAGGGTCTTATTGGGAAACGATTATTAATAGTTATCAGTATCAGTGCTATGCTTCAGTGCATTGACCACAGACCTCAACTATCCTTTTGACCCAGCCAGTCTGCAAGCCAATTACCACAGAGTACGGGTTCAGTTAAGCTGTCTGCCACAAACTACTCATTAACTTTAGTTAACTGACAAGACTCTACAGTAAAGTCTAGCAACTCGTTGTGTGCACTGAAAATATATACATTCAGTTATTGCTGAAAGAAGTAAACTGAAAGACGGTGGTTGTGCTAATGTAATATATTTTATTCACAAACGCATTTAAATGAGGTAAATTTGATGCAGTCCTTTTTTTTATTCAGAGTAATGGGGGGCAGCCGCATGTCTCCCCATTCACGCTGGGCCTAATCCATACCCTTCTCTCTGGCATTTGGCTTCTGTTAGCTACTTTTTGGCACAATCTGGTGGCTAATGCTAAACTACAGGCTATTATCCTATTAGCCTGTTAAAATCTTCATTGAGAGAAGTGTTTTGTCCTTGCCAGTTCATAGCCGTGTGGGTTTGAAGTGCACTGTACATGGTGGGTAGAATAGCAGCGCTCCTCTGGGGATTAGAGGTTCTGGTTGGGTGATTCCAGTGTTATTGCTATATCTGGTTACACAGCTGTTTAGAGGTGAGAAAGAACAGGCCAGCGATTGTTCCTCAACGCCAAGGCCAGTAATGTACTCAAAAGCAGGAATCACACAGTTGCTCTGCATAGCATTTGGTCGTCTATTTAAAATGTATTTTTCAGAATCAGAATAAATTTTATTTCACAAAGTATGTTACAAATCCCAATATTAGCTACAGTAAAATGAAAAAAGATAGAAAATGATATTAACATGATCCAGTGTTTAAAAAGAGCCAAAAACAAATACATATGTGAATATGTAAGGTATTGTGCAAAGGTCGGAGCCCACCCTTTAATTTATTCAATTTCCAGTCAAAACGGCTTTTGTCGTTCATTTTTTAGTGTCAGAAAAAAGGAAATTTTAACAGAAAATGCACAAAAGCCTCCAACACAAAGTATATCAAATATTTCAGTATTGAATATACTTTGTCCATTTTTTGCTTTTCTGCACCTGCTGCCACTTCAACTTCATCCTTCCAGTGTTAAAACCATGCAGTTACTGCTGTGTACACAAGCAACTATCCAAACACACCTAAGCTGCCTTGTAGATTTCTTTCTCATATGTACCTAAAATCGCTAAAGGAGATATTTCTGGTATATTTTTTTTAAAAAAGCAAAGGAAAATTGGAGTTAAAAACGTGATTTAAAGATGCAGAGAAAATTGGAGGACCTGGTAGACCTCAACACTTGAATACTTAACAGTGAAGAAGACAAAGGGAAAATGCATATTTTCACTACAACAGCGAAACTGGACGTCTGAGATGTGGAATAAGGTTTTATGGACTGATTTGTCTACACTTGTAAATTTGTGTTTGGGATTGCTTGGATAGTGAGAAGCCAAAAATGCAACCAACTTCTATGACTGAACTTTGGAGGTGTGGACAAATATTCCTGCAGATTTTGAAAAAGAAAGCATGACTCTTGAAAAAAGTGGAAACTATAATAAAGGCAAAGAGTGGACAAAATAAATACTCAATAAATAAATATCATATTGAGTTGTTGGGGCTTCTGTGTATGTTTTTGCGCTTTTCCTGATACTGACAAATTACTTACTGACAGTTTTGACTGGACATTAAATAAATGCCAGAGTGGTCTCTGACTTTTGCACAGTTCTGTTATTTACCTGGGTATAAATGTTATTTACATTATATTATAGAGTGATGTGAACATTTGTACAGTGATACTATGATAAGTAATGGTACAGATGATCTATTTTAAAATGTATTTAAATCTGTAATGTACTTAGGATGTCTTTAGACAGGCATATCTACACTGTGGGTGTATTATAAACAATGCTTGTTTGAATGACTTGAAAAGTCACAGGCTACTGGTTGTAATTCATGGCAGCTCAGTCTGAGGCTGTTAGAGGCTGCAGCCCTGTGTTTTAATGAGGGCTGTTCAACCAGCAATCATCCTGTCTAATTCCGTTGCCAAGTTTGTATGGATTACCATGGTGTCTTGCTGGGAGGGTTAAAATAGAACAGAAGTTAAACTGAAGAGATAAAGAGAGGGAACCTAGTGGAGTCTGTTAGACCTTACACCAGAAAGAAAATAATACTCAAATAACTCAAGGAATTATAATGTAAGAACCTTCATTCTTTCTATCATATGCTTAATTAAGCAGGTTGACAGAAGTTTCTCGTAGTTTTTGAGTTAACAGCATAGTAAATGCAGTTGATTCAAAGAATATTCCAGCCTTAAACTAAATTTTGGTAGGTTATTTGTCGTGTTTACAATTTTATGATGTTTTTGTTCATCAGTGTCTCTCGGAGTGCCTTACGCAAATATGTCATACAACAACTGATGTCAACCAATCCTGACTGCTAGCTTAGCTACTGATCTATAGGCAAATAAATACAACCAAGCTAGCATTAGTATAGCCAGCGAAGTTCTTTCAGCTAAAGTAAGGTATGTTGATAGCCAGGTACTTTGCTAACTTTAACTTTAAACTAGGTTTAACTAGAACTGCAAACTAATGTACTTGATCTGAAATGATCACTTAAAAAAACAAAGCAGGTTAAAACAATGCAAAAAAAAATCCATCAAACTGTTGCCTTCAGTTTTTTTAACTAGGTTGCACAGTTGCTTTTTTTAGGGATGTTTCTCAAATAATCATTAACATGACTACCAAAGTAAGAGCCCATGCCTGCACACTAGAGACAGATGGAAATACACCTCCAGGCCTGTTACCTACTGCATCTATCCATTGTTCCATTAGGTGTGAATGACTGCTTGTTAGTTCAGTGCACATTTCAGGCCATACAGCAGCACACTGGCTGTAGTTATATCCATCCTTCCTGAAAAGGCTTTTTCCTGCTGTTCTCAATCCTGCAGCCGCACATATAGCCACTGACACTGGGGAGGGATGCATTACAGTTGAACCACTAATACTCATAAATTTCACAACAGGAGACATCTACAGCGTTTGTGCGTCTAGAGAAATATTACCCACGGCCGGCCTACTCCACACCCAGGAGAAGCAGCAGTAATCTGTTTCAGTAATGGGCTTTGACATCAAGCATATGTGTGTGCTGCTACTTTCCAGGAACTGAAATCTTTAGCAATTTATATTCTTTAATTCCTTCTAATTAAAGTGGGATTTAACTTCAGCTCAGACATTTTAGGATTTGTTTTGCTGAAAGGGACAATCAATCTTCTTATTGTACCATCTGTGTGCCTAATATAATGACAGTTGGTTGTTTAAAACTGCATTTTATACAGACACCATTAACATTTGACTCATTGTGGTTGCTCACGTTGCACATTAGCAGTTAGTAAACTAGAAAACAGGCATTTCCTTATTACATTCATGATTTGTTCACAGTAGAAGCAAAAGCAATTCCATATGTAATGAACCATAACTCAGCATTGTTTTGGTCTAAATTTACCTCTGTTTCTCTGATTCACTGCTGGATTGAGTCCATGTGGGGTCAATGTCTGATTTTGTTTGACCTACATCTGGTAGAATAAGCCCTTTTGTAAGAGGCCATGCTGGCAGCAGACATAATCTCTTATACAAATACCTGCACTTGTTTCTTCTGATACACAAATCTAGGCTGATTTGTCAAATACAGCAAGCTATTTCTCTCCTGTTCTTTTCTTCTTTTGCTTCTATGTGCCTTATCCTTCACATATGCAGTACTACATTCATTCTTCACTAACTTCATTCATTTAATTTCCAGTCAAAACAGCTATTAATGACACGTTATTCATTTTTCAGGATATATTTTTGGGATATTAGATTATAAGATAATGCACTTACGTAAGGCATGAACAAGGCAAAGGAAAACAACTAAAAACACAGGGGTTTCCAAAACTGGAGTTAGTAAAATTATTCAAAAATAAAGAGAAGATTGGACTCCTAACAACTTTGCAAGACCTGGTGGACCAAAACTGTCACCATCAGATAAACAGTATTGAAAGGTTTCATTGCTTCAGATCTGAAAAAACCCACAGGTGTTTCTGTCCATCTGTTAGAAGACAACTCAACACTATGACTCTTAAAGGATGTATAGCTGTCAAGAAGCTGATACTGAGAAAAGAAATAGAAAAAAGAGGAAAATGTGCAAATCAAACCAAGAAGCTGCTTGTGTTTTTAGAACAATGGACTGTCCACCCCAGAGTCCAGATTGCAACATCACTGAATGTGTTTAAGCTTACTTGCATCATAAGAAGCGGAAAATGCAACCAACTTCTAAGACTGAACTTTGCAGGTGTGGAAAAATATCCCTGCATATTTCTTGAAAAAACTGAAAGCGACTCTTGAAAAGGAAAGGCAGAGTGGACACACTAAATACTGCAAAATCTGATGTTAAGGATATTATTTGATTTCTGCACACTACTTTACACAAAGTATTTAAGATATTTACATCCACATACATCATCTGTAGATCAGCATCTTTTTGGTACCTTTGTATGTTTATATGATACTATATTTCACAGTCTATAAGAGCAGTGTACACAGTTTGTGTTGAAATGCTATTTTATTGTACCGTTCCTGTTTTATCCAGTCTGTTTTTAGCATTAGTATTATGCCTCCTTACATCTTTGTATTCCTCTCCTAATCATGAATCCTTTACTTTATACAGGATCTTCACATGGTGACCTCTAATGTCAAGAAGTAAACCAGAAACATGGTCATTCTGCAACAGGTGGGCCTCCATCCTACATTTCTCTGTAACACAAAGGTGAAATGACACCAGGCCACAGTGTGAAAGGAGTCTCAGTGCTCTATGCCCTAGGCATTGTACTGTCCAAATAAGAATGACTCCCAGCGAGTCCTGGCAAACAAACCCTTCTCCGGGATTTGCCTCCCTGTACTGGGTCTTATCTGGTGCATTACCTAATTATTATTGTTACATTAATGACCCAGTAAAGCTTGCTGAGGTCTTTGGCTGATTCCTTGCTTGTTTACTGGTTTTCCCTACAGGGAGACTATGTCTGGTTGGATCCCAAGAGAGGCCATGAGTTTGACGTTCCACTTGGAGCTGTGGTCAAGCTCTGTGACTCGGGCCAGATCCTGGTTGTGGATGATGAGGGCCATGTGAGTGTTTAAAAGCAGCCAGATCATAAAAATGGAATTTTCCTCATTCTTTTGAAATAAATAAGCTTGATGTCCATTATCTGCTCTCCAGTTCATACAGTCCATATATGCAAACTAAGCTGCAAAAACAACCTTTTTTGTTATTGTGGTTATGATGTTACAACTATGAACACTTTTACAAATGACCACCCATTCAGCCAACAGTTGTTCTGAACAATAAAAAAGTGGAAAACGGCCATAAAAAATAAATTATGTTTGCTTTTGGTAGATAAAACCAGTGACATGGCATAATTTTGCAGCTGGGAGGGCAGTGCCATTATTCTCATACTGGACTCTGCAGCCTTGACCTGCAGTACGTTCCACTGGTTCCTGATATTAGAATAGTTATTTATGCATTTTACTCTATTCTAATAATGCACACAAAAGCCACTTGAGTGCTAATAGCTCCCCCTTGTGGAGAATCTTCAGTCTGCTAAACTTAAGTGAGCGCGAGATATGAGTAAGATCCATTGTGTGCCTCGTGTATAAGACTAAAACAGTGAATTTATTTATATGCATGTTAGGTTTACAATGACAAAATGCAGCATATGATGAAAACACATGGAAAAAGCTGGACATTGCAGCGAAATCTCCAAAATAAGAAAAGAAGTCATGACATGCCAATGTAGACAGATCTTTTGCCACAGAACTGAAAGTTACCAAAAAACATACAGCAGTCTGGAAAAACCAAACAAGGTAACGTGAAAATACTATAGCATACAATTATAAAAGCCCTTTGAGGATACTCACCAGAAATAATCGTGGTCCTACTTGTACATGAATTATGTTCATTTAACATTTAATTTTTAACATGAGTTTCCTCAGATAGGTTTAAAATTAGCACCTCAGCTGTATTTGTAGACTATGATGGGTTAGCCAGGTTTTCTTAACCTGGTACGAGAAGCTTTAGACAGGTCAGAGTCAGAGATGATGGGGCAAAGTCAGGTAAAGTGTCTTAACCCTCCCCCTGTACAGGAGCACTGGATCTCCCCTCAGAATGCCACTAACATAAAGCCCATGCACCCCGCCTCCATCCATGGCGTGGAGGACATGATTCAGCTGGGGGACCTGAATGAGGAGGGCATCCTCAGAAACCTCTTCATCCGCTACAATGAGAGGGTCATATATGTGAGTATCCAGGACGCTTTATCTCTAAATTAGTCTTTTTTCACAGCTTTACATTTGTTCATGTTTTATTCTGGTCTTTTGAGAATTGATGACTTAATTAGCTCTAAAGCCATGCATGCTTATTTAATAAAAAATATTTAATTACTTTAAATTCAGTTTGTTTAATTATTCAGTTGAATTCCCGCCTCTCTAATGGATATCCCCTGCCTGCTAAAAGCTTTTCATTATGTTTGAAAGCCAATATGCCTTAATTCGATCTTGTGCAGACATGTGACCCACACAGCAATAAAAAATGAAAAAACATTATATATTCTTCGCACAGAGCATTGAGTTTGAGCAGTAACTTTGTTTTTCATCTTCATCAGAGTTATTCTGCAGGATTTGTTGTGGCCACTTAAATGGAATAGCTTTGTTTGGTTGTCGTTGTTTTGGAGGGTGCTCAGATCAGATTGCTTTGCTAAAATATGACCTTTTTCTCTTGGCTCATCAGCAAATCCCCTTCAGCCATTTTCACTGCAAGAATGCATGATTGAGGGCACAGAGAGTCTGACAAAGTCAGAGAGAAGTTTGAGCTGCACTATGATTGAATCAGCTGGCAGTGATTGAAAATGCTTATCTTATGCTAAGGCTGTTTGTGTATGCCTGTTTTCTGGTAACCCTCTTCAAACGGTCTCGCTGTTTATGCTACTGCTCACAGGGTTGTAATCATTGTTTTCAAACCCTTGATTCTGATATAATGGTAGCTCTGTGCAACTTTATAGTCTTCAAATAATTTATAAGAATATATAATAAAATGAAGAGATTTTTAGAGGTGATAAATGGAGCTGCAGATGATTCCATATCTGAGAAAAGCTGTAGAGCATTGAGAGCATTGTTAGAATAAAATGAACAGCCAGAATGCATCTTATTTGCAATGTTGTGGTCAAATCACAGTGAGTCATTATTGCAAAGTGCCATTATATATTTATAATTTAATTTATTTTTGTATGTGAAACACTGAATAAAACAAATGTCTCTTGGTTTCGGGTTTATATGATTTAAATTATTTAATATGAAAAGTGTTGAGCAAGAATGTATGACATCATTGCTCAGCATTATTAAGGCTCATTCATTTTTGGGAATTCACAGAGTATATTTCCTCTCTCAGTTCCATGTATATAAAAGCTCATTGGACTGGTTAGACATTAGGTCATTGCATAGAATTTGCTCAGACCTCTTGCAGATCATATGATGTGGTGTTTTGTGAGTACAGAGCAGACAGGTACGTAATGGCAATGTTGATAGCAGTCACATGGTGTGATTATACAGTTGTTTAATCTGGTGCACAATTTGTTTAGCATATTAGGGAAAATTGAAAACATAAAATATGCTGTAAGTTTTGCACAGGCCACATTTTTTAAAAATACGCAGTGGTTGTGCATTAAAATATGAAGAAGATTTTGACTTATTTTCACTTAAAGAGATCAACAAAACATGTAATTTGGCTGAGGTGCCCAGACTTTTGCATACCATTGTTGCAGGTACATGCCATCATTCTGTGTCCATATTTTGTGAAATACACTGAAAACAACTACAAAATAATTAAATTTAAATATACTGGTGTCCTAAGTTTTTGCTTACTGTGAATGATTACATGACTGTTCCTAATCTAATCTAATGACAAGACAGTCAAAATAAAGAGCTGATGTGCAAATTTTAGCGATGAAGTTAAATGCTATTTATGGATGGGTCAAGAGAAAATGTCTCTGTCTAACCTGTGGCTTCATTTCTAAAATGTGTTTATTTTTTCATTTAAGCTCAATTTAAAAGTGCTAGTTGCACTTTACCCTGTATGAACAATAGAATGGATGGACCAACGGAACACAGAGTGGGCCAAAAGAAATTTAGAGAAGCAGACCTTTGAAATTTTGATGTTTTTTTCCTCTTCTGTTAGGTTGCTGTTTCAGGGATATGAGCTATTTTACAGCAGAAGTGAAACATTTTTGTTAATCTTTGGCATTTCAGACATACACAGGGTCAATCCTGGTGGCAGTAAACCCCTACCAGCTGCTGCCCATCTACACAGCAGACCACATTCGCCTTTATACTAATAAGAAGATTGGAGAAATGCCTCCGCACATCTTTGGCATTGCTGATAACTGCTACTTTAACATGCAGAGGAACAACAAGGACCAGTGCTGCATCATCAGGTAACAGCTACAAATACATTTGAGTGACTCTATGGCCTCTAACATCTATGTATAATAGGACTTAGCATTGAGTGTTGAGTCTGTGTATGTGTGTACATTTAACAACATATTGTAAAAAAGAAACATATATGTCTATTTTTTAAATTGTTATTTTTCTCCATCATTTGAACACAACAGCTGCCCTTTACATTGTGTGAAAATGTCATGATTTTGGGTTGAATGGAAATGCTCCAAAATTGAAGCACATGGAATAAAATCTCTTTACATTTACATAGTACAAGAACTGTTTTGCCCTGTCCTGTAAACTTGCTGTTTTGGAGGTGTGTTTTTTGAGTTATTGGGTAATCTGTATTGTTCTCCAGTGGCGAGTCTGGAGCAGGGAAGACTGAGAGCACCAAGCTGATCTTGCAGTTTCTGGCTGCTATTAGCGGACAGCACTCCTGGATCGAGCAGCAGGTTCTGGAGGCCAATCCTATTTTAGAAGGTAGGAGTGATATCTTTTTCACAGTGTTTTGATAGATTCTGTTAGCCCCTCTAAACCCAAAGCGGCCACAGTTTCTGACCCTTATCACTACATAACGCTCATATTACTTTGATAGTAGTTATTGAGTAGTTATGTCTGAATAAGCCTGCAGTTTAAAGCAACACTGTTTTTCAACCTAATCTCTACTTGCTGTGTTACACTGTCAATTGTCGACTGTTTCTTTGTACATAGGAAAGAACAGAAAACCTGCTGACTCAAAACTCACAATAGAATTCTTTGTGCAGTTGCTGAATTCTGTGAATAAACAGTTGAATAATTTCACTAATGCAAATTCAAAAACTGTAGCTGTTCAACTCTAAAAATACATGTCTTAGGAAGACAGATGAGAGAGTAACTTACAAAAGCTGTAAAGTTTAATTCCAAAATGCAATTCAAGTTAATTTAAAAGACTTTGGTAAAACTTTATTTAAAGGCTTTAAAACACATGCATAAGCCTTGCAAAACATTTTAAATGTAATACTTTAGTATTTACAGACAGCTTCTGTACGTGTTCTTAAGATGACACCTTTAATTACTTTATAAAATAATACATAACACAGATTGTGTCATTAAGGACACTGTATACTAGTAGTACGAAAGATACCCTCAAACTTAAATGATATGGGAATATATCGTTGCTGTCCGAGGGAAAATATGTATCTCCAGAACAGAACCTTTTCTTATTTTTAGAGAATTTCTTTTGGACTATTCATCTTTAAGTTTTTCCATAATACAAAGAACAACTGTCATGTTCAAATGATGTAGAAAAATCAAAATTGACAACCATATGGAGATTCTTTGAATAGTGACAATATGCATAAAAATTAGCACTTAACTTGAGGACATCTGAATCTTTCATAGAACTGATATATGGGGTTCTTAACTAGGCCTCAGCCTTAGAAGTCCCATTACCTGGGAATGATACTTCATAATGACCCTTCTTAATGTGTTATAAATGGAAAACTGTCTGTCACTTTAGTTCAAGAGCCTTTCTGTCAATACAATGTCATTTACGTTATAAAGCATTGTATGCTATCTCTCGAATACTGATGTATGCTGTTCATAAATATACAAATGTTGCTTTTTATATTCCACCCACACCACTACATTGGTAATATAGTATCATAAATTCTTCTCTCTGAAAAACTAGTCCCATTTCCAAAAGAAGTCATTATACTATGATTGATAGCTTAGTTTACTAAAGAATTCCTGAAAGTCTTCTACAGAAATACATATTTTACATAAAGATTACTGGCAGAAATTTAGCCACTGCCCAGTGGCTTCTATTATTTGCCATGGTAAGCAACTATACAGAAGATAGAGATTAGGTTGAAAAGCACTGAAGTATTTGTTTTACAGGGTTAAACCAGTAGTCAGCATGTCAGTTTGGCCTCCTGGGTAGATTTCATGATGGGGAATTATTCAAGGATTTGCTCTGTTCTTCTAATATGACACCTCACCTGCTGCTCACAGCTCCTGCTAATGGAGTTCAACCATATGGGAGGGGATTCTTCTGTAGTGCAGAGGGGAATTCATTAGCAGGCTTCAGCTCCCAGTAGGACTCCCATCTGACCTCCTAGCAGTGTCTGTGACAGATGCTTAACAAAACTCATCTGAACTTCAAACACTGTTTTTTCTTCAAACCAAACTATGAAGCTGGTCCGCTGTACATCAGTGCTTCTGTATTCTAGAGCGAAGCTGTTTTATCATATTAAACACGTTAACAAACCCATTCTCTGTTAGTCTTCAGTGAAGTGATGCATGAGAGAAATGTTTGTGAATTAATTCTGTTTTAATGGGAATTTCTCTTGTTCATGCAGCGTTTGGCAATGCTAAGACAATACGGAATGACAACTCCAGCCGATTTGGGAAATACATTGATATTCACTTCAACAAGAGGGGGGCTATTGAGGGGGCAAAGATAGAGCAGTACCTGCTGGAGAAGTCAAGAGTTTGCAGACAGGTAAGAGAAGCTGGACGTTTGGGCCACAGTGCATATCTACATGACTCCTTGTTATCTCACAGGAATATACAATATATGTAATATATAAAATATAGTAATGTTTTATTTTTGCCTGTTCTGAATTCATTGTGTTTGTAATGTCACAAAAAAACAGCACATTTGCAAATATCCTTATTCACCTTTTCCACCTAAGGCAGTTTAGCTCACCCATTCTCACTGAAGTTATAAGGAGGGTTTGAGCCTGGACTTCGCTTTGAATGAGACAAAACACAAGACAGCCACTATAAACAGAGATACTTTCCAGATATCAGTCTAAAATGCACAGCAATGAAAACAGTCTGTTTAATTCTTAAAGATAAAAAGAGATTGAAAAATTGTCATGTAAGAATGAATTATGACTGGTCAGACCACACAAACTTTATCAGTGGACGCCTAGTGAAGAAAATAAAATGCATTAAAAATGTAGGGTATGGACCCTTTAATATAACTTGCAAGTACACAGAAAAAGTGATGTATTGCATTTGCTTTACTTAAATGTGTACATCATTTCCACATGAATAAAACATATTACATCAACATGAATTTGTCTTTCTGTTTATTTAGTTTTAGCAGTAATCGTGCTAATATTAATTATTTTTTCATGTGGAAGTGATGTACACATAGGAATAATCCATATTCATCGCCTTTACTTTTTCACTGCAGGCTGTTTATGGAAGTGTTCTAGTCTATGTTATGCTGTAGATCAGGACGTTTCTCATAAGTTCAGAGACGCTGTTGTTTTACAGGCTCCAGATGAGAGAAACTACCACATATTTTACTGCATGCTGAAGGGCATGAGCCCAGACCAGAAGACTAAACTTGGACTCGGCCTGGCTACAGACTACAACTACCTAACCATGGTGAGAGACTGCATTCGTCTGATCAGAATAAAGCACTGTTTCAGCCTTAACATGTGCTTAAATCATTTCTCCTGTGATATTAGTTATACACCAACTGGATACTTCATTAACCACATCTCCTTGTATCTACAATCATTTTCCATTTTGTCAGCTCCACTTACCATACAGGTGCACTTTGTAGTCCTAAATTACAGACTGTAGTCTATTTTTCTGCATACTTTGTTAGCCCCCTACTACCCTATTCATCAATGGTTTGGACCCCACAGGACCACTACAGAGCAGGTATTATTTAGGTGGTGGATCATTCTTAGCACTGCACTGACATTGACATGGTTGTGTGTGTTATGCTGGTGAATTACATACAGCAGTGCTGCGGGTTTTTTTTAAGCTCCACCTATTTTTATTTATTAAATATTATTAAACCAATATTTATTAAACCAATTGTTATTTAATAAATACTGTATCAGTAACGTTGATATGTATAGGCCAACGTATAAATATAGACATTCGTGTGTGAGCTGTTTTTGATACCTAAAAATGTACTTACATAACTGTGTGTGTGTGTGTGTGTGTGTGTGTGTGTGTGTGTGTGTGTGTGTTTTCTGCTGTCCTGTTGTCCTCGGCTGCTCTCCAGGGGAACTGTACAGTGTGTGACGGGCGGGATGATATGAAGGAGTACTCGAGCATCCTGTCAGCCATGAAGGTCCTGATGTTCACAGACACAGAGAACTGGGAGATCTCCAAACTGCTGGCTGCCGTCCTGCACATGGGCAACCTGCGCTTTGAGGGTAAACCACAGGAGACACAAACCAACAGACAAAACATCTGTGTACAGCTGTTGGGATATGATCTCTATGACAGCACTGAGTTATGAACTGATCTGTGTAATTCTTTGATTCACAGCCCGCACATTTAAAAACCTGGATGCCTGTGTAGTGGTGCGTTCTCCTGACCTGACTAAAGCAGCAGCTCTGCTGGAGGTGAGGAGGGTGTGTGTGTTGGTGTGTGTGTGTGTGGGGTGTGTGTGTGTGTTGGTGTGGGTGACTGAATGTGCTTGTTTTCATGCATTTTCAGGCCCAGAGTGTTCCTGACAATGTTAAAAAAAAAGAAAAAACGGGGAGCCAACATCAGGGTTCTGTTGTTGTAAAGTGCTTTTTCCAAATGCTGCACATTTCATATATTTTTTTAGTTGAGAGGTCTTTTTAGTTATTTAGGTAAAGATTAGGCTTCAGTTTAGGATTAGGATTAGAAAATTCAGGGACTTAGAAATTACAGATATCATAAGAAAATCTAGCATCTTAGAAATGGTAAATTTGTGGGGGAAGAATGGAAAATATACATTAATATATCTATCATGAATGGAGAAGCATTGTGGCAGGATATATGTGTGAGTTGGGAACTTTATTTAAGCATTGACCCCATCATTAGGAGATGGAAAGTTCAATTCCTAGGTGATGCCACAGCCATCCGTTCTTGGGAGTCCAAGAGAGCTTGATAATGACCTCTACACTCAGCACAATGCTAGTCAATGCTGATGTTTGACAGCTGATGATTTTCCCATCAGTTACTGCATGTCTCTTGAAGAGTGCTTGATGCTTTATGACATTGCAGGACACTCCTGATGAAGGGATTTAATCAACTGCAGTGGACTTTACTGACATTGCATGCTCAGTGTGTAGAGTGTATAAGGGTACTGCTTAGGGACCCTGTGGAATAATTGCAGCTACTTTTCCTGACATTGATGCAAGTCCAGGAAGAGAAACATGAGGTCTATCTATACAGCAGACAGTAGTAGAAACTCCTGGAGAAGAAGGGTAGAAACTACACACAGGTGACTACGATAATTAAGCGGGAGAGTTAGACAAAGACAAAAGGGACTTGAACAGAGAAAGGAGTGGGACCACGTGTGGGGAGCAACTGTAATAGTAATGAGACGTTTTATTGATTTTAACACTACAGGGAACAAATAATTTTTTTTCTGCTAACATTAGCACACATTTCTGGTTATTTGCTGAGTTTAAAGGTGCAGTGTGTAAGATTTAGTGGTATTTAGCAGTGAAGCTGCAGATTGCAACCAAATGAATAATCCCTCCCTCACTGCTCTATTTCCATGCGTATAGTGGAACCTACGGTGCCCATCAGGTTTTCTGGTGCCGTCTGGCCCAATTTCATTTTGCCTCTTCATGTTTTCTCTTCTTTGAGGATGATAATTCACCTTCGCTTGCTTTTTCTTGTGTTAAATAATAAGTATGATGCTCCATTTGCTAAATGTTCTTCTTCTCACAACACAAAATGGTTAGCCAGAACCAGCAGCAACCACTGATTCTTCTTCTTTCTATGTCTTCCAAACAGCACCAAATTCAAGCTGCTGCTTCAACATAAAAATGTGAAAGACACCCTCTAGAGCCAGTGTTTGGTTTGTCCTTTCTGGGCTACTGTAGAAACATGGTTGCGCAACATGGGAGCCTCTGTTCGAAAAGGACCTGCTACCTGTGTAGATATGAAGGGCTCGTTCTAAGCTACCAAAAACACAGTGATTTGTAGTTACAGGTGATTATACACTAATGACAACATGGATTTATAAACTATATAACATTTCTGCTAATAAATCCCCCTCAATCTTACACACAGCACCTTTAACGTATTAAAAAATA
Source organism: Colossoma macropomum (assembly GCF_904425465.1). Classification (NCBI taxonomy): domain Eukaryota; kingdom Metazoa; phylum Chordata; class Actinopteri; order Characiformes; family Serrasalmidae; genus Colossoma; species Colossoma macropomum. Next base: position 15,125,951 of record NW_023494800.1, read on the forward strand.
TGAAACATAAAATATAAATGTGCCATAACTTTTGCACAAGCCACATTTTCTTTCCCCAAGATGTTAAATTCACCAATAAACAGTAATTGTGCATTAAAATGTACAAAAGTGTGTTCTGTACTGTAGAGCATGTATGATGTAACTTATTTTCACTTAATTAACAAAACACATCATTTCACTAGGGGTGCCCACACCTTTGCATATGACTGTCTATGTATGTCTCCTTGTTCTGTCGTTGTATGAAAACAAACCTGTGTGTATGTCTGAGGTTATAGCCACGTCATTCACCGTGTCGTGTCCCAGTCTGTCTGTATGTATAGCTGTGAGTGACTCAACTGAGTGAAGCATATTTCATATCTGCTTGTTTCTGTCAATCATCTGGCAGCAGCTAGCAGGGTGCTCTGCTGATTCTTTTCCATCTTCTCCCTCTTACTGTCTGTCTCTGATTTCTCTCTCTTGCTTGCTCATTATCCTGGTGGGAGGGAGTTATCAGTGCTGTTAGAGGGGAGAGAAGGGGAGTTGGAGATAAATGCAGTCATTAGAGAGGGATCAGATGTTGTTATCGGAGTGTGTGTGCGCAGCGTGGCCTTCACACTCACACTGCCTGCAGCTCTCCACTGCTTCATCACTGCGCTGCACTCCCATCTCACAGACAGCTGCAAAGTTTGAAAGTTTAAGTGTGAACAAAGTGCTGTGCTTTACACAGTTCAGTTGTGCATCTGCCCCCTGGTGGCAACATGCAGAATTTCAGGAAAATCCATGGGTAGACAGAAAATGCCACCTGTATCTGTGTGGAATTAAGTACTGGAAACTGGAACTGTAAGAGACCACCTTTCATTTGTTTAATTTACCCTCAAAAAGGCAATAAAGTACAAGGTATTCATTTTTCAGCATATGAGAAAAGTAGAAAGCACATTTAACAATTAAATACAGTATTCAATATCCTTTGCCTTTATTACAGCTTCCATTCTTATCAGGAGACTTGCTTCCAGTTTTTTCAAAGAAATCTGCAGGGACATTTTTCCACACCTCCAAAAATCAGTGTTAGAAGTTGGTTGTGTTTGGTCTGCTTCTCACAATCCAAGTAATCCTTTCAATAATGTTGAGATCTGGACTCTGGGGTGGTCACTCTGTTGTTCTGAGAACACCAGCAGCTTCTTTGTTTGATTTGCAAATGTTCTTTTTTCTTTGTCTATTTTCTTTTCTTAGTATCGACTTCTTGGCAGCTTCACATCCATTCAGGCTCATGGTGTTGAGTTGTCTTCTCACAGTGGAAGGATGGACAGTAGTACCTGTGATTGTTTCAGATCTGAAGTAGCAGTGGAGCTTGATTTTGTCCTCTCTCTTAAATATGAAAGTGCTGTTTATCCGATGGTTACAGTTTTGGTGGTCTTCCAGGTCTTGCGTGGTTGTCATTTTCTCTGTATCGTTTAATCATTTCTTGAACTCCAGTTTTAGAAAGCCATGTTTTTTTTGCTAATATTCTTATTTCTACTCTCTTCGAAAGTATCTCCTGAAAAATGAGTTTGTACAGACATTTTGCCTGGAAATGAAATAAATGAAGGGTGATTTCTGACTTTTGCACAGTACTGTAGCTTGCTATAGTTGTGCTGTGTTTACAAAAGTAACTGTGATTTTGTTGATGAAAAATTATAGTAAACGCTTTGCAGTCCACCACTGTAAATTTATGTTTGAAATATACATTTTACAGTGTATGAGCATAGAGCAGAAGTCTTATTGTCTTGAAATACTAAAAGGCCAAAGTTATTGGAAAATATGTTGAAATGTTCAGTATGAACAGCTGTGTTTCATGAAAATGTGTACATTTTCTTCTACAGGTGGACCATCAAGATGTCATGAGCTGTTTGACCACTCGTACCCTCATCACTCGAGGGGAGAGTGTGTCCACCCCTCTGAGTGTGGATCAGGGGCTTGATGTTCGGGATGCTTTCGTCAAGGTTAGGCGCTAAGTTGTTTTAGCATTTTAGGCAAAATAATGACGTCAGACATTAGGAGTGCAAAAATGTATCGTCAGTGAATAGGTGTGAAGTGCGTCATGAATAGGTCTGAAGGTGGCAATTCAGCTGCATAGATTTTGGAATGATAGAATCGATTATAATTATATTCTATTTAAATAAAAAAAATGTTTAATATAAAAATAAAAACACAACCGCTTGGTATATTGTTTTAATGCCTTCAGCACTGCTGTGTAAATAGTTTCTCTGTGACATTTGACATTTGTATAGTCAGTGTATTTCTGCATGTTTTAGGCCTGAGTAGTGCTAAAATAATCAAATTGAACTTTGAAATTAGAAATTTCATGCATTGAATAAGTTCTTAAAGAATCGTAATTGAATCAAATCGTAATGAAGAGATTTACAACCCTACTACGAACTTTTCATAGTTAAATAATGCCGATGTACGTTAGATGATAGCTAATGATGTTTATCTTTTTTTCAGGGGATATATGGGAGGTTGTTTGTGTGGATAGTGGACAAAATCAACGCTGCAATCTTCAGGGCCCCGTCCTCTGAGGACAATACTATCCGCAGGTCCGTTGGGCTGCTTGACATCTTTGGCTTTGAGAATTTCAACATCAACAGGTGTGTACTGCTGTCTGAAACTATATCAACATCATTTGCGCTCATTTATTTTCATATTCAGAGTTTGTAGTTACCTCAGGCTTGATGATGATTGATGGCTGAACTTAAATTCTCTCTCTAATCACGGACCTTTTTTCCAGCTTTGAGCAGCTCTGCATCAACTTTGCCAATGAGAACTTGCAGCAGTTCTTTGTGCGGCACGTCTTCAAGCTGGAGCAGGAAGAGTACAACCTGGAGGGCATCAACTGGCAGCACATCGAGTTCACTGACAACCAGGAGGCCCTGGACATGATCGCCATCAAACCTATGAACATAATCTCTCTGATCGACGAGGAGAGCAAGTTCCCCAAGGTAACCACAGGGGAGACTTAGAGGTGTGATGAAATACCCAATATTGAAAAGAAATATATCTCCACTTACCATGTTGGTACTGTCTGTAGTTCTAGAATTAAAGACTCCATCTGTTTCTCTGCATACTTAGTTAACCCCCTTTCACCCTGCTCTTTAATGGTCAGGGCACCCACAGGACCACCACAGGACAGGCATTATTTGGGCGGTGGATCATTATCAGCACTGCAGTGATGGTACAACTGAATCAGACACAGCAGTGCTGCTTGAGCTTTTAAACTCCACCAACCAAAAATATCCAGCCAACAGTGTCCTGTGGGCAGCATCCTGTGACCACTGGTAAAGCATTAGAGGATGACTAACACAAACTGTGCAGCAGCAGATAAGCTATTGTCTCATTCTCAGCATTGGAGTGACACGGACGTGGTGGTGGTGTGTAAGTGTGATCAGACACAACAGTGCTGCTGGAGTTTTTAAACACTGTATTAGGTGCTCTATTAGACACACCTACCTTGTGGGGCCACCTTGTAGATGTAAAGTCAGAGACAATAGCTCATTTGTTGCTGCACAGTTTGTGTTGGTCATCCTCTAGTCCTTCATCAGTGGTCACAGGATGCTGCCTACAGGACACTATTAGCTGAATATTTTTGGTTGGTGGACTATGCTCAGTCCAGCAGCGATACTGAGGTGTTTACAAACTCAGCAGCACTGCTGTGTCTGATCCACTCATACCAGCACAACACATACTAATACACCACCACCACATCAGTGTCACTGCTGTGCTGAGAATGATCCGCCTCCTTTCCATTGAAAAACAGGGTAAAAGGGGGCTAACTAAATATGAAGAGAAACAGATGGACCACAGTCTGTAATTGTAGAACTACAAAGTGCATCTATATGGTAAGTGGAGCTGATAAAATGGACAATGAGTGTAGAACTAAGGATCTGACAAGAATAAGGCCAGCTGATTGGTATATATGTTTATGCGAGAGACTCATCCAACTGCTCATCTGCTGTGACGGTTGACAAGGAGAGAGATGACTACAGCCTAATAATTTTTTTGCCTAATAAACTACAGCCTAATAATAATTTGTTTTTAATGCTGACTCAGCTTTACCTCAAGTATATTGTACAGCTTAATATTACTACTTACCCCTGATAAGATGATTTAGGCTGTCAAAATATCCTACCTAATATCCTAATCAAACTTCCTTCCTACAGTTTTATGTAAGGAGCTACCTAATAATGTTGTACTATGGTAGGACATTTGGACAAGGTAGCACAATACATCAGAACACCGGAGAGTGAACATCAGGGCTGTACAGTGGAACAGTTTAATAATTTAAAAAATATTCAGCTCAAATATTAATATTATTATACTTTTGTATGTACCATCCTGTACATTGTTATCACCAAGGTTTTGCTAAAAACGTTGAGAAGTAGATGACGAGTACCTCCATTGGTGAGAAGTCTACTTTTATGTAGAAATAAGATGTGGTGTCTCTTTGTTAGTTGTGGTATTCCAGTTACTTGCTAATGTAGTCAGTGTAATTCAGTTTGTATTTCTTATGGGAGATCTGGGACCCCCTAGCCCCCCTCAATTCGAATTCTGTATTGATAAAGATATAAAGTACTTTTGAAAAAACTACAAGGGTAAACCGCAAGAATATGAGTTTCGTTCCAAAAATTCAGTGTCCTGTATTCATTTGAAATAATTTTGGATATAACAAGTTTTTGATAGCTGAATAGCTGATATATAATGGAAAACACATTTTATTTCTCTAATAAAGGTTGTATTAGTTGTAATAAAGCACTGATGTTTCTAGTATGTGTAAAACTCATTCCCAACAACGTATATAATGATAAAAGACACTTGACACTTCTCTAAAGTGATCTATAACGCATTTTACAGTTAAACTCTTCATATACTGTGAAAGTAGTGTGCATCAAAACATAGGTCATTTCATAGTTAGACTTCTTCCAGAGGACCCCTAAGACCTCTGCCACAATTCGAAATTCTGGATCAAAGGGAGCATCTATAGGGTCTCACATCAGTGCCTAGACAATAGTACTGTTTGAATTCACTTTGAACCATATGCATTGTCCTCTATGCATTACTGCAGGGGATTACAGAACCTATGGTGAGATTCCAGTCACATGACTGATTTACTTTGACTCAGTTCACTTGCACTTGCATGAATGTTTGGATGAATAATGATGGATAAACCCCCTAGTGCTGGTGGGGTTTCTGATATACTCTCTTCTCAGCTTTGGAAAGGGGCTTTTTTGACGTGGATGTGGATATTTGAATGCTTTGCTATATTTTGTGTTTTTTAGGGAACTGATGCCACCATGCTGAGCAAACTGAACTCCCAGCACAAGCTCAACATCAACTACATCCCCTCTAAGCACAGTCATGAGACCTATTTTGGCATTCAGCACTTTGCTGGTGTGGTCCACTATGAAACTAAAGGTATCTCAGAGAGTAGCTAATCTGTCTTTGTCACACTGCACATAACGAGATTTCCCAAAATAATGAAATTTCTAAAAGTGGTACAAGTAATAACAAAAATATTAAATACAGTTCTGTTTACAAAAGTCTGGTAATTTACTCCACATCTACTTATTATTAACCCTCTAGAGCAGGGGTTCCCTGTCCTGAAAACCCAACGCTAAACATTTTTGTGATTTGCCTCATCAAACTCACCTGATTCAGTTCATTAACTAATTAACAAGCGCCTCGTTGTCTCAGTCAGGTGTGCAGAATATGGAAGCCGCAAAAATGTGCAGGGCAAAGGGTCGCCAGGACTGGGGTTGGGAACCCCTGCTCTAGACCCCACAGCAGCCTAGAGTTCACAGTGACGGCCCTGTAATTTCTTGAGAAAATTTTAAGAGAAAATAGAAAAATTACAGTAGTCTCAGACATGAACTACAGTTTAGATTGTTATATATTTTGTTTTTTAATCAAAATATTTCAGTTTTTGACAAATGCTGAAACAAATGGCTTTACTCATTTATACACCTCGTTTCTCAACTGATGCCAGAATGAGACAAATGTTTTTAAAGCCTTGTTGGTTCGTTCTGTATTCCTGTTCTTTATTTTTAGGAATTCTTATCTTTGTATGTATTTTCAGCTTCACAATGACACATCCTTTTACAATTTCATTGCCCATTTCTCTTTAGTCCAGGGCTGACAGCTCTATGTTGACTTCTATCCATTAGTTTTGTGTTCCTACTAAAGAGATGGCACTCATCTTTGAAATGAAACCAATTTATTATTGTCATTCCTCCTGGCACTTTTATTTATTTAAGAGTGTTTTGAAAGTTGCTCTTGCATGTCATTTGTACAGGTTTTCTAGAGAAGAACAGAGACAGCCTCCACAGTGACATCATCCAGCTGGTGCATTCTTCCAAAAACAAGTTCATCAAGCAGATCTTTCAGGCTGACGTCGCTATGGTGATGCCCTTTTCCAATATGAAATCCATATGTATCCTGCATTAATATGCCCAATTTTTGCCAACTTAGGAGTGCATACCAGTGCAAAGGAGTCAGTTTTGAGTTTGTGTTTGAAAAGCTGATGTTGGGTTTCATATTGAAAGCGAAAATGCCAAAGTGCTGGGCCTTTGTAAGTATCGCCAGTAGATTAGAGAGGGTTTCTTGCTGTGAGTGTGTGGTGTTGGGAATTTTCCCGTTGTCTCACTAACACTGGTTTATTGTGATGTGAGATTTCATTTCCTTCATGTTTATTGTCTCTAGGTGTTGTTTGGACAGCACTGCTTCTTTTCCCATTCTCTGTGTGGTGATGTCAGCTTATTAAGTCTTGGCTGAGTGTATTCTTGCTGTTCTGCCTCAGCAGACTTGGCTAACACCAGTCAATTCTCTCTTTCTCTGTCAATTCTCTCCCTCTCTTTCTCTTTCTGCCTGATTTCTGGCTTCAGTTTCTCTGTGGCTATTTACAGCCCACCACATCCCCTCACAAGGTAATCAATCCTTGGTGCTTGTGTGTCCCTCTGAGGCTTCCATCCTCAGTGCTAAAAAACAGCATCTCTGCACCGTTAACCAGCAATGATCTCTCTGCAGTATCTCTCTCCAGAACTCATTCCTGTGGTTATTTTCCTCAGTGGAAACTATCTATGACAGAGTGTTCAGCTTTAGCATTTTCACTGAGTCATTTTGTTAAGTCTAGTAGTGGCTTTATATGTGGTAATGAATTTGAATTCTGGGAAAATGTAGTCATCAAAGCAATATATAAAAATCAAGGGAAATATGGTTCTGTTTCAAGTTAAATGTGGCCTGGTCTTACTGGTGTTCTGCACTTTACTGAGGAGAAGCTTTGTTTTTGTATGACTTTCCTGGCACCGTATGAGGTTGGGGAGGAAAAAAAGCCTCCAAGTCCTTCCATTTTTTTTCACTCTGCCCACCAGCGTCTTTTCTTCATTATTCCAACACAAAGCTCAGGCAGTGAGAGTGAGAAGTATACAGAGAGGAACATATAAGGAACCAATGAAAGTTTCAGGAAGAGATAGAATGTCAAAAAAGAGAGGGAGAAAGCATGTAAGGATAAGATTCACAAGAGGAGGTGTAAAAAAATGGAAGGACTGGTGGATAGATATTGTCAAGGTGAAAATGTAAATCCTCCACTATGGTCTGTTTCGAATGTGTATGTGCTGTATTTGGTGTTTTAAATGTATAACTGCTGTATTTGGTATATATGCTGTATATGTGGTGTATTTTGCAGTTTAAATGTATATGTGCTGTGTATGGTGGTGAGAACATGTATGCTGTATATGTGACGTGTGGTGTGTATTAGTAGCATGTATGTGCATATTTCTTTGCATATGTATTTATAAGAGGGAGATGTCTCTATGCTCATGATTGTAAGTGAGTGTTTGTGATGTGTAATTGATTTTTTGTACATGTGTGTGTGTTTAGGGTGTGGAGACTAGAAAGCGCTCTCCGACTCTGAGCAGTCAGTTCAAGCGTTCGCTGGAGCTGCTCATGCAGACTCTGAGTGTGTGTCAGCCTTTCTTCGTGCGCTGCATCAAACCCAACGAGCTCAAGAAGCCAATGGTGAGTCTGTGCCTAGAAGTGTGTGTTTGTTTTTGGCGGTCACTGCAGTTGGAGCAAAACATACCTGTTTTGCATAAAAGTGTTTGCATAAAACATAAAAGTGTTGCAATTTACTAAACAAACACAACAGCCCATAGCACCCAAAAATACCATCAAATAGGCAGTCACTGCTTTTTTTTGCTCTTTTGCCTCATGGTATAGGCGGCACGGTGGCGCAGTGGGTAGCGCTGTCGCCTCACAGCAAGAATGGCCTGGGTTCGATTCCCGGCCGGGCGACCAGGGTCATTTCTGTGTGGAGTTTGCCTGTTCTCCCCGTGTCTGCGTGGGTTTCCTCCGGGTACTCCGGTTTCCTCCCACAGTCCAAAGACATGCAATCAGGCCGATTGGACGTGCTAAAAATTGCCCCTAGGTGTGAGTGTGTGAATGTGTATGTCTGTCTGTCTGCCCTGTGATGGACTGGCGACCTGTCCAGGGTGTATCCTGCCTTCCGCCCAATGACAGCTGGGATAGGCTCCAGCACCCCACCGCAACCCAGAAGGATAAGCGGTTTAGATGATGTATGTATGTATGTATGCCTCATGGTATGTGCATTTATAGGAGTTTCCATGTAAAAGTGCAGTGTAATGAGAGATTATTATAATGAAGCAGCTACTCAGATTTACCAAGACTGATAGTAAATACTGACTGTGCATTATTTAATGCCTGTGAAAAACTTATTTTTGGAAAGAGAGAGTTTTTCAAACACATTTATTTATTTTTGTCTTATTTATTTAGACTTTTTTGATGAAGTAAATTAAAAAAAACTAAAAGCAAATAGTCACAGAGCAGGTTTTGCCTAAAGTATGATTTGACAGTTTTCTTCTCCAAATAGTTATTAAAAGCACATGTTGAAACTCAATACATTACTAAAGCTATTGTGGCTTTGTTATTTGTGTACACTTTGGCTTCTGTGTGCTGTAGTTTAAATGGTCACATTCAAAATCAATAATTCCCAAATTACCTAGGTGCACTCCATGAAATTAAACAGGGATTTCACAGTGTCAAAGAGGTTCGTCCATATGCACTTGGTGCTGAACTAAAGATCAGCATACATCATCAGAATGAACATGAACAGTCATAATAATTACTTACTTGCGCAAATTTCTGATGTTTTTGTCATAATAATTATTGTTGAAATGATGTTTAAATAATCACATACATTCTCAATAAGTAATAACTCAAGTTAGTCATTATTCTGACTTACTAAGTCAAAGTCTTGAAATATTAAGTCATAATAATTAAGTCATTATTTCAACATAATTTCAACCCATATTTCAACCTACCTGGTGGAAATAGGCTTTCATACAAAAACAATTGTGAACCAGGCACGTATCTCGTAGTGATCTCATGTTATTATGTTAACAATGTTGCAACTTTGTTAATTTGCATAGACATTCTTAGTATATAACCCTCTAAATTGGCCAACCCACTGGCACAAAGTGTCAGTAGACTGTCAGTAATTAGTGCCTCTCTTAGTAAATCTGCCCCATAGTCACAACCGCATTTAATGCATTTATCAAATATAGGAAAATCTTGTATTTAAAATTGAGAAAATGAATAAAGAACTGTTTCAGAGCTCATTGTGTTATGAACTTCTTGCTGCACTTCTTTCTAATGCAGTTATTTGATCGAGGACTGTGCGTACGGCAGTTGCGGTACTCTGGGATGATGGAGACCATTCGGATCCGCCGGGCTGGATACCCTATTCGCTACACCTTCGCTGAATTTGTGGACCGTTACCGGGTCCTCATGCCTGGTGTCAAACCAGCCCATTTACAAGTGGGTCAATAGCATTAATAAAGTGCACAAACTGTACACAAAAAGTCCAAAAAATGTCTAAAAACTTAAGTTCCTTTCAGAACTACAGTAGAACTTGTTAGTACATCCAGCATGTACCAACATAGAAAATGAAGTTTGTTGGGAAAAATCTTTTCCTTCTGGGGTCCTTTTGATCTAAAATAGTATGATAAGCAGTGTGAGCAACAGATGCTGAACCACAAGAACAGAATGAAACTAAGATGAACTGAGATGAACAAATACTGCAAAATTTCAAGCACATCTGCAGATTTTGTGCTATATGGAGGCAAAGGGAAAAAAATGGGCCTGTCTGTTACTTAGGAAGTCACAAAGTCTGTAAGGCTTGCTTTCAGCTTATATTCTATGACCAATCATTAACATTTTGTAGGAGAATCTGCGGGGGACATGCCAAAGGATAGTGACATCAGTCCTGGGGCGAAATGATGACTGGCAGATAGGGAAGACAAAGATCTTCCTCAAGGTTTGATATTTCTCAAAACATTGTATGCATTTGAACAATAGGATTAGTGGAATTATTTTCACTTGTGGTTTACAGGCCTTGGTTTACAGTGTTTCTGAAAGACTGCAAAGAAAAAACAGACATCCACTGTGCAGCTGGACACTAACAAGCTAAATATTGATCAAACTGATTAAGCAGATGGAAAGACATTGACAGAGTGGAGGCAGAAAAATGTTTTATTTGGTCTTATCATATTGTAGGATCACCATGACATGCAGCTGGAGATTGAGAGGGACAAGACCATCACAGACAAGGTCATCCTGATCCAGAAAGCAGTGCGTGGAATGAAAGACAGGTAATGATGCAGGTAATGGATGGTGAATGGATGTAAAACATAGGGGTATCTGTATGTAACCTGCGTTTCTGACCTCCAGAGCCAACTTCCTGAAGGCTAAGAGAGCGGTGACACTGATCCAGACAATGTGGAGGGGCTATATCTGTAGAAAGAACTATAGAGTGGTATGTTTTATCACCTTTTATTGAATTTACAGCTTTACAGCTGTGTAAAAAACAAAATTACCTTATTTTTCCCACTTGGCTGCAGTCAGTCACTATAGTAATTATTCAACTAGATTCATGCCTCTTCTGCAGATGCGTGCAGGTTTCTTGAGGCTGCAGGCCCTGTGCCGCTCCCGGAAGCATTACTTGGTGTACCGAGATGCCAGGACACGCATCATTCTGCTGCAGGGTCGTTGCCGTGGTTTCCTGGTCAGACGGACGTTCTGGAAACGCTTAAATGCCATTCGCACAATCCAGGCCTATGCTCGCGGCATGATCGCACGCAGACTCTGCAAGCGCCTCAGATTAGAGGTACAGTAGTGTGACTGCTCACTGCAAATACTTTATAACAGGAGTTTTGTAGTAAATAAAAACTACAACTGAAATTACAAAAAGAATCATAGAATAATAAATAGAAATGAATAGCCATCATAGAGGTGAATCTGATTTTACAATGAATTGACTGGATTTTTTATTTTTTATTTTTTTTAGAAAAATATTCAATTTGATTAGAATATTTTAGCAGTGTAGACAAGACACCAAGCTTCACTGCAAAATATGATATCTTGGCAAGTGAAATCATCTTAAATCTAGTCTATATAACTAATATTTCTCATTATATGATTGCTGTGAGAATATTATCAGATTATTCAACTTATTTCTAGACAGATTTGCTTGTTTTATGTCATTTTACCTAGTAAAGTTATTTGATAATGCTCTACTGAAGGGCATCACTCATAAGGCTACATGACACATACTGCCTTTTATGACAACTGACATAAACCTATGTAAACATTTTAAAAGCTGTTTCCAACAAGTCAATTGTCACACATTTTCTGAAGTGAAATGACAGTCAACTTGACAAAAACAGGCTTTGTGACAGCTGACGCATATTGGGATAAGCTTTATTAATGCTTATGAAGATTTATGTTATTAAATATATTTGTTATTAAAGGCTTATGTAATTGTCATGTAGCTTTGTAAATAACAAGTGTTACCAGTTATTTTATTATTATTTTATTTCACATACTATTTTTCTTTTTTCATGATATTTAAAGATTCTAATTTTATTTGAAACAATACTTGTGTAGGATTTTAAGTTTGAAAATTGGCTTGAAACTTGATTATAAAATGAAAGCAGTTGAATTTCCACCTTCCCATGCACATCTTATTGGGTCTGTGCATATATAAACCTGTAATAAGCTAACAACAGAATATAAAAAGATGTTTATAACAGAAACATATAATACAGCAATTCTCAAACTCAAATCACATCAAGAACTGAACATAAGTGATATGGTGAGATGCTGTATATAGTTTTAATTAATCCTTAACTTTTTAGGTGCAAAGCACGTCATGGACCTGGCTTTTAACTCACTCATGTTTAGCAGGCACTGTGTGTCCTTGTTTGCTTTATGGAAAACGTGTTGACCTTTCAGTTCTTGTGAATCTTCTCTGACCTCTTGTTCTCTCACTCTGCTTTTGTGTGTTTGTTTGTCTTTGTGTGCTTGTGTATGTTTGTTTGTGTGTGTGTGTGTGTGTGTGTGTGTGTGTGTGTGTGCAGAGGGAGCACAGGCTGGAGGCTGAGCGTCAGCGTCTGGCTGAAGAGGAGAGGTTGAGGAATCTGATGACGGCACGGCGTGCGCGGGCTGAGGCTGAGAGGAAGCATCAGGAGCGACTGGCCCAGCTGGCCCGTGAGCGGGAGGAGAGAGAGATGGCCGAACGAGAGGAGGCACGCAGGAAGAAGGAGTTGCTGGAGCAGATGGAGCAGGCCAGGCAGGAACCTGTCAGCGTTTCGGAGATGGTGGACAAGATGTTCGGCTTTCTGGGCAACTCTACATCCCTGCCCAACCTTGAGGGAGAAGCACCTGCAGGATTTGAGGTTTATGTCAACTTAAAATGATAAAGCAGCTTTTCTGAGTTACAGCTCCAGCTAATTAACATCTTCAGCTTACTAACATGTCTGTGATTGGCTTGATCAGGTTAATTAGTGTTATCTGATAAAGGGAACAGCATGTTAGATATAAGCTAGAACTAAACTCTGTAGGAAAAAATCTCCAGAGAGAAGGTTGGTGACCACTGTGTTATGTATCACGCTGCTCACATTGTTCTGTCATTAACTGTCTTAAAGCCACAGCTGAACATATTGCTGCAGTTCTTTGTTTACATAAAATTTCTAGCATATTGCTGCTGTCGGAACAAAACCTTTCTCCATTTTTGTCGTTTTTCAGTTTTTGCCATAATTTGAAAATGCCTGTTGCCCTTTACAATGTGTGTAGATTTCATGATGAATGGAAACGAGAGAAGTCTGGTTCCATTGACTTACATTGAAAGTAAAGTATATTTTTTCCTTCTCCTGTAAAGTGACCGTTTTGGAGAAGTTTTGTTTAGACAGTAGTGATATACACTGCTTGTCAAAAGTTTAGGGAAAACAAAGCTTTTCATCAATAGAATAGAAATGCAGAGATATCTGACGATGTCGCAGCCATCCATGACCAGGAATCCAAGACAGCATTATTGGCCTGGCTCTCTCTGGATGATTAGGATGGCCCTATGTCTCCCCATCACTCAGCTCCATGTCGGTTAGCTGACGTAACATAATCGGCAGTTAGTGCTCTCCTCCAAGTGAGTTAAGCTGTCTAGTGACATTACCTTAATGGCAGTTGGAAAACACTGGCAGCATTACATGATATCGTGGAGACCTAGCTAGTGGGTGGAAATTGGCCTCAACTAAATTTGGGGAAACACTGGGTAGAAATCTTCCCCTCATCCCAAGAAAAAGAAATGGAAATATAGTAAAGAATGAGCAGGTTTTGCTTTACAAAAACGATAAATGTAAAAATGTATGACAGTGTTTGTGACAGTGCTAACTTGGGAATAATATCAAAGCACATGCATTTCACTCCTTGTTGTGATGTCAGCACTTATTAACACTCAAATCTTTTTAGGTGTCTCAGTATGTACTTTTAACAATTGTTTGGAAAAGACTATTGTTAAAACTGTCAGATTTCCTAAATCAATTCGATTCTTTTATTTTTTTTTATTTTTTTATTTGATTATCATTATTATGCTATTTTTCTTACCTAATTGAAAGGTAAGAGCAGGAAAATTCAATACAAAAGGTTTATCTCTTTTTGGGCACTTTATTTGCATTGAGCCTGAATAGAAACAGTTTTGACCAATAAAACCATTACAGCAATACTGTTTAATATGTGTTTATCTATAATAGGACCTAGAGCAGGTTTCTAAGGACTATGAAGAAGACAGCATTGATGAGGCTCTTCCTCTTCCTGAAGAGGAACAAGAGGATCTGTCAGAGTACAAGTTTGCAAAGTTTGCTGCTACCTACTTCCAGGGAAATACAACACACACATATGTGCGCCGGCCACTTAAACAGCCTCTGCTTTTCCATGAAGATGAAGGTGACCAGCTGGTGAGATTTTTTTTCTTCTTTTTTCTTCATAACTCAGTCCTTCCATTTGCTCACAGCTCACAAACTTGTAAACTTACAGTGTAATTCTGAAGTTAAAAGTGTGGCTCTAAAAGGTGCATTCAGTCCTGAGTGAGGCTATATGATTCCGAAGAGGAGTACCACATTGTACCTGGACATTATTTCAGAGATTGTGTTGAAACAGCTCAGACTGTTGGACAAAATACAGCTAGTAAGAAGGCCATTACCAGAAATTGGCCCTAGACTAAATCTTCCAACCAAAGTCAATGGCTGGAGATGGAAGTCAATGACTTATGACTTGAGAATGAAAGAGGACCTGTTTAAGAAAAAAATGGGGGAAATAAAAAAAGTGTATAAAGAAATGATAAAAGCAGTAGCTTTGTGTTTTAGTTTTAACTATTCACTGTAAACTGCCAAATATATTTTGTGCTGTACTTGTTGCGGTATTCTGTTAATTTGTCTTTCATTTTATTCTGCTTCTTAAAATGAAAAGACCTTTGCCATTTTAATAGTCTTGATTGTTAAGCACTTTGATGCAACACTGTAGTCTTAGCGGATGATTTCTCTTATTGTGTGTGGTGGTTTTGTTTCTGCGTGTGCAGGCTGCTCTGGCTGTATGGGTGACTGTTCTGAGGTTTATGGGAGATCTGCCAGAGCCCAAATATCAGATCAGTGTCAGTGATGGCAGTGAGAAGATCCCAGTCATGACCAAGATCTATGAGACACTGGGCAAGAGAACCTACAAGAGAGAGCTGCAGGCCCTGCAGGGGGAGGAGGAGGTGAGAACATGAGGAAGGACATTAAGGAGAGACTTGTAGAAGAAGCAATGTATAACATCACTGCCAAGGGTGGAAAAAGTACAGAGAAACTTATGAAAATTAATTTTTGAAAGTTTTATTAGATTTAAATTCTTATGAATTTTTTATTGATGTAATGTCAACCAAAGTGTACCATATGCCTGAGAAAAAACGAATGGAAAGAAGTGTCAGTCAGTCTTGTTATTGTGACTTCCCAGCAGTCCTATAACCCAATAACCCAAAAGTTTTGTCGTGCACCAAAGCCAGACTGTTTTGTCTGCCCTCTTTCAGAGCTCCATCATTGACAGCCAAAAGAGGAACAGCGTCAGGCATAAACTGGTTTCTCTCACTCTGAAGAAGAAGACAAAGATTACAGAGGAGGTGAGAACCTTCTATCTAATGTATAGATATATAAATATTTAATTATTTCAGTTTTGCATAAAAAACTTAACATCCTTCTTGTTTAGGTGACCAGACGGCTGACTGATGGTGAATACAGTATACAGGGGAACAGCATGCTGGAGGACCGGCCCACTTCCAACCTTGAGAAACTCCACTTCATCATTGGCAATGGCATCCTACGGCCTGCCCTGAGGTCAATTATTGTGTTTGTTTTTTTAGGAATGATTTGTCATGTGTCTTACTGCAAAGCATGTACATTTTTGTTACATCAGCGTATTTGTCTTTTACAGAGATGAGATTTACTGTCAGATCTGTAAGCAGCTGACTCAGAACCCGTCCAAAAGCAGCCACGCCCGAGGCTGGATCTTGCTCTCACTCTGCGTGGGCTGCTTTGCACCATCGGAGAAATTTGTCAAAGTAAAGGAACCTTCACTTCTTGTTTTAGATGTTTGAGTCTCCTGTCAGGAGACCCTATGCAAGTACAATCCATTCTTGTCTGTTTGTTATCTTTCTTAGTATCTGCGGGCGTTCATCAACGTTGGGCCTCCAGGCTACGCCCCGTACTGTGAGGAAAGACTGAGACGCACTTTTGCGAACAAGACAAGAACTCAGCCTCCCTCCTGGCTCGAGCTACAGGTGCTGGAAATGTTCCCCCTACAGCCATTAGCCAGCTGTGTTAGAAAATGGAAATTGGAATATGGATTTTCTGGATCTTTCTCTCCTCCTGCAGGCCACTAAATCCAAGAAGCCCATCATGCTGCCAGTGACCTTCATGGATGGCACCACTAAGACCCTGCTGACTGATTCAGCCACCACAGCTAAAGAGCTCTGTAATGCTCTGGCAGACAAGATTGGCCTAAAGGACCGCTTTGGCTTCTCCCTGTACATTGCTCTTTTTGATAAGGCATGTTCAGCCCAGCTTTCGTGTCTTCAATATCAGTGTTAACAATGATACCAATGCAAAGATGACTATTATATACAGTGCTGTGCAAAAGTCAGAGACCTACCTACATTTATTTAATTTCAAATCAAAACATAATATTAATTTTTCAGTGTCATGAAAAAAACCACACATCAACAATTAAATATAACATCAGATTTTTTTATTATTTTGTGTGTCCACTGTTTGCCATCATTAGGAGACTTGCTTTCAGTCTTACAAAGAAATCTGCAAGGATATTTTTCTACACCCCCAAAGTTCAGTATTAGAAGCTGGTTGCGCTGCTTTTAATGATCCAAATAATCCCAAACACATTCAATGATGTTGAGGTCTGGACTCTGAGGTGGTTTATCTGATGGAGATAGTTTTGGTGGTTTCCAGGTCTTGCACAGCTGTTAGGAGTCCTATTTTCTCTATATCTATTAACCATTTCCAGTTTTCAAAAATCCCATCTTAATAGCCATTTTGACTGGAAACTGAATCTATGAACAGAGGACTTTTGCACAGTACTGTAAACATAAACTATCACTGAGGCTATCTTGAGTAAACTCAAGTACAACCCAGTTTCCAAAAAAGTTGGGACGCTGTACAAAATGTAAATGAAAACAGAATGCAATTATGTGCAAATCGATTAAATACTTTATTTCACTGGAAATAGTACAAAGCCAACATATCATATGTATACACTGAGAAATTCCATTGTTTTTTGAAAATATATGCCCGTTTTGAATTTGATGCCAGCCACATGAAGATTGAACAAGGGCAACAAAAACTGGTAAAGTTGTGTAATGCTAAAGAAAGCACCTGGTGGAACAGTTCATCGCTGGATATACAAATGCAAGTTAAAACTCTGCCATGCAAAGAAGAAACAAAATATAAACAGGATCCAGAAACGCCACCACCTTCTCTGGGCCAAGCTCATTTAATATGGAATAAAGCAAAGTGGAAAAGTGTCTTGTGAAAATGTGTCAAAATTTGAAATTCTTTTAAGAAATCATGGACACTGCGTCCTCCAGACTAAAGAGGAAAGAGACCATCCAACTTGTTATGAGCACACAGTTCAAACGCCAGCATCTGTGATAGTATGGTGGGTGCAATAGTGCAACAGCATGGCTCCATAGTAAAAGAGTCAGAGCGCTAAACTGGCTTGCCAGCAGTCCAGACCTGTCACCCCATTGAAAAGTATTGAGCAGCTGAAATCCTATATCAAGCAAGAATGGGAAAGCAATCCACTTTCAAAACTACAGCAGTTGGTCTCCTCAGTTCTCAAATGCTTACAGAGTGTTGTTAAAAGAAGAGGTGATGAAACGCGGTGGTAAACATGGCCCCTGTCCCAACTTTTTTACGATGTGTTGTTGGCATCATATTCAAAATTGGCATATATTTTCCAAAAACAATAAAATTTCTCAGTTTCAACATTTGATGTGTTGTTTTGGTACTATTTTCAATTAAATATAAATATAGTTTAAATGATTTGCACATCATTGCATTCTGTTTTTATTTATATTTCACACAGCATCCCAACCTTTGTGGAAGCAAGGTTGTAGTTATAAAATCTTCTAGGCATCTTATCATTCTGTTTATGTCTGATTTGCTCAGGTATCATCCCTGGGCAGTGGAAAGGACCATGTGATGGATGCAGTGTCACAGTGTGAGCAGTATGCCAAAGAGCAAGGGGCTCAGGAGCGTAACGCCCCCTGGAGGCTGTTCTTCAGGAAGGAAATCTTCACACCGTGGCACAACCCTTCTGATGACAGTGTAGCTACTAACCTCATCTACCAGCAAATTGTCCGTGGTGTCAAGTTTGGGGAGTACCGCTGTGATAGGGTACGGATTGTTCTTTAAGTATATGATGGTATATTGAATGGAGATGGTAAAATACCACTTTTTCTTTTCTGGTCCTGATACAGATATTTAAATCTTGATACTGATATAAATTATTTTTCTTTAAAAACTGCTAAGTTTTAAATTAAGCTATGAAGCAGTTCACTTAAGATGAGCATCTAAAAGTAGACTATCATGCTCAAACACTCTACTCCCTTACAGGAATAAATATACAGGTAACAACAATACATAAATCCATTTCAGGATAGATTTGTTACCGAATCAGATGGAACGTTTTCCCTCTGATATCCAGTCCAGAATTTCCTGAACTTATTCTTTGTACGTTGCTGTTCAAAAGCTTAGAATCACTTGTCACATTGATAATTGTTGTTATTTTGTTATATGACACCCCACCTACTGTTAGAGCCATACGAATAGCATGAAGTTACACTACCATTCAAAAGTTTGGAATCACTTGTCATACTAATATTTGTTATTTTATATACAATAACAACTTATATGGTGTATATTAAAATATTATAAACAAGACACCAGAAGGTATTGAGGTGTATATTTAAATGATTTTAAATTAATCTTAAATTAATTGTTAGGAGTGCAGCGTTATAGGAATTTAGGCCAATGTTGATATCCGATAATTTTCTTGTGTGCATCTGCTGATGTTGATACATTATATGAATGTATCAGGGAAACCTACACATTACACCTACAGGAGCTTTTATGACAGCGTGCTTTACACGACTCCATCCGATGTTTGGCATTGCACTTGCTGATTTAAGGCTTGCATGCAGCTGCTCGACTATGGAAACCCATGTCATGAAGCTCCTGGCGCACAGTTTTTGTGCTGATGTTAAAGCCACAGGAGGTTTGGAAGTCTGCGGTTGTTGAGTCAGCAGAGCGTTGGCGAGTTTTTATGCACTATGCTCCTCAGCACTCCGCAACCCCGCTCTGTAACTTTACGTGGTCTGCCATTTCGTGGCTGAGTTGCTGTGCTTCCTAATCGCTTCCATTTTTCAATAATTCCACTTACAGTTGATTGCGGAATATCTAGGAGGGAAGAAATTTCACAGACTGGCTTGTTGCAACAGTGGCATCCTATTACAGTACCATGCTTAAATTCAGTGAGCTCTTTAGAACAACCCATTCTTTCACAAATGTTTGTAAAGCCAGACTGCATGGCTAGGTGATTGATTTTAAATACCTGTGGCAATGGGGCTGAATGAAACACCTGAATTCAATGATTAAGAGGTGTGTCTCAATTCTTTTTTTCCATATATTGTACAAACACTGATACTTTCATTTCTAAAATGTAGACATTGGGATTTAATCTACTTAATCTGCTAATCTACAGCTTCCTACAAATTATTTGAAACTCATGAAGTTGAACAGTACTAGCATCATATTACAATAATATTATATCTGTATCTGCAATAAAATTAGTTTTATATGGTTGATAATGTGAAACTTTTGAACTGTAGCATATATGGGGTTGTGTGTGTGTGTGTGTGATGATGATGATATCAGGAGGAGGACTTGGCTGAGCTGGCCTCTCAGCAGTATTATGTGGAGTATGGTGTGGACATTCTGCAGGACCGTCTGCTTAGCCTCATCCCCTCCTACATCCCAGACCGAGAGATCAGCTCATCCAGAACCATGGACAAGTGGGCCCAGGTCATCATAGCAACTCACAAAAAGGTATCCACTAATCAGAGCAATAAATCAGCAGCTGAGCTCTTTCCTAATTGCAGTGCAGAAATTAATGTTGCTCAGACATGATTATTTGGCTCAGTCACTGTTCACTCACCCAGCATATTCACATTTAAACTATTTCTTTTTTATATAATGCTATTTTAGTGGTCAGTAATCTTCTGATGTTCTTGCCCATATCTGTTTCTAACCCTTATCTATAAGTGTCTCTAATAGTGTCTGCATGTATCACTGCATTCTCAAGGGCATCCCTACCTGTATTGCTGCCCACTGTTATTAACATTTCACATGGCAATGACTTGCTCTCTAATCTCTGTGCCAAGGGCAGCCTTCCCATAATTCTCTGTCCCCTCTACCCTGTACGTGGTGTAATAGGTTATAATCAAAATTTAGATAGGGCAAAAAAGCCTCCGTCATCATGTTCTGGTCTCAGGCTCTCTATCATTAGCCTCAATTTGTCGCCCACTGTGTCACCTGGATCCACTACATCGCTGTAGTTTTGGAGGTTTCTTTAATAGACAAGGCAGACTGATCACTGTCATTAGACACCCAGATGCAAATTAAACACGTGAGATGAGATAAAACTTTTTAATCCCATAAGAAATTACATTTGATAACAATTGTTCAATAAATTATAAACAGAGTAGCTGAACACTTGTTTTAAGGCAATAAGCAAGAGCAATAGGACAATATCTACAGTACTGTGGAAGATGTCAGAGACCACACCTCATTGATTTAATTTTAAGTCAGAACAGCCATTAAGTTATTCATTTTTCTTTTTAGGAAGAAAAGCAAAGAACATATTTAACAGAAAATTACGCAGAAGCCTCGACAACTAAATATATTGTAAAATTTTTCGGTATTTAGTGTATGCGCTTAATGCCTTTATCACAGCTTCTATTCTTCAGGAGACTTGTTTTATTTTGTAAGATTTATTCTTCCATGCTTCTTGTAAGCACCTCCAAAATTCAGGCTTAGAAGTTGGTTCCATTTTCTGCTTCTCATGATCCAAATAATCCCAATTACAAATGTATAAATTTAGACTCATCAGTACACAAAGCTTTACTCTGCATCTTAAATTGCTTGGAATACAATATTGTTACAGTAACTTCCATTAAAATTAAGAAAATTTTTTCCCTCGTTCTGTAAAGTTACTGCGTCAAGGACACAGAGATACAATGAACAGGAGGTGTGATTTCAGTGCTGTCAGAGCATCAATAAGGTGGTTGAACTGTCACTCCATTTTACTCCATAATGAAACTGTTGTTTATCCACACGTCATAATTGAGACTACACTATCAAATATAAGACCTCTCATCATCAGTTTAGTCCACTAACACTGTATCGATCACGCACACACAGTGCTAGTTCTCTTTTACTGGATCGAAGCAGCAGGTTGAGCTTTGACTGATGATGACCGTGGAACATTAATCGTGCGTTCCTTCCGTCAAAGGTGAAGCCTGATTTAATTACCCTTATGCCTCCCATAGGTTAAAGTGATGGACATGAATCTTTAATGCTGCTGGAGATCTATATTATGGATTGATGGAGTGGGCTGTTATTGCATGTGCTCGTAATATTTTATGCATATGAACTGGCCCTCAAGGAGCGATGGGATCCGAGGAGAAAGAGACATGTTATTGACTGTTAAATGTCCACAGGGAATATACACACAGAAGCGGTTCGACCCACAGAGAGTGAAGGAGGAAGTGGTGGATTTTGCTCGGTTCAAGTGGCCTTTGCTTTTCTCACGCTTCTATGAGGCCTTCAAATTCTCAGGTATAACCACTGTAGAGCACCTGTGTCGTTTGTAGGGATGCACTGATCCAGAGTTTTCTTTCACGATACCGATTCTTATATGTAAATTTAGAGTGTTGGCTGATACCATTACTCTTAAAAAGCAATTAGCACGGTTAAAAGTACAAAGTATGTTTTTGTATTAGAAGGTTTAGAAAATCACAGTATAACAGTTTTATATTGACCATGACTAAGAAAGGGTACAGTGTAAAAAAAAAAACTTTAAAAAGTATGTAAACATGGTTTCTGTGACATTTTCAGGTCATTGAACTTCTAAAAGTACATTAACAGAACAATAAACGTTACATTCTGTTAATCTATTATTTGAAGCTATCATTTTAGAGCAATTTTAAATCTAAATTTGAAGGCAGCCAGGTTAACTTACCTGTTTAGGTTAGGTACATCAAGCTATTTATTTACTGTGACGTAAATGTGGATTGATCATCTCCTACTGATATTTGATTCATTCGGGTCAGCATCACTGTCAATGTGAGTATCGGATCCGTGCATCACTAGGTATTTGACACCATACCTCTTATGTGACTCTTATTTTTAGATATCATGGTAATTATCATCATAATATGGTTCTTGTTCTGCATGTACAGGGCCCAGTCTGCCAAAGAATGATGTGATAGTAGCAGTGAACTGGACTGGAGTTTACTTTGTGGATGAACAAGAGCAGGTTCTTCTGGAACTTTCCTTTCCTGAAATAACTGCAGTATCCAGCAGCAGGTCTGTTGAAGTAATCCATTAAAGCTTTCCTTCTTAGAACCACTGCACACGATATTAGAATTCCAATAACTGTGCCATTGTTTAATTGAGCAAAAATCCCTTATAAAGTAGCAGTTCTTTCTGTATAAAACTTTCTGTATTAATAAATCCACCACACTTTAAAGTTCACTCAATCAGTCTTTTCATGCCTGTGTCTCAGTGGCAGATTGCTCTGATTTTTTTGAGATTCAGTCTTCAGAGTGATTTGATGTAAAAAGGGTCATCGTGGAGAAATTTCCTCCTGTAGAATATTTGTATCTTTATAGTGGTGGTGATCGGAACCAGATACTGCAACTTCTGACTTCATGTATATATAACATTGATAATGTGTTTTTGGCCCCAACCTTATTGCAAACTCAAAACTATCATAAGACAATGTGTCCAGCAAAGTGTTTTTAAAAATTCATGTAATAACTATCTGTGAGTTGGCCTTTAGAGGCATTAAATGCTTTGGCTGTCTGGTTTTTATCACCACCACTGTGGACAATTCTGATTTCACATCAAACCACTTAGAATGACTTTGTTTACATCTTGAAGATTTAGTTATGCGGATTTGGTGAAAATTAAGACTATTTTTGGACTAAGACTCTCCTCTGAACTTGCTTAGTAAAGGACTATGTCTTTATGTCTTAGTCTACTACACTAAAAAAGTAGTACATTGATATGACTAGATTCAATTGTGTACATTATTTACAAATAAATAAAATATATTACATGAATACAATCTTTTGATTTCTTTCACTCCAGCAGTAATTGTTTGGAGGTAATCTATCTTATTCAGATTGAAATGATGAATTAAATGCAATAATTTTTCCAGTGTAGTGAACTTTTCCAGTGTATATGAATGACTGTGACGTGAATGAAAACAGTTGTTTCACCTCTTCTCAGGGGAGGCAAGCTCCAGGGTCAGAGTTTCACTCTGGCCACCATTAAAGGAGACGAATACACTTTCACCTCCAACAATGCTGAAGACATTCGAGAGCTGGTCGTCACCTTCTTAGATGGCCTTCGTAAAAGATCAAAGTTTGTGGTGGCCCTTGTGGACAGCCATAATACTGGTGAGCTATATAGAACACATCAAAGTGTTTGCAGCATATGTTTGCACAGTCTAACATGAATATAAACAGATGAATTAAATCCAAGATGAGATGATTGTTTACATGTATGATTTATTTACAGTCATATGCATTTGTTTGAACAGAGTTTGAACAAACCATGTAAAATGACACATTTTGTTGATTTTGTTGAAAGTGAGGGAATCTCTACAGGGAACACATTTAAATCTAATATTCTTCTGTGAATTTTAGTGCACAATTGCTACTATTTGCTGAATTTAAGAAATTGCAAAAACACCCATAAAATAGCATGCAATTACTTTTGCACAGGTCAGATTATACAGTAATTGTGCATTAAAATATGCAGAAGTGTGATGCCTGTAGATGACGTTTTCACTTAGAAAATCAACAAAACGTAAATTGTTTAGGGGGTGTTTCAAACTTTGCATATAACATCTTGCATTTAATGCAAGATTATTCTGCCTATCAGTGAATGACTCTGGTGTATTGTGTGTTGGTTTCTGCAGCTGGGCATGACTCCTCGTTCCTGAGTTTCTCAAAGGGAGATTTGATCCTGCTGGACGAACACACAGGAGACCACGTGCTGACCTCTGGCTGGGCCCATGGAGTCAATGACAGGACCAAAAAGAGAGGAGCCTTCCCTGCAGACAGTGTCTATGTGCTGCCCACTGTCACCAGACCACAGTATGATATTGTGGTAAGTCAGCTGTTCTTTTGCCTTTTGACCCAGCAAACTTCAGGCTTATTATTTAATTAGCAATCATTTTTCAAATAATTTTATTAATTTATTATTCAGATCTAAAGTAAAAGCGGTTTATCTGTTTATCTGATGGTGATGGTTTTGGTGGTCTACCAGGTCTTGCACGATTTCTCTATAACTTTGAAAAAACTTCTGTTTTTTCACACATTTTCTTTTGACTTTCTCCTTCGTTATGCAAGTGGATTATCCTATGTCAAATCTCATCAGAAACATTTCCTGAAAAGTTAATAGCTTTTATGAGGCCTTTTGACTGGAAATGAAATTAATAAAGAGTGGGCTCTACTTTTTGCACAGTACTGTATGTAATTTGTGGTTCCTCTGTCTCTCTCTTTATTTACGTTTATTTATGTTTTAGGCATTGGTAACTATGTCTCCAGACCAGAGGAAGGACTCCATAAGTTTATCACAGCTGAACATGATGGAGAGTGAGGAGAAAGTGAAGCCCTACACTTTGGAGGAGTTCTCTTACGATCACTTCAGGTATTTTAACCTATTAACCTATTAATCCCCAAGGACTTGTATGTAGACCCACCCTTCAGGTCCTCTCTTTAACTGCCTAACCTTTATTAGTTTCAGAGTAGCTACTGAATAATTCACAGTAGTTAATGAATAATGAGACTTTAAATAGCTGAATAAAAGCCCATCGTTACCTCTCCAGTACCCTGCAGTCTTGCAAAATTGCATCCTTCTTTATCATGTAAATGAAGATACAGGACCCAAAGCACCCCACACTCTGTGGAAGCATAAAGCTGAATGTCTGAACACAGCATGTCTGAATGTTTACTTCCCTGATGGCACAGATGAGGTGGGGTTCAGTTACTGATACTACACTCTTAAAAATGAAGGTGCCAAATGGAACCAAAAAGGGTTATTTGGAGTGATGCTACAGAAGAACCACTTTGGGTTCCCTAAAGAATGTGAAATGGAAATATTGGCATTTATTCAGTCATCAGGTATTATTCAGGTATTAGTGCTTTTGCAAAGTGCCTTCCAGGTTTATTAGAACCTGTGCATTGTAGAGGAATGTACTAACTCAGATTTCCTTACATTGATGGTGATAGGAAGCAGACATCATGATGTCTACAATGCAAATACAGTCATTTTATTTACTGTCCAAAATGACCAGTGAACCCACATGTGTCTTCTGAGTTTTTATTTGTAATATTGATGAAGTTAAATCAGAAAAAAATGTTTTCTTTGGGTTTTTCCTTTCAACGCACTGCATGTACTTCTTCTGTGTAAATAGATTTGAAATATAGTCGTATGCAAAATTTGGGCACTTCTGCTTAAGTGATATTTTGTTGATTTTCTAAGTGAAAACAACACGTCCTCAGTGAACACACACGTAATGCACAATTACTGTTTATATGCTGATCTCAACATGTTTTGCCTATACAAATGTTATGGCACATTTTATACTGTATGTTTTTTTCAATATGTTAAACTTGCAGATAGTCTCATATTTAATTTATACCCCCAATTTTTTGACTTCGTAAAACAATTTGTAAACATTAAATGCTTCAGATGTCTGGTTCCTATCACCACCACTATGAACAATTCTGACTTGATATGTCTCTCTGTGATGGCACATTTAAATTCAAACCACTCTGAATTACTTTCTTTAAATCTTAAAGACTTAATTATGCAGAATTTTTGAAAAATGGATGGAATTCCCCTTCCTGCTTAACTATTACGATACATCATGTGCATTTCTAGCACTAAGCATTATATCCCAGAAGTTGAAAAATGAAATTTCATTTACTCGTCATCGTACAGTGACATTAATCCTTCTCTATGTCTCTCTTTTGTTCTTTGTGTATATTGGTGTTGCTCCTCTGGCTTCAGACCTCCTCCTAAGAGCACTCTGAGCCGTGTGATGATTACTAAAGGCAGAGGGAAGGATAAGCTCTGGTGCTGCTCCAGAGAACCTCTCAAGCAGCCTCTGCTGAAGAAGGTCCTTAACCATGAGGAGCTCTCTCAGGACGCCTGCCTGGCCTTCATCGATATCCTTCACAAGCTAGTTTTACTGAAGTAGCACTATATCATTGGCTTTTTACATCAGCTATTGCTTGATGCATGAGCACTTCTGATCCTTGACTCCTCTGCTGTACCTATCATGAAGTATATGGGTGACTATCCCTCTAAGAGAACTCGATCCGTTAATGAACTCACTGATCAGATCTTTGAGGGAGCTCTGAAGGCCGAACCACTGAAGGATGAGATCTTCTGCCAGATCATGAAGCAACTCACTGAAAACCATGTGAAGTAAGTCATTTCACTTAGAGGTTCTTCATATTGAGTTATTCTATGCTAGCTTGCCTCAGGCCTGGCAGGTCATGTAATGGATTTTCATGGACAAAATCAAGCAAAAATGCAGAATTTCAGGATGGTGCTACTTTTATTATAGTTATTTTAGATGCCTGTTGACCTTTACATTGTGCATAAATTTCATGTTGAACAGATATATATATATATATTTATATATGCAGGTAATTTTGGAGTTGGTATGGAATAAAACCTTTATTCTTAAACATTGTTTTACACTACTGTTTTTCTCATGCTTCATCACTCATCAGCCATCATGGAGCAAACATTCACAGTTCCCCCCTGACCAGCTGCTGATACAATATTTTGTGATGGACGCAAGGCTGACCTCATGTGTTTTCTGTGTGCAGGTACAGTGAGGAGAAAGGCTGGGAGCTGCTGTGGCTTTGCACTGGCCTCTTCCCTCCCAGTAACAACCTCTTGCCTCATGTGCAGAAGTTTCTGCAGTCCAGGAAGCACCACCCGCTGGCACCGGACTGCATGCAGAGATTGCAGAAAGCCTTGAGGTAACGGTCAAAATAAACTACATGCACAACCACAAAATGCAGTATCTCATATCATCCTTTATATTAACTTATCTACTCTTATGCTTTTCAGAAATGGCTCGAGGAAGTATCCTCCTCACCTGGTGGAAGTGGAAGCCATCCAACACAAAACCACACAGATCTTTCACAAAGTTTACTTCCCTGATGACACAGATGAGGTGGGGTTCAGCTTTTGATACTACACTCTTAACAATGAAGGTGCCAAATGGAACCAAAAAGGGTTATTTGGAGTGATACCACAGAAGAACCACTTTGGGTTCCTTAAAGAACATTTCAATGGCTGGTTCTATAAGGAACTGTTTCTATAAAGTAGGTGTGTAAATAATATTTTTAAAGTGTAAATGATGTAATGGTTCTATTCCAGTTTAAGGTTTTATCTAGCACCT
This sequence comes from Colossoma macropomum, assembly GCF_904425465.1. Classification (NCBI taxonomy): domain Eukaryota; kingdom Metazoa; phylum Chordata; class Actinopteri; order Characiformes; family Serrasalmidae; genus Colossoma; species Colossoma macropomum. The sequence goes on from NW_023494800.1 coordinate 15,153,626, forward strand.
TTTCCTATAACCTAAAAAGTTCTTCAGTGAAAGCAATAGTTATATATACAACCATAAAAACTCACCAAACCATTTGAATGCTTTAATTGTTCTTTGCATGATTAAATGGTTCTTCACTATGATGGAGTACATGTTGTTTAAGGTTCTTTAAAGAGCCTTTTGAAAATAGTTCTATATAGCCCCAAAAATGTCAAATAACCTTTGTAGTACTACATAGAACATGCTAAGAGTGTATGTTCAAGCCAAGCATTATTTTAGAGTTTTGTGGTTAATGGTTTGCAATCTATGCTTGAGGAATTTTTCTTGGCACTTTCGCTCCAGTACTAAGCTGTAATTGGCAAGGCCTCAGGATGCAGGAGCGATGCTGTCATGCTCTGACCTCATTAGAATTCCAAACTAATTTCAGCAGCAGAATTATAGAGTGGGGCTGTTTATACTGAGCTTTAAAGAACAAAGCATACCCAAGAATTTAAAACAGAGAGGTAGTGATTAAAGCCTAATGTTAATAAACAGGACTGTCTTTTAGGTGAACAGTATATATTGTGTACTTTATTACTTTGTTCCTTTTGTTAATCAACTGGCATGGACAGCTCATGTTATAAAAATGCACTGATTACTTATTAAAAATGCCTTAACTGTCTCCTCATTTCGATAATGTTGAAATATTTTGCCAACACTCACTCGCGCCCAAGGCAAAAGTGCAAACCAGTTCAAAGAAAAAGAGAAATACTGAGCTTGACCCTTCCTTTTATTTCCCCTGACAGGTGTCTGATAAAGTGCTTATCTAAGGTCTATCTTATTTTCCAGGCTTTTGAAGTGGAGTCAAGCACAAAGGCCAAAGACTTCTGTCTGAACATTTCTGGCAGAATGCGGCTCAAATCATCCGAGGGGTTCAGCCTGTTTGTCAAGATTTCTGACAAGGTAGAGTAAACCTACCAAAAAACAGCAATGTCTATTGGTAAAGATATCAAAAGAACTGTCAAAGAGGTGTCTGTAAGAGTTCATGACCTGCTGTAATCTCCAAGAGAGTCGTATGTTTTTAGATTGACAAGCATTACTGAAAAGCCCACATAGAGGCTCACAGACACATTTTTAACAGTGTATAACATATTTATAAAATGTATTGTTGATTTGGGTAACACTGTAGGGCAGGGTTAATAAGGCTACATGACAACTACACAAGCCTTTCATGACAGCTATCATAGACCTATATAAACACTTACACCAGTGGTCATCATTTGTCATAAAAGTTGCTTTTGCCAGGTAATTTTTTATAACATTAGGTGGTCATGGCACTTTATGGGGTGAAATGACACAGACGTTGTGGCCCAGTGTATGTCACAGTGACACGATGTTGATAATATGACATAACTTGCCAAGTCAGGCTGGTTGAACAAAAGTGAGTCCCTTAAGTGAAGTGAGTTTCAATGTACCATTTATAAGATTTAACCTATAGTACAGGTCAAAGTCAGTTGTAAAAACGCAAGACACAACCCAATGACAGAACAAAATAGGTGACATCAAAGTTTACAGAATCAGATCAGATCCATGGGCGATTTAATACACAGGCTTACCTATTTTTTTATTTAAATAATAAATAAATCTCTGCCACCTGGGCCTACCCTGATTGATCACAGGCTTACCCAATAAACTGCGAAAATGTTATTTGTTTACTTTAAGTGCTTTCATTGTATTATGGCCATTTCTCAGCCCTCCAGTTCCTATTTGTCAGCATCTTATTCTTATACTTTTTTGTTCCATCTTAAATAGTGCAGCAGTCACAGGCATGTCCAAGTATGACCGACTATGGCTTTAGTATTCTGGTTCTGGGTTTCAGTTCATGCAGTAATGGATGGCAATGCTGCAGTCACTGACTGGTGGCGGCAGTGTGCGCATCTTCATTAAACACAAAGGTTTTTGGAGGCTCTCTGTAACTAGGCCCATAGGGCCCATGACCACCTGCAGCCCCAGGACCCACAAGCAGGTTAAAGCACCCCTGACCATGCCTACTGGAGTAAGCTTTTATAAATGTTTAGGAAGGATTATGTAAAATAATCATGATGAGATTATGTAGATGTCATGTAGCCCTATACAGCCTACAGGCTAAGGCTTAAGCATTACCTTGTTTTGTCTCACATTTTGCATTGTGTCTCTTTAACATAATATGTACAACACTTGGGTTGTCTCAGGTCATCAGTGTGCCAGATGGAGATTTCTTTTTTGACTTTGTAAGACACCTCACTGATTGGATCAAAAAAGCCAGACCTGTAAAGGATGGTAATAATATTTGATTATTCGTTGTATATTTAATATTCAGCATCTTCTTGAAAGAAAGGAATAAATATACATGCTCTTTATGTTCTAGGAATAGTGCCTTCGCTGACATATCAGGTGTATTTCATGAAGAAACTGTGGACCAACACTGTGCCAGGCAAAGACTCAATGGCTGACTCTATCTTTCACTACCACCAGGTAAAGAGCTCCACCGGATTGTGTTTTGACTGATATTCCACAGTGAAATGTCTCTTTATTTTATTTCTTTACGATGTACCTAGTACTGGTAAATTCCCTCTCAGTAGTGTTTAATATGCTGCTTCATGTTTTCCACTTCTGCTTCAGGAGCTTCCTAAATATCTGCGTGGTTACCACAAGTGCACTCCTGAGGAAGTCTTCCAGCTGGCAGCTCTGATTTACCGAGTGAAGTTTGAAGAGGACAAATCCCAGTTCATCAACATCTCTAAGATGCTGAAAGAGCTGGTCCCTCAAGATCAGATCAGACAGCTCTCTCCTGATGACTGGAAACGGGTGAGTGACACTGAGCACTGTACTAGATATGACCATGCTGAATTGATTTACTGAACACTTCAAATCAGGTGAATTATGTGACTAATCTGTTTTTATCCACAGTCCATTGTGGCATGCTTCAACAAACATGCAGGGAAAACTCAAGAAGAAGCCAAACTCATGTTCCTGAAAATCGTTTACAAGTGGCCCACATTTGGATCTGCCTTTTTTGAAGTCAAAGTTAGTTTTTCCAGTGTACAATACAACACCCATGTGCAATTATTGTCAATTTTATCATTGTAGAGTACTGTGGAGTACTGTGCACAAACCAGAGAACACCCTTCATTTATTCAGTTAAAATGGCTTATAAGTGCAAGTTATTATTTATTCACAAGATATTTCTGAGGAGATATTATTGTAAACCATTAACATAAGAAAGAGGAAAATCAAAGGGAAATAAGTAAAAAACAGGAGTTTCCAAAACTTGAGGTTCAAAAAAATATTTAAAAATATTGATAAAATGGGAGACCCACTAGTAGACCACCAAAACTGCATCTATCAGATAAACAGTACTCAAAGCTTTCATCTGGAAAAATCAAGCTCTGCTCTTGCACACTTCAGATCTGCACTCAGACCATGTGTTTGTCCATCCTTCCACTGTGAGAAGACAACTCAGTGCTGTAAGTCTATAAGGATGTGAAGCAGTTAATAAGAAAAGGAAATGAAAAAAAATCAAAAAAACTGCTGGTGTTCTCAAAACAATGAACTGACCACCCCAGTGTCCAGACCTCTGATGTCCAGAGTCCAGTAATCCCGAACACATTGAATTTGAGATTATATAAATGAAGGTTGATCTCTGACATTTGCACAGTACCATACGTTTGCAGATATTTAAAAATATCTACAATATTTCATAAGGTATTTTGTAATGTTTCATTGAGAAATTGAAAACATAAGTAAATACATCTTCTTTAAGTATTGATGACTCCTTTTAAACCTTGTTTCTTGTACAAATTTCTTTGTCACAGCAAGCAACAGATCCAAATTTTCCAGAGATCCTGTTGATCGCTATAAACAAGCATGGTGTTAGTCTCATCGACCCAAAAACAAAGGTATGGCTTCAAAGACTTGGTTTAAAAAGTTGGATGGATGTGTACCTGCTGTTTTGATATTCACTCAGCTCTGCTCTCCACAGGACATCTTAATGACGCATCCCTTCACCAAAATCTCTAACTGGAGCAGTGGGAACACATATTTCCACATCACAATCGGCAACCTGGTGAGGGGCAGCAAGCTGCTCTGTGAGACGTCACTGGTGAGTCATACAGGGCTTCATGTCAAACTCAGAGTGAAGTGCATTTTAATATGACACGCCACAATCATACCTCAAACTTCTGGTACAGCAGTGATAAATAAATATAATGCTTGGGCTGATTTTCTTTGATCACAGGGCTACAAAATGGATGACCTCCTGACCTCCTACATCAGTCAGATGTTGACCACAATGACGAAACAGCGCAGTTCTCGTGGAAATAGCAAGTAATGCAGCAGTGCGAGGACCAAGACTGTTGGTTATGCATGAACAAATATATACATTCTGTTCACTGAACAAATGACAAGCCTTTTTCTGTCTAATCCATTACACTGAAAACATTTTTGACTTAACTGCTCTTTTTATGTCATTTCAGAGCCTTAATTTTAAACTTTATAGCGATGCTGGGACTCCCTCAACGTCAGATAAAGCTTTGTCTTTGCATTTTAAATACCTTTACTGGAATTATGAGTTACAATACAACAATCAAACCACTGAAAACACATTTTAGAAACTGCTGTTTAAGAATATTATAAAATATATCTGCTCTTTAGGCTAAGTATCCTAACTTGCACACCATGATTTTAAAACCTCAAGTTGCTGATGTTTTAAGTAAGGCACAGTTTGGCCCAGTCATTAGTGCCTTTGAGCAGTACTTACACTTACTCTAATACATATGTGACTGACAAAGATGTAATTTCATCAGCATGCTCCTAAATCTTAAGATCTGATGATTTGTCATACGATCCTATTTCAATCTATAAGGATTTCCAAACCATGGTTTGATGCTGCGTTCAGGACTCTAGGCCAGTGTACTGTTATACTGTTATAAGCTGCATACCTCTGATGTTCTACTTGATTTCTTTTTCCATGAATGTTACCTTTATAAGATATGTGATCAGAGTACATTTCAAATTGACTTACTTTCTAGAGAGAGGTACTTGCAAGAGTGGCTGTAAATCTTTTCCTACATAAGTGTTGGACCAAGTATTACGTAGCTATATGCTGAAGTATTTGTGAAAGAGCAAGTCATTTTATCAGGCTAGTGCAGGGCCCAATCTGTTAGACTCTGTTCGATTTATTTATTAAGTTTACTTTAAGAATGCACGATTATTGGTTGTAGTATCAAATGAGGACGTTTGTGCTGTACGATCCATTGTCGTTTTCTAATGATGAAGGCTGCTGTTTTATAAAGAGAAATAAAACTCTAAAATGTTCGTGAGACTTTATTCTGTGTATTATTGTTAAGTACAATAGACTTTATTGAGGAGACATGATTCAGTGCAACTGCATTGCACTTCTGAGTTTGTAAATAAAGTATGTGCACTTGGGGTGAGGGGGACACAGCCTAATGTATTATGAGTTTTTTTGTTTGTTTTTTTCAGTTTTTTTTTTTTTTTGCTATATACATTTTAAAAACACGAGCAAGTTTAATAAATTCGATATAAGCGACCTACACATCTCTACATTTTCAGAAAAGAGGTACTGTTTTGGTAAACTGTTGCCCCCCAAAGTACAGACAGTGTAAATGCAACCTCAAAGGTACAACAATGTCCTTAAGGTGCAGTATATTAGCATATTTGTACCTTTTCATAATATAATAAATAGCTCGTTTTCATAATAAAATAGAAAAGATGAAATAAAACGCCTGGAATCAAGACAGGGTATACGGTCAATACAACTAAAAATATTATATTAATATTATAACTTTGAGGTGAAGGTACATGTGGAGGCTGAACACACTTAGAAATGATGGTTCTTCAAAGATTATTTAGTAAAGAAAGTGGTTTTATATAGAACCATGAACTCTCAAAGAAACACTGGTTCTTTGTATCGTGAAATGGTTCTATACAGAATCTTTTTGAAAAGGGTTCTATATAGCACCAAAAGGGTTCTATTGTTACAATGTCAAGCTTGCAATAATAGAAGATCCCTTTTTAGTGCTATATAGAACCCTTTTCAAAAAGGTTCTATATAGAACCATATACAACACATTCTCCATCAATCTGAAGAACCATTTTACAATGCAAAGAACCATTTAATCATGCAAACGGTTCTATGAGTGTTCATGGTTCTACATAGAACCATTTTGTTTACTAAAGAACCCTTGAAGTGTGTACTTTAGCCTTGACTTGTTTATACACTACTAAATGGTTGTGTTACAGGCACTAAGAAGGTGATTAAAATAATATAAGTGTAAATTCTGTGACTTGTATACCAAACTCAGTAATCGAGAAAAAGAAAACTTTATAAAAAGTTACTGTTGATAATTGTTACACCAGCAGTCTTCAAGATAAATCTCAGGAAATATCTGCCTGATTGCTCTGAAAATGTGCTGGTTGTGTTGGGAATGTGAGAAGAACACCAAAAGCATATTCTACTTGAATCTGTTAAAACACATTAAAAAAGCTGTTAAATTACTCTATGTTAGGCTGTGTCCTGCATTCCAGAGGTGCAGTTCCAACATTTGTTGAATAATGCCCATAACTTACACTGGAATTCCATGGAATTTCTTTGTGTTTGGGGGAAACAGAACATTCTTCCCTTCCAGAACTACAAAGGGAGGACTGTGTAAATTAAGCCTGAAGTAAAGCCAGGTGAATAAGAGAAATAGATGCACTGTGAAAAATCAATTTCTGCATTACATGGTCACATAATGAAGGTCCAAATCAATAAATCTGTTTCACATTGCACACCTTTATTTTCTAGGAAATTGTATAGTGAAATATAAAATACAGTTAGTTTAACAGAGGAAACGTCCGCTTTAGTGCAGTGTTTGAGAATGAGGAGAAGCCAACCCTGCTGGTGCCTCTAAAATTATGTGAAATTGAGAATAACAATTATTTGGGAGAAAAAGTAGTGTAACTCTATCAGGAATTGTCAGCAATATTGTCAAAGCTTTTCCTTGTTCTTCATAAGTCCTTCAGACTTTTGGACCAGCACCACTTTTTGGACAGTACTGCTTCTGTTAGAAATCACACTCATCAAAAGCCGCCTTTGGACACTAAAATCTGAGCTCCACCGACATTGATCTTCACCTCTAGAACAACTCTAGAGCTTGGCTGCTCTGTACAGTTGCTCGGTACTCTGAGAAACGGCCTTCAGAGATATGATACACACTTCCCAGAGCTATCTTCAGTGTTACTGCTTGGGTAATGATGCAAGGTCTCTCCTACAGCATTGTTAAGGACCACACATCATTCATTCCTGCCAAAACAAAAGAAGAGGTGATAAATGATGGTGGTCTCAAACTGTTCATTTCCCATTCACTTTGCATGAAAGGCAGGTAAGATTGTAAAAGATTATTTAGACAGAGAAAGATATCCCTCTGACCTGTCCTGAACTCAGGGGAGCGTCCGTTGTCATGTATCGTGTTTCTGCCTGAGCAAAGAGTCACTCTGTGCTCCTTCCACCTGCAGTAAGTCATGATAAAGATCAGCAACATGATTCTACAGATAAATATTGAATAATTTCACCCTAGCTTTCCAAAGAAGTAAGTCAGGAACTGCAGGAGAATTTTGCCTCTATAAATAAAGGTTGATAAATATTTACAGGTACTTAAACTATTAGTTATTTATAACATGTATGTCTCTGAAAGTCTCTGAAATAGAATAGAATTCCATAAATATACTGTACTGTGCAAAAATCAGAAACTAGTATTTTTCAGCATCAGAAAAAATGTAGGAACTATATTTAACTATTTAACTGAAAATTACACAGAAGCCTCAACAACTAAATATAAAATCAATTTCAGTATTTAGTGTGTCCACCTTTTGCCTTTTTTACAGCTTCTATTCTTTTGGCAGACCTGCTTTCATTTCATCTGCAGGGATATTTTTCAACACCTTCAACGTTCGGTCTTAGAAGTTGGTTGCATTTTTTGCTTCTCACAATCCAAATGATCTCAAACACATTCAATAATGTGGTCTGGACTCTTGAGTGGTCAGTCCAATAACTTGTACTACTGTAAATTAAATAAATGAAAGGTGCTCTTTCGCACAGTACTGTACACTCTGAAAAAAGGGGGTTGCTAAATGGTTCTTGGCTAGGGTCATATGTTTCTAGGAAAAACCTTAAATTGCTGCAGAATTTTAACATTATGTGGAGGTTCTTTTAACTTTTAAAAAGTTCTTCACACTCACACATCTAATTTCTAAACACAGTTCATGCCCTGAAAGGTTACTGAGGGAACCAAAAGTCAATCTTCTATGGCACTGCTTTTTGACACCTTTATTTTTTAATGGTGTATAAGAAGAAGGCCTTAGGGCACAAACATAGGGCACAAAGCTACCTTGTAGCTGAGTGTAAATAAACCTAAAAGCTCTTATCTCACTCACCAGTGGAATATAAAGACAGCAAGTATGACGATCAGTGACACCATGTCAGTTAGGACCCACATTGCGCTGTATTCCTGAGGTGTCTGGAGGCGAAAGACAGAAAGCTAAAGAAGGTGTGGGACTGAGTCTGTTGGATGGAGAGAAATGTGAGCTGACGTTTGCCTTACCATAAAGAAGAGGGGGCGGCGAAGGCTCTTGAGGATGTGAACAGCATTAGTAGTGACAGAGTGGACACCCGCACACCAGGCCAGAGAGAACAGCCAGGGCTCACTGACCACATACAGATTTGTGCTGATGTTTACAGCAGAGTACTTACTGAAACAGAAAACCACAAATAGACACTCACAGAAATAAACCACCTTTTGCAGAAGGAAAAGAAAATTACCATTCATCATTTACCATTTGTTTATGTCATGTGAAGCTGCCAGTGGTCACAGGTTGTCACAGCAGGCATTTTCCATTAGAACAAAAAAGCAGCAATCAAGGTTGGCTTTTGCTAGCTACATTTTCACCTGAAAGACCTTAAAGTAATAGTTTGCCAAAAAAGAAAATGTACTCAATTTCCACTTCCCAAAGTGGTTCATCAGCCAAGAGATTGGTGAAGCTTGCCTCTTGCACTGGAGCTACGAGGCTAATGTATCTAACAGAAAATGATAATGTATGCCCCCTGAAAAGGCACCATACAAACTACATGACTAAGTCAACACATACTTGCTTCAAAATGTATCAAGTTGTGAGTAATCTCAAACAGACTTGCATATGGACTTTCTAATACTGTTTAACATACTATAATCTATAAAAAACAGACAAAAGCATAGCTAAAAACGGCTGTAAAGTCTGAATATTGTCTGTGCTTTTGTCCATTTTCATAGATACAGTATGTCAGAAACCATATAACAGCATATAACTTAGCAACATATTGAGCATAGCGTTCGTTCAGGCAAGCCACGAAGTCATGCTCAGACCCCAGTCTCAAATCACGATCACAATCTCAATCAAGTGACGGCTCAGTTGATCGTCTGCTATGCATACGATTGGCTAAAATCATCAGGGTGCTTATTTAACCTTCTTTAGCCTGCCCATTCTTGCCACTCCTCTGCAAGCCACTTTGCAACCTGCCCGCACCCCAACTCATCCCTCATGATGTGTCAGACTTGTTCATTGTTGCATTTGGGGTCTTTCTGCTGCTCTCCCCACCTTAGGCTTTCCATGTATGCACATGGAAGGGCAGGGAGGTCCCAGAACAGAGCCATACTGCCAAATATAACTTACTGCAAACGCAAACAAAATATTTTCTCTGACATAGTGGTCCTGACTGAAATCCAGTTTTGGTTTCGCACACTTTTAATAGGAGGCCTCAATTTCTTGTTATCTAAATAAGCCTCATAGCTCCAGTGCAAATCACCAAACATGTCTTGGCTGATTGACTACATTTTGAGGAAGGGGAATATCGTGTACACCTGATTTTTTTTCCCAAACTTCTAGTTTAAGAGTGCAATCAGTTACAGTTACTTTACAAACACTGCACTGCTGCAGATACAATATGCATCCTCACACCTTATTTCAGCCTCAGACATGGAACTGTAGTGTAGGTTGAGTCTGACAATGTGGTTGTGTTGCAGCTCCTCCACTGGGGCCAGGC